>NW_006408618.1:11178102-11189661 GCF_000296735.1 Chrysochloris asiatica
GATCTGTCTGACATAAAGTCATTCCATGGGGTGTGGAAGAAGGCGGGGTGAACACAAGCTCCTAGAGCCCCCAGGGAGGACTTTAGGCAGGAAGCAAGAAGAGGTTTTATAGGGTTTCGAGTAGAGAGACAGTGTATAAGAGGCCATGACCCAGCAAAGCCCATTTGGCCAGGCCTGGTCTGCAGCAGGGTGAGATAAGTTTTTGGCATGGCCAGCAGGGCCTCACGAGTAGAGAAGACTCAGGTTTCATGATCTGAGTTACCTTGTGTCCTGGAAACTCTCCAAGCTTGGACATACTCAACTCCAGCTTTGGATTCTGGGAGAGCCTCAAATAGACCCAGCCTCACCCAGGGTCACACAGGTGGAGGCAGCAAGTCCAAGTCCTGTGCAGGCAGCCACTACAGCTGCAGAAGACCTGGAAATGTGAGACCACATTGCTGCTAAATTGTCGGCTCCATCACAACTCCATGCCAAAAACTGACTTCACAGCTTGTGCGGGCGTGTGCACCCTTGAAAAAGTTACTTCTCCCTTTAAGAAATACAAAGTGGCATGTGGGGGACAAGAGGAGAAAGGAGCACGGGTGATCTGAGGCTGTGGAGAACTAAGAACCAGAACTGCCCTCGGGCCATGGCAAGCAGCCTCCCCCTCTGGAAATGATGCTGAAATATTTAAGCCGCACTCTCTCTTGGGGCTTCCTGTTTCCTATTTGCTCTCTGGTTTCCAGGCAACACATATATACCCCCACCAAAAAAACTCCTGAAATTTACAGGTCTCCAAGTGTCCCTCTCACTCTGAAGCTCACATCTGTAATGAGTTTCCCAGATGCCCAGTCTCCCAAGGCAGCCCATCCATTCTGAGCTCTTCAGAGGACAAAAGTGATAGAAGATGCCTTGTGGTTTGAGGAGGGTGTGTGTGTTTCCCCTTTGTCGGTTACTCCCATTTTAATGAATCATTCTGCAAAGTCAGACTGGCTGGGTCTGCTTTGGGGTGAGGGTAGGAAATTTGGGGTTTGCTGCATTGATTTAGTAATGAACTGAGTCTGGCAGGAGCCAAGCATCCATGAAGGAGAGCAGGGGATAAATTCTGTGACTGACCCACGAGTAAGCTTTTAGCTTGGTTTCATTTTCTTACACTGGAGTACAGGGATGCTTCAACTTTGGGTAACTTTGGTGGGTTTTATGGGCCTCAAGAGACCTTTCCTTAGTCGAGGTGTTTGAGTCGAGGACCTAGCAAAGATGCAGTATGAAATGGAGGGGACACAGAGTTGGGGGAATTGCCATTCATATTTTCATTAATTATTATCTTCAGCATAATACTACAGGGCATGCAGTTTCCAAAGTTAAACAATACTTCAAGGTTTGTAACCAAAAAAACAACAGTTCTCCACCATTCTTATCCATCCCTAAGCCCAAACCTAGGGCAACCATTTTCATTTCCTTTAACTGGTTATTTTGTCTTGTTTTTTTAAGTTCACCTCCATATTTCAAAGGCCTTCTGTATTGACTTCTACCAGCAAAGATGAAGGATCCTCTCTCTTACACACACATACACACACTCACACATGCATACACCTCCACTTTTCCCCCACCTTCCAATGAATTGTATTGTATTATTAAAAGATCAATATTTAGTACTTGTATTATTACTAGGTAACTAGTCTCTGCAGCAGAGTCTTGTGGTATTAGATAAGATATACTTTCCTGTACAGCTTCCTCACTTCTACCACAGTTCACATTAAGAATTATCTTTTTGTCTTTCCTTAAGTCTTTCTTTATGTTGTTGTTAAATGCTGTCGTAGAATTGGTTCCAACTCATAGTGACCTTGTGTAAGGTTTCCAAGGCTGTAAATCTTTGTGGGAGCAAAAAGCTTCATCTTTCTTCTTCAGAGCAGCTGGTGGGCTTGAACTGCCGACCTTGTGGTTCACAGTCTAGTGCTAATCCTACAGAACCACCATGCTCCCCAATTCTTTATGTACCTATCATCATTTTTCTCTAGTTTTGGGAAAACTGCAAAATCTCTTTCTCTAAAGATCATCCAGAAAATAATGGGTTGTTTTTGTTTTACTCGATGACATCCCTCTGAGATCCTCAGCTCTTATCTGGGCCTGAGAAAGCTCAGCTGTTATTGCCAGCACTAGTTTCAAACTAATTCTAGAGGTTTCCATCACCTTCCCTGTGTTTCTTATGCCTCATATCTTCTTTCTTGGTTTACTCCCACATTTTGGTGAAGTTTCTGCTCTGGTATCTTCCTGAGAAAAGGGTACATGGGAGGTAAATACAAGTAATTTAAAAGTAATATGCATCAGAAAGTACCTCTGGACTGTCCTCGCAAGATGAAGAGTTTGGCTGGCAATAGAATTCAAAATCAGAAGACCTTGCCTTGAAGGTATCGTTTTATTGTTTTCTAGCTTCTAGTGCTGCTGGTGATACATCTCATCCCACTCTCATTACTTAGCTTTACTTGTGTGTGACTTTTCCCCTCTACAAGCTATAGGATATTCTTGGTGTTCTGACCACTGAAGATGAAAAAACTTGGTATGGATCTTTTGTTCATTTTTCTTGGTTGGTATTCCTTGGGTCCTTTCAGACTGATGATTTATGGCATCCATTCTGAAACTCTTTCTTATATTAGTTTGTTGATAATTTCCTCTCTTCAATTTATTCTGGTCTCTCACACTGAAATTTCTTTAGTATGAGATGAGATCTTTCTTATTTTGCATCACTATTTGTCCTGCTTCCTGGGAGATTTCCATAAGCTTATGTTTTAAACCTCCTACTGAATTTATTTTGACATTTATATATATATATATATATAATTATTAAGGAGCCCTGGTGGTACAGTGGGTTATGTGTAGGACTACTAACTGATTGCAAAGTTGGTGGTTCAAATCCACCAGCCACTCCAAGGAAGAAAGATGAGGCTGTCTGCTCTTATAAAGACTTACAGTCTCAGAAACCCTAAGTAACAGCCCTACTCTGTTCATAGGTTAACAATGAGTCAGAATCAATGGAATGGCAATAGGAATTATTTTTTTAAATATAGTTCTTGGGGGTTTTCTTTTTTAATAGTGTTCTCTTTGCTTATAGATCTTACGCTTCTCAGATAGTCATGATGTTATTTTTTAAAGTTTTCTTCTATACTTTATTATCTCCGTGTTGTGAATTCCTTTTTTTAATCTGTTTATTTTTATTTGTTTTGGGCTCTGTCTTCAGTGTTGAAAGTTTTCTACTAAATGTCTGGTATGGATAAAAAGAAAAAAGTTGCTATTGTTTTTGCCAGCTGTCATCAAGTCAACCCCCAACTCATGGCAAACCCAAGCATAATGGGAGCGGACTGTTATGACCCACAGGGTTTTCATTCGCTGGTTTTGGGAAGCAGACAACCAGCCCTAAATATGTCAGCCCATTAGCCTTTCTTTAGAAATAAAACAGTTCATATATAGAGAGAAAGACAGAGATAGCTGGAGTCCTGGTGTGGCACTGTGGGCTAATGCGTCAGACTGCAAAGTCATTTGAACTGCAGGGTCACTGGTTCAAGCTCATCAGCTGCTCCTTGGAAACCCTATACAGGGTAGCTATGGGTTGGAATCAACTCAACGACACTTCACAACAACAATATATATAGTGGTGTAGTGAATTAGCTAATGTACCTTCTAGCCTCCAAATGTCTCTGCCCTGCTGGGTTTAGGTGAGAGAAGATCCATAATTCAGCTGTGGATGTTAGCAGAGTTATAAAAACTTGAAACTCTCGTATAGGTTTAAAAATTAGTCATTTTAGAAGCAGTAGGGGAGATCTCACTACCATCAAAGAAGAAGAACCAGGAGTAGAGTGCGTTCTCTGTACCCTGAGATCCCCTTACACTAAAACTCCTCAACCCAGAGAACAGAAAGCTATGACACCAGAGGAGTGACAGAAGCAGAACCAGTGGCCAGAGCACAAGACAGAGCAGCGAGCTTCTCAGCCCACAAAGCAAGGAAAGCTGAGTGGCTTAGGGCGGAAAACTTGATGTAGAGTGTGGTGCCTCCAGGCACTTAAGTCGGGGAGCTAGGTTTGCTGACTCACAAAGCCAGAGCGGCTTTGTGGTTACAAATATATATATATATATATTGTTGTGGTTACGAATATATATTTATGTTGTTGTGGTTATGAATATATATATATTGTTGTAGTTACAAATATATATATTTGCCCTTTAAGGAAAAAAATCCAGCTTTATTTTTTCCTCAGTAAAACGTTTTACTACAAAATTAAAAATTTCAAATCAAATTGTTTGTTACATATATACTATATTGTCTGTGTTGAAAACTAGACTCACAAGGACAAAAAGTAAGAAACATCATTACATTAAAACTTGTTTTTAATGTAATAAATACATAACAAATACCCTTTATTCTTGAGGTAGTTTCTAGATTTGTAAACCCTTGTTTAGATAATTCCATTTGTCATAAACCTATGATTATGTGGATGTTTGTTGTTAAGTGCCGTCAAGTTGGTTCTGACTCATAACGACCCTGTAGAGGGTTTCTGAGAAGCAGCTGGTGAATTTGAACTGCTGACCTCACAGTTCAAACCGACCTTGCAATCCAGTGCTTTAATCCTACAGCACCACACCAGAACTCCATTAGCAAACATCATTCAAGAAATTTTGTGGAACCAGCTCAAACCCATCCTACAGCGCCACACCAGGATTCCATGTGAATAACAGCTAGGATTTTTAATTAACGTAAGCTTTTTTTTATCATACTAAGCATCTGGTAGCGTAGTGGTTACGAATCGGGCTGCGAACCTTAAGGTCAGCGGTTCGAAACTACCAGGTGCTCCGCGGGAGAAAGATGAGGCTTTCTACTCCCGTAAAGATTTACACCCTCGGGAACCCTGTACAGGGTCGCTATGGGTCGGAACCAACTCGACGGCACTTAACAACAACAACAACAAGCATAGTTACTAAAACTCAGTGCAAACTCCTACCAGTGAAAAATAATTCTACCTGTTACTGCTGCAACAGAATGGTGGTGGTTTTAAATAAAGTGAATTCTGAACATTTTCCCTAAAACCTGAACACAAGGAAAGTCTTTGTTTGTTTGCCAATGATTTTCCTCCCACTCTGGTGGTCCTGGGCTGTGTGTGCAGGTGGAGGCTGAGGCACTAAGAAGTTGCCTGCATCCTGTGAGCCTGGGGACAGGGTGTGTGGCCCACAGTGGTTTTCAACTGAGTGATTCACTGACTGCTAACAAAAAGGTTAGAGATTTGAGGTAGAGGTATCTTGGAAGAAAGAGCTGACAACTTACTTCCAAAAACTCAGTCTCTGAAAAGCCTATGGAACACATTTCTACACTGACATATATGGAGTCACTGTGAATTGGTGGACTAGAAGGCATCTTATCTCTTGGGCTGGTCAGTTTTTCAGAGAAGAATCCTTTAAACTCCCACCTGGAGGGTATGACCCGGGCTTCTCAGGACAGACAAAAGGAGGGTCCCTGGGGTCTCAGGACACTGATGTAGACCTGCACTCAACTGCCTTAAGTTCCATGTTCACCATTCTGTTGCCTTCGTTGTGCCTGTGAGCTGTTACCTGGTTCTATTTCTCCAGAGAATGAACTTCCTGCTCCTAGAAGGGGTGAGGGGAGGTGACATGGACTCCTGACTCCCTGTCCAGCTATCCAGCTGTCCTCTGCCTCTGGTCTCACCTCTTCCCTACCTCTGGAGGAAGCTACCATCCGCAGGGCTGGTCTAGCACTTAGCTTCCTTGGCTCTGACCAGCCAATTTCCACTTACTCTATAAGGAGTTGCTGACATCTCTTGTCTTTGTCCTTACGAGTTTACACCTTTTAAATTTCTTAACAAAATACCCTTACCTAGAGCTTGGGGATGGAGCAGAGATATACATGCTTTCCAATCTATAAAATTTAACCAAAAGTTCTCATTTTCCTTTTGTGAAGACCAAAGATTTTGGTACCAGTTCCTTCACAAGAGCTGTCTCAGTCACTCATTCACTATCTATTTAACCAGTTATTTTTAGTGTCTCCTTTGTGTCAAACTCTAGGCTGAGTTCTCAGGATTCTGAGGTAAATAAGATGTGGCCCTTGGCCTTACAACTTGGTGAAATAATCATATAACCAGGCCACCGAGTGCAGAGTGGTAAACTCGGTGATGGACAGATCCAGGGTTTGACTTAGACCCAGAGCATTTCTCTTCAAAAGATAATCTAATGAATTCCATTTGACCTTCCAAAGCCCCTGACCAGGGCAGGGCTGATAGGAACAAAGAAAACGGATTTCCCTGTGCTCTCTCCTCCTGAAAAGAGCTCGAGGAACATAATAAGTTAAGTATTGGACTACTAACTGTAAGGTCAGCAGTTCAAAATAACCAGCTTCTGGAGCTCTGGTAGCGTAGTGGTTACGAATCGGGCTGCGAACCTTAAGGTCAGCGGTTCGAAACTACCAGCCGCTCCGCGGGAGAAAGATGAGGCTTTCTACTCCCGTAAAGATTTACACCCTCGGAAACCCTGTACAGGGTCGCTATGGGTCGGAACCGACTCGACGGCACTTAACAACAACAATAACAAAAGGAGCTTTTGTTCTGTGTATAAGTCGCTATGGGTCGGTAACCGACTCAATGGCACCTAACAACAACAACAAAAGGAGCTCCGGTACGTGGTGGTTACGAATCAGGCTGCTAACCTCACAGTCAGCAGTTCGAAACTACCAGCTGTTCCACAGAAGAAAGATGAGGCTTTCTGCTCCTGTAAAGATTTATAGCCTCGGAAACCCTGTATAGGGTCGCTATGAGTCGGAACTGACTCCACAGCACATAACAACAACCACAACAACAACCACAGGATAAAAATGAGGCTGTCTGCTCCCTTAAAGATTTACAGTCTCAGAAACCTTGGCGGGTAGTTCTATTCTGCCATATAGCGTCTCTATGACTCAGAATCAACTTGATGGCAGTGGATTTGCTTTGGGGGTTTTCTCACCTCCCCAGGGGTGGGGGCGATGGGAAGCCTAAGGGCCCCAGATAAAGAAAGGAATCTGAGTGGTCATCTGCTGTGGGTGTTCTACCAGTGCAAAGTCAGACACCTGAAGATCCCTTTTGTACCTTCCAACTCTCAGAGGTGGGTGGTTTTAACCCACCAACCCACACACAAATCTGAGCCCAGAGCTTTGGTGTCTACCTGGAACAATATCTACCAGAAGAAGTTGATGTGAACCTGACAGTTCCCCATCTAGTGATGTAATCCCAGAAACCTTCATGTGCTTAGTCCCCTAATTCAAAACTGGATCCTCACCGAGGCTAGAGAAGTGTTTCCAACTTCTTGACAGATATTTATCTTTGGATTTGGAAACAAGAAACTGGAATTCCAGGGAATTGGGGGGAATTCTCCAAATCATAAATTAGTCTTAAAACGCTTCCAACATTCTTCATATTCTTTACTCATTATGTATCTTTAAAATGTATTTAATACATAAGAAATATTAAACTTTGTGACATTTGCAGAGAAGCATTGGTTGTATTCAAACACTGGAAAACACCAGCAAGCATTTCAGGTAAAGTTTGCATAAAGTAGTATTCAGACTGCCTAGCAAGTTGAACAGCACTACACAGAATTGTATGTTGAAATTGCCAATTTAGGAACTTAATTTTTGCTTTCAGAACTTTTTATTCCTTGGACTGCCACTTAAATAATTTGCAAAAAATATATTATATGTATAAACATGCTAATATTTATTTGACTCAGAACAATAACTCAACAGTTAGCAGCAGACAGGACCACAAACACACACTCATAATGTGACAACAGTTACAAACAAGATTGACTAGATGGTGACCACAGGGACAGAGCGCTCCTGTGTTTGTTCCCAAAAATGTCAACCTTAACCTTCAACTTGGGAGTTGTCTGCCTTTTCCTGCTCTTGATTTCAAACTTGACGTCAGTGGATTCTTTCAAACCATAATGTTCAATGTTGGTTACTAAACTTTAATTTTTATAGGAGAATTATAATACTTTATCCTGTTTTTTTGATTTATTTCTCTCAGGATTCAGAGTTTGGAAAAGCATAATCATTTCCCAAGAAATTCTCAGAAGAAATTCATGCATGGAAACACTAGGCTGGAGATGATCTTTGTCAGCTTGCTAAAGGAAGAATTTTGTTAAACAGAATAGTATCATAAATGGGAACATGGGGGTGGGGCAGGCAGAAGTTTGGGCCCTGACTGCTGCCTATTATGGACAGTATCCTGTCCCTCAGACACTCACAACCTCTCTTTATCAGTCCCCTAGTGGAAGTACCCTGACCCCCTCAACACCCTTCAAGTTTAGCATTCAGAGCACCAAATGTGTAACAAGAATGTAATAGGGGACATGTACATAGGAAGACACAGTCTCTGCCCTCAGAGTCAATTGGGACAACCTTAACTCCAGGGATGAAAGGCCCAGGAGATCCCAAATTTGTTTTTCTCTGAAATAAAGAGAATTCCCTTCAGCCCTGTGCTCACAACCAAAGCTATTCTATCAACATCTGTGTGTACCTTTGTCTCTGTGGCATCCAAGTAGAAAGAAGTTGAAGGTATGTTAAGGAATCAGTTTATTTCTACTTGTTTCTAGCTGCCAAGAGCAGTGGAGATCCTAGGATGGGTTGTCTGTTTACTAGAAGGGACAGGAGGCTATAAAGAATCCGGGAACTGAAACCTGCCTGCTCTGCCATAGGTCTTGTTGTTGTTGTTATTAAGTGCCATCGAGTCGGTTCCGACCCTGTCTAGAAGGGAAGAAACTCCTCCATCAGTTAGGCAGCAGAGAGCAAGTCAGTCCTGGAGGAGGGAGGAAGGTGGAAAGGGAGGAAACTTGTGGATCCCAGGTAGATATAGATCTAACATAGGACCCCTCACCTATAAGGAGCCCTTCCATGGTGCTGCACCAGGCCTTAGCAATGGTCTTGTTGTTATTAACTACCATCAAATCACACTCCAACTCGTGGAGACTCCCTGAACAACAGAACAAAATGCTACCCAAACCTGCACCTTCCCCATGATTGATATATCCGTCCATTGTGGGTTTTCATTGGCTGGTTTTCAGAAGTAGATATCCAGGCTTTCTTCCTAGTTTTAGTCTGGAGGTTCTGTTAAAACCTGTTCAGCATCATTGTTGTAGTTGTTCAATGCCATAGAGTCAATTCTGACTTATAGTGACCCTATATAGGGTTTCCAAGGACCTGGTGGGTTTGAAACATGGATCTTTTGGTTGGCAGTCCAGTGCCACATCAAAAGTCTGTTCATTATCATAACATACCATTGACAGGTGGGTAGTGGGAGGTAGCTGTGCATGAGGTATGGTGTTGTTGAGTGTCATTGAGTCAGTTCCAACTCATAATGTCCCTGTATAAGGTATCCAAGGAGTGGTTGGTGAGTTTGAATCACCAATCTTGTAGTTTCAGCCAACCTTGCAGTCTAGTGCTTTATCCTATAGCACCATACCAGGACTTCGTGAATGAGCTACATCAGCCAGGAAATAAACCATGCCCACATGGAAGGCAAGAATTCTGCCACTGAGCCACCAATGCCCTACATGACCTTAATAGTTCATAAATTTGGAAAACTGGGATATTAACCACAATCAATCAAGACTTCAGTCTTTTCCTATTTTGATATCCCTTTTGTCACACTTCTTTCTTGGGTGATGTTTGGAGTGGCAGTGGGCATTTTCACTAGCTGGCTAAGGGAGTCCTGATATGGTATTGTGGGTTAATGTACTGACTGGACTGCAAAGTAGCTTTGAACCACAAGGTCAGCAGTTCAAGCTCACCAGCCGCTCCTCGGAAACCCTAGACAGGGTCGCTGTGAGTTGAAACAGACTCGACAGCACTCAACAACAACAACAACAACAAGGGACAATTGAGTTGAGGATATAGATCTATGGCACTGGTGGTGTAGTGGGTTACATGCTGGACTGCTAACTACAAGGTTAGCAGTTTGTATCTACCAGCCACTCCACAGAAGAAAGATGAGCTTTTCTGTTCCCATACGTTTGAACTGCAAGGTCGGCGGTTCAAGCTCACCAGCTGCTCCTTGGAAACCCTATACAGGGTCACTCTGGGTCGGAATCGACTCGACGGCACTTGACAACAACAACAAGGAAGATTCACAGAAACCTTATACAGCATTGCTATGAGTTGGAATAGACTCAACTCGCACGCAAAAACAACATCTATGTATATACATGGTTCCAGTCATGTCCTAGTACAGCTGAGTAATTTCTAGCCTCCCTGGTACAGGAATGCCTTTCTAGAATATCCCTACTGCCCACTGTACTGACATGGTCAAATGGAGATATAGATGTGACTTACAGCCCCTGCTGGTGCTGTGGACTAATGCATTGGTCTGCAATATCATTTGAACCACAAGATCAGTGGTTCAAGCTCACCAGCTGCTCCTTGGAAACCCTATACAAGGTCTATATGGGTCAGAACCAACTCGACAGCACTTAACAACAACTACAAACAGCCCCTAGCACCAGAAGTGGGTGGAGAGTATAGAAGAAACAAGGTTCAAAATGTATGGTCAGAAACTATTATTTCAGTCATCAAAATTGTAAAAGGGAAGGTTCATTTCTCATGGCATCTTTCTCCCTTCCTCCGGGACTGGCTTGTTCTCAGTCCTATGTACACAGCTAAAGGAGTTCCATCAACATCTGTGTGTGACTATGTCTCTCTATGCCAGTCATGCCTCATCATGATGCCAGAAAGTTCTCTCTTGCCAAGAATATACTTAACAATGCTACATATACATTTAAAAACAGTGGAGCCTTCCTCAACCTATACATTGTTTTCTTCATTGTTAGGATTGATAAAAAACAGAATATATCAAAATGTCTGAGTTTATAAGTATAAACACAGAGCAACAGTATATAAAAGTTTGATTCAGTGTGTCACTGTAGAATAAGCACTTGACCACAAGGTTGGTTTGAACATAAGATAGGTGGTTCAAGCCCACCAGTCGCTCCTTGGAAACCCTATATATGGTCGCCATGAGTCAGAAATAACTTGAAGGCACTTAACAATAACAACATAGATCCCTTCAGACACCACTATTGGAGTCCTGGTGTCACACTGTAGGATAAGCACAGGGTAGCTGTGAGTCGGAAGCAACTCGACAGCACTTAACAACAGCCATACTAGAAAAAAGACTTGAATTATCTTTCTATTCTATAGAAAATGATATAAAATTGTTGACTTATGAAGCAGTCATCAAAGAGCATGCAGCTAAGAACACAGGGGAAACTGTTAAAGAGGTGTGTAACAGGTAGTTAAAAATAACATGCCATTTGGGGAGAGGTTGTAATGTTTTGGGACTTACTAGTTTTTTTTAGAATTTCTAACTTGATGTGATTTATTTTCTCATCCTGCACATTTACTTTCATACCAAATTTATATTTAAAATTCTTTATTCTTTTTTTGTGTGTGTATGCGCTAGATGTTTATCTGCTCCAGATACAGAGTCCAGGGATTTACACTAGAAGCCAGTACTAGGCTTCAAAGCTGTCTGGGGTCCCTAGCCCACTCTT
>NW_006408618.1:11196403-11198487 GCF_000296735.1 Chrysochloris asiatica
AAAGAAGAGGAAAAAAAGTATTCTGATACAATTTGATGAACTTGACCTACACCTATGGATGCAGTAGCTCAAAAGAGGGAACAAATCCTTACAGCAAGAATCGCATTCCCATCCCCTCCACACACAGAGTAGACAGGGAAGAAGTGACTGGCTTACAAGCTTTCAAGAGGGAACCTAGAATCAGGGGGCATGGAGGAAGGCAGAATCTCCAGTGAGTAGTATCCAATCTGCCTCAGTGGAGCTGATGAAATGAAATGCAGATGGGTCTCTTGTGATACAATAGTGAATAATTGCTATCAGGACTGATTGTGAGGGTTGGAAATGTAAAAGTAGACATTCTACAGCAAGAAGGGAGTGATTAACTTTCCAGTCTAGGAGCAGAGGTCCCAAGGACCATCAGTGGAGAAGAATGGAGAGCTGGACCGTACCCAGAGAAGCAGTGATGTCTGAGATGGAGACAGACACGATGACGTGGAGAGATGGAGAAGCTGGAGACATTTAGATCCAGAGAGGGAGAGGAATGTGTGCTGATACCGGGGTGGGGTGGGGGGTGGGGGCAGACTTGTAGCATACACCCTGTGGTTGGTTGATGATGCATGGAGGGGATTGTAACCATGGCAATGAGATGATTCCTGTGTGCCTCCTTAGGCTCTAGTGGTCCTCACCCCTGGCTGCACTGTAAGTACAGTATCTGCTTACTTGTCTGCCTAGACCACAAGGCTGCTTAGTTTTTTCCCCCTTTTCTACCTTTTCTACATATACGATTCCATGACAATTTCTATGTTCACCATGTTGTGCAACCAACACACTATCCGTTTACAAATGGTCCCATCGCCCCTAACAGAAACTCAGTACCCCTTAAGCAGTAACTCCCCATTGCCTCCTCCCATCTGCCCCAGCAAACACCTATTAAGCTATGCATTTGCTTCTTCTAGATATTTCAAATAAATAAGGTTGTACAATATCTGTCCTTTTGTGTCTGACTTATTCCTGAGTTTATCCATGCTATAGTGTATAGCAGAACTTTATTCCTCCTTATGGCTAAGTAATATTCCATTGTAAATATAAGTTCATTTTGTTTATCCAGTCATCTGTGGATGGACATTTGGGTTGTTTCCACCTTTTGACTATTATGAATAGTGTTGCAAGGAACAGTGGAGTACAAGGGTCTGTTTGTGTTCCTGCTTACAATTCTTTGGGGTATATACCTTCCAGCAGAATCACTGGCTTATCTGGTAATTCTATGTTTAAATTTTTAAGGCAGGCATCATTTTTTTTTCCAGATTTTTAAAGCATTGCTTTCTTAATATTTTAATACATACTTCACACGATATAATCATATTTCAAGGAGATGAATCAAACTAAGGATCTAAGGGCATGGTGGAATTTTCTTTCATGTTCAGTAAGATATCTTTTAAAATACAAGTTGACTGTAATTCCACTCAAGAAATACAGACCATCTACAACGGTGCAGGTGTTTTTTTAAGCACTTGGAAATGAAGACAAAAAAAATCCTACCTCTAAAAAAGGAGCAAATAAGCAATAAATACAAATATAATGCATAGATCTATCACATAACTGTGTGTTTGTCCCACTGTGGTGCCTCGTGTTTTATTGTTATGCTAGAAGCTTTCTCACTGGCATTTCAAATACTAGGAGGGCCACCCATAATTGGCATTTTAGAAGAGCATCCAAATGAAAACAAACTAGGAAGAAAGGCAAGGCAATCTTTTTCTGAAAATCAGCCAAAGAAAACCCTGAAGATCATAACAGATGATTGTATAATATAGAGTGGAAGATAAGTTTCCATCAAATAATGGACTCAAACATACCAACAACCATACATATGACTCAGGATCAGATAATGTTTTATTTGGGGTTGCCACGAGTAAGAGTTAATGTAATGGCAATTAACAGAGCTAAAGGAGCTCTGGTAGCGTAGTGGTTACGAATCGGGCTGCGAACCTTAAGGTCAGCGGTTCGAAACTACCAGCCGTTCCGCGGGAGAAAGATGAGGCTTTCTACTCCCGTAAAGATTTACACCCTCGGAAACCCTGTACAGGGTCGCTATGGGTCGGAACCAA
>NW_006408618.1:11198587-11202255 GCF_000296735.1 Chrysochloris asiatica
TTTATCCCTCACTCTCATCCCAGGAGCCACCATGAGCAACTTGAGGCTAAGGAACCCTCGTCCCCTGGGAAGGGGAGAGTATATGATGAGCCAACGAGACGCGTTTGCTGGAATAGATTCTGAAGGCTTTCCCCCACGCTGGATGGCCACTGTGTCAGCACTACTGCGTGTGGTGTGGGGGAACCCTGGGCGTTGAGGGTCTGGTTTGAAGCCCCAACCACCAGTGCCTTGGAGGATTGGTCTATGGCTGATTGGAAACCTAGATGTTCGTGAGCAGCACACCACCACACCTTTCTAAATCTGCGTGATTCAAACTCTTTCCCTGTTCAGGCAAACATTCTGTCTACCCAACGTCAGTCCAAATGCGCACTCGCTGCTTTTGAATTAGTGTGTGCGGCCATGCTGGGTGTGACTGCTGTGCAGGACCCTCTAGCAACAGTGGAAATAAGATGCAGCTCTTCTTCACCCTGACCGTCTGGTCCCTGTGGCCTGATAGGTCATAGTGCCCCCCGCCTCGGGGAGGTTTTTCCACAAGGCACTTTAACAACAAACAACAAGCTGGAAGCAGAGAAACAATCTTGAGACTGACCTGGTCCCGCCGAGTCAACCCAAGCGTGAAAGAACACTGCCCTCGTGTGGCCAGATATGGAGGCGCGATCCGGAGAAGGGCAGATGAAATCCGTCCGCACAGAGGTCTTTTGGCCTTGGCCAAAGGACCACTTAGGCCTAACAGAACCTTCCCAACTCTGTCTCGACTCCCAATACAGATCTCCTAAGTGGGGACTTAGTCCCAGCAGCACCTGCTTACTTATTCTCCTCTGGCTACAGGCCCCCATCAGGTATTCTAATTTCCGTGTTCTTATTGCGCTCTGACTTCACCTGGTCATCTGAGCACAGCTTGAGTGAGGTGGGCAGAAAAGGTGCCTCGGAGGCAGCCAGCTCAAAGCACAGGAAGGATTTTGGCAAGTTGAAGGGAGGAGGGTGTCTGTTTCTAACTATGCTTCAGGTTCCCAAACCACAGATCACAATGTCCCAAACATATTGAGTGCTCAGTTTTTAATGAGGAATAAACCCATGGATGCCTGCTTTCCAGGTGAGAGAAATGGCCTGAATAAAGGCAGATCAGCAGGAAGGCTCCAGGTTAAACTGGTATTGGATTGAGGAAGACTCCAGGTTAGGTGGGCCTTGGGTTGAATTTTCCAGATGCTGAGTCCCAAGTGCCCCCAGTCCAGTGTTCTTACCTTGTACATGGCTGTCTAGAAGGAAAAGGGTCTGGATTTTGCAGTCAGGACCAGTGGGAGGAGCAGGGCCAACACATAGTGGTAGCATTTCTGATTCCATTTGAACTAATATATCAAAATCAGATTCTGTTTCTAGACATTAATTCTTCATGGACACTGTGATCCAAGGTACCATTAAAGAAGGTAGCAGGCCGGGACAGATGAGGAAAAAGGCTATGGAAAGTTAAACAGTTGCTTCTCAAGTCAAAGCCACTCAGTTTTTAAGAAGCCAAGCTGAGATTTATTTGCACAATACAATAGAAATATAGTACTGACAAGCCTGCTTTACTCCAGAGCCCATGCCCAGTCCACTGTACCCTACAGCTTCTAAGACAACAGAAGCCTAATTCTTTTCTAATATTCCCATCTCCCTATCTCAACCCACACTCTCCACTGGAGCAGAGAGAAACTTAACAATTTTGCCTGCCATCTAAAAGGCAAATCTGATCCTTTACTCCCCTGCTCCAAACCTTCAGGCTCTTTGGTGTCAGGATCAAGATCAAGTGTTTTACCTTGACATTCAAGGCCCCTCTAACCTTGCCCCTTGATTTAGCCACGTCACTTAATACTCCCCTCTCTGCTGCACTGAACCCCAGCCGAGACTCCCAAACTTGGATGTGCAAATACATCACTGGAAATTTGATAAAATGCAGATTCTGATTCACTAGGGTGGGGCTCAGGGTTCAGAATTTCTAACAAGCTCCAGGTGATGCTGATTCTGCAAGTCCATGCACCACACTGTAAGAAGATGCTAAACACCTTTAGCCTGAAGCTTTCCCTTCCCACCCCCAGTAAACCACTCTCACCTGGTTGGTTAATCTTACTCCTTCTTGGAGCCTTGCTTTAGAAGACACTTTCTCCAGGAAGCTCTTCTAGCCCCTTTGAGACTGGTTGCTGCATGCCTCATCCATTAAAAATGCAAACAGAAATGGGTGAAATAATGTGACATCTGCAATATGTTTTGAAATACTCAAGAAAAAGAAAAAGAGAAGAACAGATGTATGAGGAAAGAATGGCAGATCATTGCAAATTATTGAAGCTGGGTAATAGGTACATGAGCGCTCATCGTACTAGCCTCTCTGTATTTATATATGTTTGGAAGTTTCCCAAAATAAAAAGTTGTATTTTGATCAAAGATTCTATAGGCAAATCCTGATCAATAGGGGGGAAATGCAGAATAGAACTTCAAATTCTTACGGAATCCAGACGTTCTGAAGCTGTGGAAAGGGGATGAAGCCCTGAAATGAGTGCCCTGAGATCATCTTTGAACTTTAAGCCAACATTACCCCCTGAAGTCTTCTTTAAAACAACAGGTTAGGAGCAGGGTGTGGGACCCTATCCAGAAAAGCAGCGACACCAGAGGTGGAGGCAGAGATGGGAGCATGGAGAGAGGGAGCAGCTGAGGACTCTAGATTCATAGGAAGAGAGGGACTGAGTGCTGGCGGCCAGGAGGCAGGCTTGTAGAATGTGCCCTTTGATGGTGTACATTGTATCTACCTGAGTGCTTTTGTGTACACACACACCCAAAAAAAAACAACCCAACAACAACAACAAAAACCAGAGGGAATAGAAGCAAACTGTTGAATGATGATGCATGGATGGGATTATAATCATTGCAATGAAACAATGAGTGCAAAACTGAAGTTCTCCCATGTAAACTATCAATTCACACACACACAAAACAAAAAACAGGTTCTTAGCTTAATTAGTAAAGAATGTCTGACTTGAGCGTCATGCTATGTATGTGGGATCAAATCCACCCCAGCAGCTCAAAAGTTAGCTATAGGAATCTGTATTCCTGGGGGAGGAGTGTTTCAGAATAGGATGGTGAGAATGGTTGCAAGATTGAGGAATGTAATCAACACCACTGAATCCAACATGAAGAAATTGTTGGTATAATTCTGCTGTGCATGTTTTCAACAACAACAATATACTCTTATTTTTTTTTTAAATAAAATTACAAATGTAAAAAGCAAAGGCTCTCTATTGTGCTGAAAGTCTTAGTAAGAGCTATATGGCAAGACAGGGAAATTAAAGGCATCCAAATTGGCAAAGAGGAAGTAAAACTCTAGCTATTTGCAGACGATATGATCCTATACATAGAAAACACCAAAGACTTGGTAAAAAGGCTACTAGACTTCACTGGAAGATTCGGCAAAGTGGCAGGATATAAGATCAACATATAAAAATCAGTTGGATTCCTCTATACCAAAAACGACAGCGTTGAAAAGGACATTAGAAAAGCAATACCATTTACAATAGCCACCCAAAGTATGAAATATCTAGGAATACATGTAACCAGAGAAACAAAGGACTTATACAAAGAAAACTACAAAACACTACTACAAGAAACCAAAAGAGACTTACAAAAATGGAAGAATTTACCAT
>NW_006408618.1:11208400-11211317 GCF_000296735.1 Chrysochloris asiatica
TCTTCCTCTTTTTCTCTGACCCTCTACTTTACCAAACATGATATCCTTCTCCAGTGACTGGTCCCTCCTGACAATATGTCCAAAGTATAACAGACTAAGTTTGGCCATCCTGGACTCCAAGGAGCACTCTGTCTGCACTTCTTCCAACTCAGATCTGTTGGTTCTTTTGGCAGCCCATGGCACTTTCAATATTCTTCTGCAACACCATGACTCAAAAAGGCATCATTTTTTAAACAGAGATTGTACTGTGTTTTGTTCACTTTTGCTCCCAGACTCTGACACAATGTTTGGCACAGAGTAAATTCTCAACATATTTTTGTTGAATACTTGAATTTAATTTTACCAGGCCATGTCAGTTGCCAGAAAAGAAGCAAGTTATTTGAAATATATTGTGTTGATGCAAAATAATGGACATTGTCCTGCCATAAGTACAGCCTTGCTGTGTCTGCTGGAATCTTCTCTGAAAGTTACTGTGTCCCAAGAACGATTTAAAGACTTGTGAGAATCAATTTAAATAGTTAAGAGAGAAGAAAACAAATTAAGACACTGGACCTCTTCAGTGCATAACGGAGAAAGGTGAATGGGTACAGGATCCAAAACTGTTAGAACATAAATAGTACAGATTCATTCATTCATTCACCAACTTAAGTTTAGTGCCTGAGCTTCAGATATGTCTGCTATATGAAAAACATTCTTATTTGCCTGAACTTACATAAATATTGTTGTTGTTGTTGTTGTTGTTGTTGTTGTTAAGTGCCGTCAAGTCTATTCCAACCCATAGTGACCCTGTATAGGTTTTCCAAGGAGCCAATGGTGAGCTTGAACCACTGACCTTGCAGTTCAAACGACTTTGCAGTCTGACACATTAGCCCACAGTGCCACACCAGGAAATGGAAACTCATTAAAAAAATTTTTTTTAAAAGCTGAAGTGGGGTTTCTGTTTGTTTTTTGTGAGGCGGAGTTGTTTTGTTCAGAAGTGTCTAAAAAGAAAGGATGGAGAGGTATGTTGATTCCATCCCAGTTTGACTAAAGGAATATGTTAGGTCAGAGGCTAACGAGCTGTCTTTGTGGGACCCTGGATCTCAACACAGCTGACTTAGAGTGTGAGGCAACCACATGAATTTGAAGATGCGCCATTCTCCACTCTGTTGCGCCTCGCCTCTCCCTCCACCCCCACCCCCTCTGCTCACAATGATGCTGCTTTAGCACTCTGAGGTTTCATGGTAGACCTTGTCAGCCAGGAATAGGTGGAGAGAAACATGAGCCTGGCTTTATGGCTTGAGCAAAGGGGTGAATGGTGGTGCCATTTGAAAACATGAGAAATACAACCGGAAGAGCAAGTTGGAAGGAGAGGATGGTCCGTACACACTCAGAGACTAGTCACTGGAGAAGCGGCTTGATAGATGTGAGAGTTGCTGTTGCGCCAACAGAAAGAGGGGTTCCCCTGGTTTTTCCCACAGGGATCAAGCTTCCAGACCTCACCCTAAGAGCCAGGATCAGACACTGAAGTAATGCCAGATTCAGAAAAGGCAGGAGGGTCCACAGGGGAGGGGAGACAGAGCATAAGGGGAACCAGAATGCTTCATGGCAAGTTCCAACCTTCTGAGGTTGGCAGTAAGAAAGGCAGCAGGCTTCTTTTACTGCACATCTTTACCCCAGAGTGGCAAAACTTATGTACTTATAGTCTCATGCTCAGATGTTGACTGGTTTCCACTAAATCATAAAATTTTTTGAGACAGGCACAGTATTTCATTCATACCTCCTTGCACAGGGACTAACTCAAAGTAGGGACTGAATTAATGTTTGAAAATCAGTAAATGAAATGAATGCACTTGGAATGGTGTTATTTTTGCTCTGCCTCCAAGTGAGAATGAATAATTGAGTTAACTCAGATTCCATGTTACTACTACTATCTCGGTTACTGTGTTTATATAGCATTTAATAACTCCCTTGTTCTTTCAACCATCAGAGAAACTGGAACTTCAATGATGGGGAAATTTCTCTCGACCTCAGAAAGTCAACCAAAGCTCACATCTGGTGATCTCCATGAAGTCCTCATCACTAATGGGACTTTGTATTTTCCTTCCTGCCCACTACCTCCAGGTCTTAGAGAAACATTTTCATTAAGAGGAAATGTTCCCCCCTGTAAGACTGAAACTTGAAGGGAACACATGATTAAGCTTGTAAGCTTGCTGGAGACCATATTGGTCTACTGGCGAGTGGAAGAGGGGGAAAGGCAGCAATGAAGAAAAGGGCTGAGTTCAACCACGTTCCATAGACTCCCATTGACCTGGAGATGAGAGAGAGATGAGGAAGGGCTGGTTGGTCCAAAGTGTGGTAAGACCTGGGGACACCTGAACCCGTGGCAAGGACATAACCACAGAGGGCTAGGCTGAGAGTGAAGCATTCAGATGATATGAAGTGATGGGAGATGCACAAGAACACCTAAACTTGCAGATAGTACCCATTTGACCTAGACTCGATAGCTTGATAATTAGAACTTGACTGGTGGTGGTGGTTGTGTGCCGTGGAGTAGGTTCCAACCCATAGCCACACCCTGTACAGGGTTTCTGAGGCTGTAAATCTTTATGGGAGCAGAAAGTCTCATCTTTCTCCCATGGAACAGCTGGTAATTTTGAACTGCTGACCTTGTGGTTCACAGCCCGATTCATAACCAGTATGCTACCAGAGCTCCCTAGAATTTGACTAGAGGAAAATTAAAAAAAAAAAATTGTTAAAGAAAACAAGGGTAAACTGCTACAATTTGATGAACTTGACCTGTATTCATGGAGCTTGTTGTTGTTGTGTAGTGCCATTGAGTCGTTTCAGACCCATTGCGACCCTGTACAGGGTTTCCGAGGCTGTAAATCTTTACGGGAGCAGAAAGCCTCATCTTTCTCCCATGGAACAGCTGGTA
>NW_006408618.1:11212507-11223347 GCF_000296735.1 Chrysochloris asiatica
CTTCCTCAGAAGGTTGAAAATAGAAATACCTTATGATCCAGCAATTCCTCTACTTGATATTTACCCACAAGAAAAACGAGCCACAACACAGGAAGATATATGCACACCAATGTTCATAGCTGCACTATTTACAATAGCAAAAAGATGGAGACAGCCAAAATGCCCATCGACTGAAGAATGAATAAACAAGCTGTGGTACATACACACAATGGAGTACTATGCTACCTTGAAAAATAATAAGGAAGCTGCATGCCACTTCCTAACATGGATGAACCTTAAGGACATTATGTTGAGTGAAATTAGTCAATCACAAAAGGAAAAATACTGCATAGAACCACTACTGTAAAAGACTAAGAAAAATAACCCATACTATCCCACTGAAGTGGATTCTTAGCAGGCTGCTAGGACATAGGGGTAGGGTTAAGAGCGGGAGGGGATAGTGGAGCATAGGGCAGGGAGTAGACACAGGATAGTTTGGGTGTAGGGAAGGGGGGCAATATATAAGTAGGGAGAGGGGAATGGAAGAACAAAGCAGATGGGAGAACAATTAGACAGGTATGAATGAGCTAAATGGACAGAAGTAAAAAATGAGTAGGCACAGCCTTGGAACAACAGGGCTCTGGGATACAGAGACTGGGATATGGTTGGAATAGGGAAAAGGGGGGAATAATGTTAAGATGCTTGGCTGACTTTTGAACCTTGGTTTCCCATACATTATATTATAAAACAGACACTGGAGGGGGAGAAAAAGGAATAGCCAGAGATGTCACCATAGAAAGCTTGTAAATCTATCTTCTGCCTATAATTGATTGGAATACCTAAAATGGGACTACCATGTATGCAGTGAAGGAGGATTCCTGAAGAGCTTCAGCAGTACATAAGAATATAGATTGAAGCCTAACCACATCCAGACCTTCAGAGACGGGAAACTTTCCTCTTGAAAGGACAAGCAGACCAGCCTGGAGCAGCCAGAAAACCAGAAGACACTTCTTGAAAGAAAGACCTTCAGGAAAAATACAGAACAATTTGGGCAGTCCAACTGCTACCACAAGAACAAGCAAGTAGCTCTCCCAGGAGACATCAAGACAAGTGGTTAGGTCCTCTCAGCGCAAATCCTCTCCCAAGACTAAGACGCAACTGAGATGCACGCTTGGATTGGCGACCACACACGTCACCCATAATGAGAAGTGACCGAAGAACATCAAGAAGTGGTGAGTTAAGCCCTGTATCGTTCAGCAGACTACTGCGACCCAGGTGGAGACTTGGTCGGCTAGCAGCAAGGCAGTACTTGGGGACTCATGGGCTCAGAGTCAGTGACACAGCCACAGAGGACTAGAGTGGAGAGCGAAGTGACCAGCTGACAAGGAGAGGGCGGACAGACGCAAGAACACCCACACTTGCAGATGATAGCCACTTGACCTGACTTCAATGACTGGATGAACAGAACTCAACCCAAGGAAGAAAGAAGAGGGGAAAAAAAAATATCATCTGATACAACTTGATGAACTTGACCTACACCTATAAATGCAGTAACGCAAAAGAGGAAACAAATCCTGGCTCCAAGAATTATTCCCACCCCCTCCACACAAAGAGTGGATAGGGATGGGCAACTTGAACATTGGCTACTCAAAATGGGGGGAGGGATACAAAGGTAAGAAGTGACTGTCTTATAAGCTTTCAAGAGGGAACCTAGATCCACAGGGCGGGGAGGATAGTAGAGTCTCCAGTGAGTAGTACCCAACCTGTCTAGGAAGGGCTGATGAAAAGAAATGCAGATGGGTCTCTTGTGATGCAATGGTGAAAATTGTTACCAGGACTGATTGTGAGGACTGGAAATGTAAAGGTGGATATTTTATAGCAAGGAGGGGAGTTACTAACCTTTCAGTCTAGGAGCGGAGGGCTCTGGGACCATCAATGGAGAAGAACGGAGAGCGAGACCCCACCCAGAGAAGCAGTGAGGCCTGAGATGAAGACAGAGAGGATGACGTGAAGAGATGGAGTGACTGGGGACTTGAGATCCAGAAAGGGAAAGGGGCTGGGTGCTGAAGACCGTGGGGAGGGGGGTGGGACATGCAGGGTATACCCTTTGGTTGGGGGATAATGCATGGACAGAATGGCAACTATGGCATGAAACGATGTATGATAGAATGAATGTAAAACTAATGTTTCCCCATGTAAACTATCACACAATACACAATAAAACATTTATTTTTTTTAAAAAAAAGAGAGATGGGGATAAGATTCTTATGATTCAATAGTGAGTAATTGTTATCATGACTAATTGCAACTGTCACAATTGTAAAGGTAGAAGTTTTGTAACAAAAATGGGGGAGTAGTTAATCTGACAGTCTAGAAACAAAGGACCCTAGGACCATCAAGGGAGAAGAGCACAAGCGGAATGCGGGACCTTATCCAGAGAAGCAGCGACACCAGAGATGGAGACAGAGATGGGGACATGAGAGAGAGAATAGCTGAGGACTCTAGACTCATGTGAAGAGAGAGACTAAAAGCTGGTGGCCAGGAGGCAGACTTGTAGAATGTGCGTAAATTATTATATATGCCTGAGTGTTTTTTGTTTTTGTTTTTTAAAAAACTAAAGTGAATAGAGAGAAATACTGTTAACTAATGGTACATGGAGGGGATTATAATAATGATAATGAAACAAGGTGTATGATTTGTTGAATGCAAAGCTATTGATCTGCCCTGTAAACTTTCACTCAATTCACAATAACAACTTTTTAAAAAATATATAGGAAATGTTGTCTCATCTGGACTCTGCTTGATTGGAGTCTGCTTTTAAATGGACAAAGCAACATTAGCAAAATCAGCAGAGCAGAGACAGTCCTGCTGTTTGGATCAGATAAAGAGGGGGAGACCCTAGGACTGGAAGGGGAAGCAGCTCATCTCTGGCATGAATTGCCAGCACGTAGAGGCCATACCTGCGTGGGACCTGTCAGATGTGGCATGAAGCCTTCCTTACTAGATACTCCCATCTTCTCTTCCTGCTCCTTCCAGAGGTCTCTGGTATCCCCTGTTTCCTCTGTTCTCTGGATTTCCCCATCATTTGCTCATCTAACTCCTAGTCATTCTCCTTCTATTCCACATCAAATCTACCAGCTTCAAATTCATAAACAGTGACAGACTAATGCCCATTTATTCTTTCATCAAACACTTCATGAGTTCCCATTATGTATGAACACTGCTCTAGGCATTGGAAATAACTTCATGAAGCTTACGTTCCAATGGGGAAATGCTATTTTAGTGCTAAACAAATGAATATACTCACACATTCCTAAAAAGTATAAGCTTATTGCGACACATCTCTAAGAGAAAACCCACTACCTCTCCCACTATCCAATAACTTTAAACAGGCAAAATCTGACCCATGTGAACCACTGTAACAATAACCACTATGTCAATGGCTAACATTAATGGACCAACTTTCTGTGGGCTGAGCATGGGGCATGTTCTTTGTATGCAGTATCAATCTTTGGACCTCCTAACAGCCTGTAGGTTAGTCACTAGTATTAGATCACTTTACAGATGAAAAAACAGAAGCTAAGAGTGCTTTAATAACATGGCCAGGTTCATGTAGCTGTAACTTAGCAGCATGAGGATTTGAACCCAAGCACTCTGGAGGTGGTGCTAATGAACTTAGCCTTCTGGGAACAGAAAAGCAAAACTATCTCATCAAAAGAAATACACAGAATAGTGATTACCTTTGGGAGAGATGAAGCAGAGAAACTGGAGTGGTTTTGGGATCCTGGCAATGCATTTCTTGACCTAGGGGTTTGTTACAGGGTTGTGCTTAAATTGTGATCATTTGTTTATCTGTAAACTTATTATTATTTAAGCTTTTCTGTAAATCTGTTTGAACTTCTTCAATTTGTGTTCCATTAATTCCTGGAACCTTGTTCATTGCCAGTGCCTTTGGTACACTTTGGACTTTTTCTTCAGTATCATTGGCTCTTGATCATATGCTTACTCCAGAAATGGTTGAACATTGAAGATTTCTTTTAGGTACTGTAACTCTGTGTATTCCCTCTATCTTCTTTTGATGTTTTCTGCATCATTCAATATTTTGCTCATAGAATCTTTCAATATTGCAAGTTAGGGGTTGAATTTTTTCTTCAATTCCCTCAGCTTTGCAAATGCTAAGCGTGTTCTTCCCTTTTGATTTTCTAACACCAGGTCTTTGCACATTTCATTATAATACTTGACTTTGCCTTCTCCAGCTGCCCTTTGAAATTTTCTGTTTAGTTATTTTACCTCCTCATTTCTCCCATTTGCTTTAGCATCTCTACACTGGAGAACAAGTTTCAGAGTCTCTTCTGACATCCATTGGGTCTTTACCTTCTTTCTTGTCTTTTTAAATGACCTTTTGCTTTCTTTCTGTATGATGTTCTTGATGTCATCCTACAACTCTTCTGGCCTCAGTCATTAGTGTCTAATTCATAGAATCTGTTCTTGAGATGATCTCTAACTTTAGGTGGAATATGTTCACGATTATGCTTTGGCTTTTGTAGACTTGTTATAATTTTCTTCAGCTTCAGCCTAAACTTGCATATGAGCAGTTGATAGTCTGTTCGAAAGTCTGCCCCTGGACTTGTTTTGGCTGATGCTATGGAGTTTTTCCATTTTCTCTTGCCACAGATGTAGTCAATTTGATTTCTGTGTATTTTATCTAGTGAGGTCTATGGGTATAGTCATCTCTTGTGTTGTTTAAAAAATATATTTACAATGAAGAAGTCAGTGGTCTTGCAGAATTCTATCATGAGATCTCCAGCATAGTTTCTATCACCTAGGCCATATATTCCAATGTCGAATTCTTCCTGTTTGTTTCCAACTTTTGCATTCCAATAGCTAATAATTATCAATACATCTTGATTGCATGCTTGAGCAATTTCAGACTGAAAAAGTTCATAGAATTCTTCAATGTCACCATCATTTGCTTTAGTGGTTGGTGCATAAATTTGAATAATAGTTGTATTAACTATTTTATCCTATCATAGACAGCATTGTACGTCAAACTAAATCTTTTGAACTGAACTGAACTGTTCTTTTTGGTGATGAATATGACACCATTCCTCTTCAATTTGTCATTCCTGGCATAGTAAACCGTGTGACTATGTACAACAGAATGAAACACCACCTAGTCCTGCACCGGCTTCACAATTGCAGCCATGCTTGAGCCCATTGTTGCTGCTACTGTGCCAATCCATAGGGTCACTGTAAATTGGAATCATTTTGATGGCAATAGGTTTGGGTTATACTTGTGATTGTAAACCATTGGGGAATAGAGTTTTCTTTGATAGGCCAGTGAGGGTGTGCTTAAAACAAACCACTTTTGATATATAAACAGAAAACATCAGACACAAATAAGCAAGAAGAGATGGGGGAGATGATGACTTACCACATGAAGATTGCCAAGGAACTGAGGAACCGAAGCTGAAAAGATACAAGGACCTTCCCCACTAGCAGAGTGAGAGAGAAAGCACCTTTCCCTAAAGCTAGCCTGAATTCAGACTTGTAGTCTGCTAAACAGTAAGAAAAATGATGTGTTGGTTAAAGTCATCCACATATAGTATTTCTGTTAGAGATACTAGAAAACTAAGAGAGTGTTCAACCCCACTAACGTTACTGACAGCCAACAGACAGTGGAGAGGTCGTTTCATCACACTGCCCCTAAGTCTCAAACCTGTAAAACATGAGGTTTGTGGTGACTCACATTTCCTGCACAGTTTCAATCATTCACTTTCTCCTCCCTAAACCAGGCATGGCCCTACCACAAAATAGATGAGGACTCAAGGACTGGGCCTTCTGTGGGAACCTGGATTCTACTTCTTCCTCAAGCTTCGAAGGTCCTTGAGGCTCCCTACCCTCTCTCAATGGAGATGTTGGCATTCCAGAAGAGGCTGCAGTCAGCAGGAACTGAGGACCCATGAGTATCTCCTACCCACGTCTCCATGGCACTTCCCCTTCCCCAGGTCCAACCAGTAGCCCATCTTACTCTGTCTACCAGACAGGCCCTCACTTAATAAATGGCACCCAACTGGTTGTGAAGAATTAGCTCTGCAATTCAGGAAGGAAAGCTGGACCCTCTTGATGCCCCTAATCTCCCAACATTTACAAAAGGGACTTGTAAGAAAGGTCAGAGGTGGTAAAAGGGGCTCTCAGCACCTGTGAGGTGATTGGTCAACTGGACAGAACAGCCCACGACACTTCCCTGGACTCTAATCCTCTAAATAAGGCTTCAGAGAGAACAGATGTCCCATTCATATCCTAAAAAGCAACTTTTATCCCTAAGACAATGCCAATTTTCTCTCTACGGTAGTCACAGGCTGTTTAGATACTCCAAATGGTTTCCCTTCTCCTTCAAAGAAAGGTCAACACAGACAACCCAATAAAAAAAATGTTTAAATAAGTCCAGGAACAGAGGACCCTAGGACCATCAAGGGAGAAGAGTGTAAGCGGAATGTGGGACCCTATCCAGAGAAGCAGCGACACCAGAGATGGAGGCAGAGATGAGGACATAAAAAAAGGGAACAGCTGAGGCTCTAGACTCATGGAAAGAGAAAGGCTGTGTGCTGGTGGCCTCCTGGCAGGCTTGCAGAATGTGCCTTTTGGTTATTTAAATGATTTTATATTCCTGAGTGTTTTTGTGTACATCAAAAAAAAACAAACCAAAGCAAACAAACAAAAAAACAGAGAGAATACAAGTAGCAAATACTGTTGAATGATGATGAACGGAGGAGATTATAATCATTGCAATGAAATGATGGTGTAAAGCTGACGTTCTCCCATGTAAACTATCTCTCAGTTCACAATAAAAACTTAAAAACAAAACAAAATGCTTAAATAGGCACCTTGCAAAGAAGATTTTTTTAAATGGCCAGTAAGCATATAAAAAGATGTTCAACACCGTTAATCATTTGAGAAATTGTAATTAAAACGACAATGAGATACCACTATCCAAAAATTACTAAAATGAAAAGGATTTCCAATACCAAGCATTGGGATGCAGAGCAACTGTAACTCATATTAGTGCTAAGACTGGAAATTGGTCAGCTAATTGAAAACTGTTGGACAGTGTCTAATAATGCTGAATGTACCTATCACTCAGCAATCTACTCCTGAGTTTATACTCAACAACAATATATGTCCACCCAAAAACACAAAAGAAAGAATGTTCACAGCACCTTTACTCACAATAGTCAAAAACTGTATTCAACCCTACTGAATAGTTTTCATTTTGTCTAGATGGGTCTGGTGAAAGGAAATGGGGATAGGATTCTTTTGATTCAATAGTGAGTAATTGTTATCATGACTAATTGCTACTGTCACAACTGTAAAGGTAGAAGCTTTGTAACAATGTGGGGAGTAGTTAATCTTACAATCCAGGAACAGACAGCCCTAGGACCATCAAGGAAGAAGAGCATGAGTGGAATGAGGGACCCTATTCAGAGAAGCAACAACACCAGAGATGGAGGCAGAGATGGAGTCATGGAGAGATAGAGCAGCTGAGGACTCTAGATTCATGGAAAGAGAAAGGCTGTGTGCTGGCAGCCATGAAGCAGGCTTGCAGAATGTGCCCTTTGTATATTTAAATGATTATATATTCCTGAGTGTTTTTGTGTACATCAAAAAACAAAAACAAAAAACAGAGAGAATAGAAACAAATACTTTTAAATAATGATGCATGGAGGGGATTGTAATCATTGCAATAAAATGAAATATGGTAAGATGAGTGCAAAACCGATGTTCTCTCATGTAAACTATCACTCAGTTCACAATTAAAAGCTTAAAAAAAAAAAACTTGCAGAATGAAATGACAGTGTAGTTTGTAATGACTTTATGTTTAACAATGTAGAAAAAGTACAAATATTAAGATGAGAAGAACATACAAAAATGTTTTAAAATTCTTTAAAGTGATCATAATGATGGTGATAATTATAATATTTTTATTCTGTGGGTATTGTGTATTTAATGTAGAATGAATCAAATGGAGTAATCTATCATCCCCTATGCCTTAAAAATCATGACTAATCTTACAGAACAACAGTACGTACAGGTATTATATGGAAGAGGTAAAAACTCTTTAGCTCTGAATTTTGTTTGGTAACATGACTTAATGGGATGTTTTTTCAGTTACTTAAATATGTAAGTATATTTAATCTATGTTACATGCAGATTCCTAAAGTGATTCCTAATGATCCCTTTCTTCTGATACTCATGTACTGATAGAACCTCTTCCTTTGTATCACTTGCTTCTAATAAATATGATATGGAAATATCAACAACAACAAAAAAGCTTAGGGAATAAAATAAACACTAAAAGCATTAAAACAAACAAACAAACAAATTGTATTCAACTCAAATATCTGCCACAGAAGAATGGATGAATAAATTGAGGTGTGTTTGTACAGTGCAATAGTACTGAACAATACAAAAAGAATGTTGTTGTTGTTGTTAGGTACCATTGAGCCAGTTCTGACTCATAGTGACCCTATGCACAACAAAATCAAACACTTGCTGATCCTGCATTATCCTCACAATCATTGTTATGCTTGAGCCAAATGCAACTCCCACTGTGCCAATCCAGCTTGTTTGGTGCCTTTTTCACTGTATCAAGCATGGTGTGCTTCACATGTCTGAAATGTGAAAGACAGGTCTCGCTATCCTGGTTTCTAAGGTGCATTCTGGCTATACTTCTTCCAATACAGACTTGTTTGTTCTTCTGGCAGTCCATGATACTTTTAATATTCCTCTCTCACACCATAACTCAAACACATCAGTTCTTCATTGCCCAACTTTCATATAAGGCTGTTGAAAAAACCATGACTGCTATAATACACTTCAACATGGATGAATTGTACATAATGTTGATGAAAAATAAGCCAGACATGAAAAAGTACATACTTTATGATGATGTTTATATAAACTCCTAGTACAGGCAAAGCTTAACTCTGATGATAAACTCCCCAAACCAAACCACTGCCATCAAGTTGATTCCAACTAATAGGGTCTCTGAGACAGTAAATCTTTACAGGAGCAGACAGCTCATTTTTCTCCTGAAGAGCAGCTGGTGGGTTTGAACCACTGACACACAGTACCCCAGGACTACTTTATCTATGGTGATAAAAGTCAGGAAAACAATTCCTATAAGGAGTTGGGGGAATTTGCAGAAAGGAGGTGCTGGGAAAGTCCTATATCTTGAACTGGGTAACAATTACAGCCTTGGAAACCCTGTACAGGGTCGCTATGAGTTGGAACCGACTCCATGGCACATAACAACAACAACAACATACCTATGTAAATATTCATCTGGCTGTATACATAAAGTGATGTGCCTAAGATGGTATGTAAATTAGATCTCAATAGCACTATGAAATTGAAGGGAGGAAAGAAGAAAGAATGGAGAGAAGTCAAGAAGGAGGGAGAAAGGCAGGGAGGGGAAGGGGCAAGGAGGAAAGAAAAAAGGAAAAGGGATGAAACTCTGTTCTCTCTAATGCAAGATGCACAACCACTCTGGAAAACAGGCAGTTTCTTATAAAATTAAACATATATGTAGCATGTAGTCCAACAATCTACTTTTATGTATTTATCCTAGAAAAATTAAAACTTGCTTTATGCAAAAACTTGGGCATGAATATTTATATCACCATTGTACATAACCACCCCAAACTGGAAACAATCCAAATAACTTTCAATTGGTGAATGGATAAACAAGTTGTTACATTTATATAACGGAATGACATTGTTGTTATGTGTCAGTACTGTCAAGTTGGTTCTGACTCATAGTGACTCTGCATAGGGTTTCCAAGGAAAGACTAGTGGGTTTGAACCACCGACCTTTCAGGTAGAAGTCCAGTACTTAAACTACAGTACCACACCAGAACTCCATACAATAGAATAATACTCAGCAATAAAAAGAAATGAACTATAGATACACACAACAGCATGGATGAATATCAAATGCATTATGCTAAGTGACAGTATTTAACCTCAAAAAGTTACATACTGTGTGATCCCATGTATATGATGTTCTGGAAAAGACAAAATAAAGGAACAGAGAATGAAAACAGTAGTTTTCAGGGTTTAGAGGTGGGGAAAGGTCTAAAGAAGGCCTAAATACAAAGAGGCAACACTAGAAAGTTCTTTGCAGTGTTGTACAATTCCATATGATATCTGTGTTGGTGGTTACAAAATCTATGCAAATAGAAAGTACATGAAACTAGTAACCTAAAAAACGAATTTTAAATTATGCTAATACTTTTTGAAATAAAAGCAGAAAAACATAAACTCTGCTCTGTCTTCATAGGCTCAGACGTTCGTACCTCTCAGTTCAAGTGGGAAGGGCAGATCATGGAGCATTTCAAGGATTAGAACTGTGCCTGACTCAGAGTAGATAGATGTTCATTAACTTTATTTTCCATCCTCTCATTTGCTTGGTTTTGAAATTATCACTATCCTGTGAAACATCTTTGGCTCACTGCCCATCCCTAGTTATTTTGCTTTTTAATTCTTATTATTGTTGTTAAATGCTGTCAAGTTGGTTTCAACCTATAGTGACCCTGTATAGGGTTTCCAAGGAGCAGCTGGTGAGCTTGAACCACCGACCATATAGTTCAAATGGCTTTTCAGTCTGGCGCATTAACCCACAGTGCCACACCAGGACTCCTTTTAATCCTTAGACCTTATCATTCTGAGAGAAACAGCTAGAGTATCCCATACACCACACCTCAAAAAAGAGAATTTGTGGAATAAACAATATGGTGGATAGGGTGGAAGTACAGTGAGGAGCTCCATCAGCAACAACACAGAATACTGGACCAAGCAG
>NW_006408618.1:11225938-11227417 GCF_000296735.1 Chrysochloris asiatica
TAGGCACTGAGAATCAACAAGGTCAGACCCCTGATACTGTTCTAGCCCTCCTTCCCTCTCCCTAGACACAGCCCTTGTTGCTAAGTGCCATCGAGTTAGTTCCAACTCATAGCAACCCTGTATAGGGTTTCCGAGGCTGTAAATCTTTACGGGAGCAGAAAGCCTCATCTTTCTCCCATGGGATAGCTAGTAGTTTCTAGTAGTTTCGAACTGCTGACCATGAGGTTAGCAGCCCCATTTGTAACCACCATGCTACCAGAGACTCCCCTAAAACCTAGCTGCTTCCACTTCGTTCCTCCACCTCTGTGCTCACACTGGTCCTCGGCCTGGAGTGCCCTTCCTACCCCTCTGTTTACCTTGCTGTTGTTATATGCCGTGCAGTCAATTCCGACTCATAGCAACCGTGTACAGGGTTTCTGAGGCTGTAAATCTTTACAGGAGAAGAAAACCTCATCTTTCTCCCACAGAACAGCTGGTAGTTTCAAACTCATGACCATGAGATTAGCAGCCTGATTAGTAACCACTATGCTACCAGAGCTCCTTTCTGTCTACCTAGTAAACTCCTAATTTCCTCCAATGCAACCTCTTCCATGAAGCATTCGCTGACCACTTACTCTCCTGCCATTTGCCCCAGGAACATCATTATTCAACAAATAGTCACTGTACAGCTGCATTTTGGGACTAGGACAGATATGGGTACCCCCTTTGGGGAGCTTTTGTTCTCCAGAGAAAGACTGATAATAAACAAATAATTTTCAGGATACTTAAGGGATCAAGACCTTTCAAAGGAGATGCCTTTTAAGCAGAGATGGGGAGAGCTTCCTTCTCCTTCCTGAGCACTTTGCACTCTTTATGGCCTCTCCTAGATAGGGGATCAGATGCAGCAAATAAATGATGGATGCAAGATGTTAATAGGAGTGGCAGGGGAGGGGCTAAATAGAGACTCTACGTTCTGCACAATTGCTCTGCAAACCTAAGGCTGCTCTAAAAAACTAAAGTCTGTTTTTAAAATATATATTCCATTAGACATAATAATAAAAACAACAAAACCTAAACCTAAACAGTTACTGTGGAGTTAATTCCAATTCATGGGGACATACTTACATTAAAAGTGTGTAGTCTTTATGTATCTAAAATTCAAATTTAATTGGGTATCCTGTGTTTTATCAGGCAACCCTTCACCTAAGACTTCATTGCCCTGTGAGTTCAGAGCCCAAGGACTCTTGGATCCTCGGAGTCCAACATTGTGGCTGGTATGCAGTGGGAACTCAACAAATAATGAAAACATACACACACACACACACACACAACCCACAACAGTCCAATAATCAGATGAATATGCTCTCTGGCATTGTTTGTTTAGGTACTGATGCCCCCACTGCACAGTAAATTCCTCTGTAGACCATCGTTAGATGCCATTTAGTCTGACACTAGGCTTGGCTAGAGGCAGCATGAGGGTGACCTGGGAGACCTGAGCTG
>NW_006408618.1:11228657-11233567 GCF_000296735.1 Chrysochloris asiatica
TATGCAGGGTCGCTGTCAGTTAAACTGACACCACAGCACACAACCACGACCACCGATGAGACTAGACAAGTACATTGCTGAAAAAAGTTGTCTACAAACTGCCACTAATCACAGAGACATGTTTAACATCTTTTGTTTGGAAGTTACTCCTTAGAAACCCTATACAGTGTTACTATGAGTCAGAATCAACTCAACAGCATTTAATAACAACAACATGCATGAACTGGAATCCTATTAGCAGTACTTTGGGCTTACATCAGGCATAAATTAAAGCATCTTTGGAAACTTTGCTGCCGTGTATGATGCACAATCTAAGAGAAAACAGTGCTTCTATCTAGTTCCTTGGCTAACCCATAACCATCAGACTGGCTCCCCTGATCCCCTCCTCCATTGAAATTCCGGAACCCAGCCCAGAATCTATTATGTGTTTTTTACATGAGTGAGTAGCATCAAAAGATTCTACTGTGATTTGGAGTGTACATGTATATGTCCCCCATTGGACTGGAGGGTCCTCCATGTGCCAGCCCGGTGGGTTGAAAGCCTGACTATTAAGAGTGACAATTTAAGGGGAAATGAGGAGGTATGTATGGCTTAAAGGGCATGGAGTTTCTATTACCGATGATGGAAAACAGTGGGCATGGAGAGAAATGATAGTTACACAGCACAGTGGACATAGATCATCACAAAATTGTACACACAAATGGATGAAACGCACATGTTTCATTATATATATTTCCTTCTTAATAGGCTTAAAAAAAAGGGGGGGGGGACAGTTCAAATTTGTCCTTATAGCATCCACCAGTGTTTCCCAAAGAGGAACAGTTAAAAAGTAGACCCCATACTGCCCTCTCTTGGGGTCCAGGATCCTATTAAGATGCAGGCTAAACCATGGATTCTCAAGCAGCAGCAGCAAGGGTGTGGCCTCATTGGCCAGCAAGCCTTGTGAATAAGTCCAGTCTTCAACCACCACTCATAAAAGGAGCACTGTCCCGGAGCAGCTTCAACCCCTGTTGGCTTCAACTCAGGAGAATGTTGTTACTTGAGATGCTTTTGAGTTTTAAAAAGGAAATACACTGCATGAAGTATGAAGTGTTTGACTTTCTTTTTTGTTTTCACTACTTCAAACTGCTGGACTTTGAAAGCCTTACGTTTACTTGTGAATTGCCTTTCTGTATTTGTATGTGGAGGAGGGCAAAGACATGAAGGGTCAGAATTATTTTTCATTTTCCTTGTAAGTTTCTTCAGAACTTACCCTTTCACTGAGCAGCCTATGTTTCCGTGTAATGATGTCATTATTTGGGGGCGTTTTATAAATGGAGATGTTGAAAGCTGCCCACCCCCCACTGTGTGCTGAATGAAAATAGATGGGCCAAAACAGTTGTACTGCAGCCACCAGAATTTAGACAGGGTCAACATACCACCAATCCTGGAGATGGTACAGGACTATGGGAGCAATGTTTCATTCTGTTATACATAAGGTTGCTTTGAGTGGGCACTGACAGGATGGCAACTAACAACAGCAACAATTAATCCATGAAAAATGATCTTGGATCAGCTAACCTATTTTTCTTTGAGAACAAACATAGAAACATTGTATGTAATAGAGTCAAAGATACAGGGTCACTGTGAGTTAGAATGGATTGGATGGTACTTAACAACAACACTTACTTGTATACAAGGAAAACAATAATGGATTTATTATATAGATCAAAAGCAAAGGAACAAAATGCAAAATACAGGGTGGGAGAAGGAAAAACTGTAGACTCTTTAGTCACTGAAAACCTTATGAATAGCAGAGAAACACTGTCAGATATAGTGCTGGAAAATGAGCCCCTCAGGTTGGAAGGCACTCTAAATGTCATGGGGGAAGAGCTACCTCCTCAAAGTAAAGTTGACCGTGATAACGCAAATGGAGTAAAGCTCGAGGGAGAAAAGCCCACAGGACCTTCATTTGCTAACGGGTCACAACACAAAATGAAGAGAAACAGCTGTAAACATCCATAGAACACTGGAAAATGGAATGTACGAAGTATGAATCTAGGAAAACTGGAAATTTTCAAAAGTAGAACACATAAACATCGATATCATAGGCATTAATGAGCTGAAATAGACTGGTATTGGCCATTTTGAATCTGACAACCGCATAAGAGATACACGTGGACCTCGCCAGATGGAATACATAGAAATCAAATTGACTACATCTATGGAAAGAGACTATGGAAAAGCTCTATGTCATCAGTCAAAACAAGGCCAGGGGCAGACTGTGGAACAGACCATCAATTACTCATTGCAAATTCACACTGAAGCTGAAGAAAATGAAAACAAGTCCAAGAGAGCCAAAATATGACCTTGAATATATCCCACCTGGATTTAGGGATCATCTGAAGAACAGATTTGATACATTAAACACTAAAGACCGAAGACCAGAAGAGTTATGAGATGACATCAAGAACATCACACATGAAGAAAGCAAAAAGTCATTGAGAAGACAAGAAAGAAGGAAAAGGTCAAAATGGATGTCAGAAGAGACACTGAAACTTGCTCTCCAGCATAGAGATGCTAAAGCAAACGGAAGAAATGAGGAGGTACAAGAGCTGAACAGAAAATTTCAAAGATCAGCTTGAGAAGATAAAGCCAAATATTACAATGAAATGTGCAAAGATCTGGAGTTGGAAAACCAAAAAGGAAGAACACACTTAGCATTTCTCAAGCTGGGGGAACTTTGAAGAAAAAATTCAAACCTTGACTTTCATTATTGAAGTATTCTCTGGGCAAATTATTGAATGATGCAGAAAGCATCAAAAGAAGAACTGGAACTGTGTAATCGTGGTATTATAAAAATAACATACTCTAGAAGTTTTTTTTTAAGTGTCTAAGATATTCTATTTTTCATTTCTGGCTTTTTCAGATGGTTGGCTTCATCTTCAGTCTATCCTTCATGTTTTGAAGTTGCTGACAACCTACACACATAACCTCTTCAAAGAGCAACATCCAAAACTAGGAAGTTGGACATTCTTTTCTTATCCTTCTTATTATATTAAAAAGGAAAGCTTTCCCAGAAACCCTTGGGTGATTTCTCCACAGCTTCCATTAATCAGGATTGATCATATACCCCCATCCTAGCAATACAAGAGACAGGAAAAGACATTTCTGGCATTCTCAGCCTCTTCATAGGAGGAGGGAGGGTGGGGAAATGTTTATACAATGGACAACCAGTAGTATCTACCTTATATAATGTAATAAGAGCCATGCATGCTACTGACAGAGCTAGTTACTAGCCAGATCTGGAAAGACATTCTTAGGCTCTTTTCCAATAGTGATGGTTAAGCAAAGTGAAAATGGCATTCTAGCTTATCAGAAAACCACATCCAGAGGGTATGAGAGGAGACTAGACCAAATCCAGTATATCCTTGGATGAGACTTTGTTATTTTCAGTTCTTGATAGAGATAATGAATTGCTTTTGTAGTTGACATCAGATAGTGATTCCCAACTGCTATTATTAAAAGTTTTCCCTTTGGGTGTTTTTGAGGTTCGTAAGCCTCTTTCAAAGCACTGTTCACAGAATCACTCTCTAATCCTTGAAACAATCCTTCAGACACATATACAGACGCATACCTTATAACTAGGTGAACCCACTCTGGAAGCAACCCATCCTCCACTGCTCCCCATAACATAAGTACCAAGCAAGGGTACCCAGCAGTGCTTTTGATATAACCAATACTTTCCTAGGACTTTAACAGTAATGGATATACCTGGGAATAACTCAATTGTACACCAGTAGGAATCCTGGCAGTGCTGAAGGATAAGCAGTGAACCACTAACCGCAAGGTCAGCAGTTCAGACCCACCAGCCACTCCTTGGAAACCCTATACAGGGTCATTGTGAATTGGAACAGACTCGGTGGCACTTAACAACAAGTTTTTTCTAGTTAAACCCATTATTGTTACAATTACTAGGAAAATTCAAGGCTCGAGTTACAATATTGAAGGATTCTATGGGCAAACATTGAACGACTGCATTTCTCATACTTTGGACATGTTGTCAGGGGAAAGCAGGCCCTAGAGAAGGACACCATGCTTGAAAAAGTGGAGGGTCAGTGAGAAAGAGGAAGACTGCCAACAAAGTGGATTGATACAGTACGCTCTAACAGCTGTGAGTATGGTGCTGGATCAGGCTGTGTTTCATCCTGTTGTACACAGGGTCTTTATGAGTCAAAACCAACTTGGCAGCACCTAACAACAACATAGGCAAAATGTTGAATGACAGAGGAAGCATCAAAATAAGATGGAAGGAATACACAGAGCCACTGAACCAAAAAGAATTGATTGATGTTCAACAATTTCGGGAGGTAGCATATGATCAAGAACTGATGGCATTGAAGGAAGAAAGTCAAACTGCACTGAAGGCATTGGCAAAGAACAAGGCTCCGGAAATTGACAGAATACCAATAGAAATGTTTCAACAAACGGATGCAGCACTGGAGGTCCTCATCCATCTGTGCCATGGCATTTGGAAGACAGCATCACAAGCTGTTGTTATATGTGACTTCACTAAATCGATACACTGAGCATTGTAGATAAAGATGATGTGAGTTTAGTTTGCCTGCCATATATCCTTATTCAGTGAGCTGGAAAAAGTTCTCAAGTTCCAATTGACCAGTTCAGAGTACAATTTATTTCATTTTTAGTCAATAGATATTTATTGGGAATCTACTGTGTACCAGATTTTGCTAGAAGCTAGAGATACAAATATGAATAAGAAATAGACCATGTCTTCAAAGAACTTTCAGTGGGAAGCAGATGATTTCAATATAAGATTTGTTGTTGTTAGGTGCCATCAAGTACTGACTCATAGCAACCCTATGCACAGCAGAACAAAACACTGTCCAATCCTGGGCTAACCTCACTAC
>NW_006408618.1:11235282-11236440 GCF_000296735.1 Chrysochloris asiatica
GTCAATTCCTGGTGCCTTGTTCTTTGCCAATTCACTCAATGTACTTTGGACTTCTTCCTTCAGTATCATTGGCTCTTGATCATATGGTACCTCTTGAAATGGTTGAACATGAATCACTTCGTTTTGGTACCATGACTCTGTGTATTCCTTCCATCTTCTATGGTACTTTCTGCATCATTCAATAATTTCGCAGAGAATTCTTGACACTAGACTGCTATAAATTAAAAGATACTAATTATAATCCCCAGGGCACCTACTAAGAAAATAACTAACAACGTGTATAGTAAAATAAACACGGAAATCAAAATGTCATATTAGAAGGAACAGAGGACCAAAAGAGTCATGTGACGTATAGGAAAAAAACAGCAAAATGTAGATGCAAATCTTATTTTATCAGTAATTGGTGGTGGTTGCTGTGGAGCCAATTCCAACTCATAGTGATTCTATATAGGGTTTCTGAGGCTATAAATCTTTACAGATGCAGAAAGCTTCATCTTTCTCCCATGGAATGGCTGGTAGTTTCGAACTGCTGATCTTGAAGTTAACAGCCTGACTCGTAGCCACTACACTACCAGAGCTCCTTTTATCAGTAATTACATTAAGTACATTAAACACTCCAACTAGAAGACAGAGAGTGTTCAACTGGATTTTTTCTTTCTTGAGCAATTGACAAAACTTTTATTGAATCTATAGACCATTTTGAAGAGAATTGGAATTTTATGTGCCATCATTTATTTAGGACTGCTTTGATTTCTTTCATCAACTCTTAAAGTTTACATTATTTATAAATACCTAATGATGACACTTAACAAAAACTAACATTTCTCGATAGGACTGCTTTTTGATCATACATGAACACACAATCAAAACTCTCAAACTGCATAGAGAAATAAGTCCCAGAAGAGAGAGATGAAGAAAGAAAAACCTGAAAGTAATTATGGAATCACCAAATACAGACTATAAAACTTACACACATTGGTCACCGATAAGGGTAAGTGAGGGTAAAACAACAATGAAGCTGCAAGCTAAGTCCTACCATGTTCAATAGACTCCTGTGAACCCGGGTAGAGACCTGGTTGACCTGCAGTATGGCAAGACCTGGGGACTCCTGGGCCCAGAGTCAGTGACATAGCCACAGAGGACTAGAGTGGAGAGTGA
>NW_006408618.1:11237121-11276777 GCF_000296735.1 Chrysochloris asiatica
GATGATGTGGAGAGATGGAGCAGCTGGGGACTCTAGACCCAGAGAGGGAGAGGGGCTGTGTGCTGACGACCAGGGGTCAGGCTTTCAGGGTATACCCTTTGGTTGGTTGATGATGCATGGAGGGGATTGTAACCATGGCAATGAAATGATACATGATAGGATGAATGAAAAGCTAATGTTCTCTCATGTAAACTATCACATAATTCACAATAAAACATTAAAAAAATAAAACCCAAACACAGTTGAGGACCCATTTCTCTTATACACCAAGATACATGCTTGTAGAAAAAAGTGTTCATAGCCAAAAAGTAAAATTGTAAATATGTCTTAGAGTGAATGGTAACCTGAAGTTGGACTATTCTTTTAGATGTACACAACCTGATATACTCAACTAGGTTATCTTTCTTCAGCCTCTCATTCCTTCTCATTATATGACCACATCTCTCCATGGTTTTGGGGTCTCAATTAGATTTTTAAAAAATAATCCTACAATATGCTGTCTGTAAGAGATACCCTTTTGATTCAAAGACACCAATGAGTTGAAAGTCATAGAATGGAAACAGTAACCTGGTCCTGAATGTTGGTATCGTTGACTTCATTGCTTTGGCTAGTGTGTGAATGCATCTTATTGAAGGTCTCCTTCATTTTTGCTGGTTCTCTATTTTGCCAAACATGATGTCCTTTTCTAGTGATTGGTCTTTCCTGATGATGTGTCCACAGTAAGCAATTCGAAGTTTCACAATCCTCACGTCTGAGGAACATTCTGGTTGCATTTGTTCTAAGACTGATTTGTTCAGTCTTTTGGCAGCCCACATCACAATTCAAATTCCTCCCTTCTTCTGTCTTCCTAATCATTGTCCAACTTTTGCATACATATGAGGTGACTGTAAAGACACAGAGATTTGTTCATGTGCATGAACTGAGTGATAGTTTACATGGGAGAACATCGGCTTTATACCATCATTTCATTGCAATGATTACAATCTCCTCTGTGCATCATCATTCAACAGTATTTGCTTCCATTCCCTCTGTTTTTCTTTCTTTTTTTGAAGGGAGTTAGGGTGGGGTGGAGAGATGTACACATAAACACTCATGAATATATAATAAATTAAATACATAAAGGGCACATTCTGCAAACCTGCCTCCTGGCTGCTAGTATTAAGTCCCTCTCTTCCATGAATCTAGAGTCCTCAGCTGCTCCCTCTGTCCATGTGTCCATGTCTGCTTCGTCTCTGGTGTCGCTGCTTCTCTGGATAGGGTACCACTTTCTGCTTGTGCTCTTCTCCCTTGATGGTCCTAGGGTCCTTTGTTTCTGGACTATAAGTTTAATTACTCCTCCATCTTTGTTACAAAACATCTACGTTTACAGTTGTGACAGTCACAATTAGTCATGATAACAATTACTCACTATTGAATCGTAAGAATCTTATCCCCGTCTCTTTTCACCAAACCCAACTAAACTCCCTCTTGAAAACTTGTAAGCGAGTCACTTTGTGCCTTTATTGCCCCCTCATTTTAGGTAGCCAATGTCTAAAATGCCTGTCCCTATCTACCCTGTATACAGAGGGGGTAGGATTGATACTTGATGTGAAGACTCCTTCTCTCTCAGTTGATATTTTGAGCTACTACATCCATAAGTATAGGTCAAGTTCATCAAATTGTAGCAATTTAGACTTGTTTCCTTTATCAACAATTGTTTTTTTATCTTCCTCTATTCGAGTTCTGATTATAAGCCATAGAGGTTAGGTCAAAAGGGTACTGTCTGCAAGTTTGGGCATTCTTGTATATCTCCCCTCACTTCATATCAGCTGGATGTTTCACTCTTAGCTCTAGTCCTCTGTGGCTATGTCCTTGTCCATTGGCTCAGGAGTACTCAGGTCTCACCTCACTTTGGACCAACCAACTCTTCATGTTCTGTCTCTCATCTCCAGGTCAGTGGGAGTCTATGGAACATGGTCGAACTCAGCCCATTCCTTCATTGCTGCCTTTCCTCCTCTTCCAGTCACCAATAGACCAATGTGGTCATGAGCAAGCCTACATGCCTGCTCATGTGTTCCCTTTGAATTTCAGTCTTGGAGGGGGGTTTGTCCTGAAGGGGTTTAATTGCTTGCCTTGATGACTCCCTGGTGAACAACTTGCTTGTTCTTGTAGTAACCAGTCATACTGCCATTTTTGTTTTGGGTTTTTCCTGATGATCTTTCTTTGAAGATGTATCTTCTGTCGCTCTACCTGTTCGCTGGTCTGCTTGTCCTTTCTAGTGGGAATATCCCACCTCAGAAGGTTCTGGATGGGGCTCAGGATTCCACCTAAGATCCTATACACTGCAAAGGCTCCACAAGAGGCTATTTCACTGGGCAAGTTCTAGAACCTCTTTTAGGTATTCCAATTAGTTATAGGCTGAAGATGGGCTTACAAACTTTCTGTAATCATGTTTCTCGATATTCAAGCATCTTAGTATTATTTCACCTCTTCAGACTATGCCTCAATCCCTGTATCACAGAACACTGTTGTTCCAAGGTTGAGCATGCAACACTATTTACCTCTGTTCCATTTAGCCTATGCAAACCTGTTTCATTGTTCCATTGTCTATCTTGTTCTTCCACCCTCTACCCCTTCTTGTGTATTGCCTTCTCCAACATCCAAACTATGATGTGTCTGCCCCCTACCCTGTGCTCTACCTTCCCCTACCTCTACCTCCCCTAACCTCACCCACACCAAACCGGTAATCAACAAAGATTTTTTTTCCCCCTTTTAGGATGGGTATCTTTTCTTAAGCTTTTACAGTAATGGTCTTATGCAATATTTGTCCTTTTGTGACTGACTAATTACGAATCGGGCTGCGAACCTTAAGGTCAGTGGTTCGAAACTACCAGCTGCTCCGTGGGAGAAAGATGAGGCTTTCTACTCCCGTAAAGATTTACACCCTCGGAAACCCTGTTCAGGGTCGCTATGGGTCGGAACCGACTCGACGGCACTTAACAACAACAACAATTTCACTCAGCATAATGTCCTCAAGGTTCATCCATGTTATGTGGTGGTTTACAGTTTCCTTGTTATTCTTCAAGGTAACATAATATTCCATTGTGTGTATATACCAAAGTTTGTTTATCCATTCTTCCATTGATGGGCACTTAGGCTGTTTCCATCTTTTTGCTATTGTAAATAACGCTGTTATGAACATTGGTGTACATACATCTACCCATGTCATGGCTCATATTTCTTGTGGATATATACCAAGTAGAGGAATTGTTGGATCATAGGGTATTTCTAAGGAGCTCTGGTAGTGTAGTGGGTATGAATCAGGCTGCTAATCTTATGGATAGCAGTTCGAAACTACCAGCTGTTCCGCGGGAAAAAGATGAGGCTTTCTGCTCCCGTAAAGATAAATAGCCTCAGAAACCCTGTACAAGGTCGCTATGAGTCGGAACCGAATCCTCAGCACTTAACAACAACAACAACAAGGTATTTCCATTTCCAGCTTTCTGAGGAAGCACCATACTGTTTTCCAGAGTGGTTGGACCATTTTGCATTCCCACAAGCAATATAAGAGGGTGCCAGTCTCTCCACATCCTTCCCAGCAGTTATTGTTGACATAGAAATATTTTTTTTAAAAAACTCTTCTATAGACAACTAGATAGAAAACTACAATTTAGGCATATCCCTGAGTCAGCCATAAGACATCCTCAAAAGAGCCTTCTGATTAACTCCTTGCCACGTCAGCTGTGGATGATTAGATAGCGTTTTCTAAGAGGATTTTGAGGGACCCAGAACGTCTATGTGACTGAGTGTGCTGATCCAACAGTTCCAAGTATTTCATACCTTACATCGAGCTAATAAAAATTTAAGATCTTCCATCACATGCACATAACTATGCTAAATGCCAATCTGGTGTCATCGTAGGCATATTATAAAATTACTGCCGTATGGGAATTAGCATTCTGGAGTTCACAATATTGTCTCTACCAAGCCCATGGAAGACACAACAAACCAGAAAGTGCTCAAAGACATGGCCCTGGTCATTCATTCAGGAGTGTATATACTACCACAAATTGTACATTTTGGAGTGGTAAATTAAATTACTGCAGCCATCCATGGGGTTAAGTAAAACATACTTTTGAGAGTCATATTTCTTTTGCAATGTTACTAAGAGTGTAAAGTGATAACATTACTCCTTAATGTATTTTTTTTTTTTTACTTTTAATGATCAAATTTAAAAAATTAATAAATGAACATATAAGTACATAGTTATGTATCATTTAACATCCATGATATATCTGTGAAGTAAGATGTTATGTGATTTGGACATTGTGCAAACGCCATGTTATATACAGGCAGTTCCCAGATTACAAATGTGTTGTGTTTCTAAATCTGTCTTTAAGTCAAATTTGTATGTAAATTGCAACAGTTAGGTACAATTTCTATCTAACATCAAATGTTAGTCTCAATATATAGTGACATTTCTATGCATAAAAAAACTAAAGAAACACTTCCATATGCATTACAACTTCTTTAACATAATAATACAGTAATGATTTTTTGTTTTGATACATGTCGCAAAGTAGCCCCCCCTTTTTTTTTATGAAACATCATACATAGCTTCAATTTTAAATATAATAGACTTTAAAGGGTGTGATGGCTAAGGTTTTATGTCAACTTGGCTGAATTATGATTGTCAGTGATTTGGAAGTTATATGATGTAGTTTGGCAGTTAGGTAATAAGATCTCATAATGTAATCATTTCCATGATGAGCACTGCTATGAGCAGCCAATCACTTGAAAGGAAATTTTCTTAGAGGTGTGACCTGCATACAATATATATGTGGATGTTCTGGTAGAGATCTCTGGCTCTTTGCTCCATCTGGAGCCTGCATCTGGCTCATCATCATCTGACCTCGGGTTCTTTGGATTTGGGCAATGGCCTGAAGCATTGCCTGCACGTCTTGGGATTCATTAGCCTCCATAGCTTGTCAGTCAGCAGCCTTCCACCTTACCTGCCAATCTTGGATTTTGCAGTCTCTGCAGCTAGCACTGCCTACGGTTTCACCTGCCAATTTTGGTTCATCTGCTCCTACAGCTATGTGAGTCAGGAGAAGCCTCCAGTAGGATAGCTAACCTATAGACTTGGGACTTGTGAGGCTCTACAACTGTGTGATCCATTTCCTTGAGGTAAACTGCATGCGCTCTCTCTCCATACACACACACACACATATATATATATACACACATATGCTGTTGTTGTTGTTAAGTGCTATTAAATCAGTTCTAACTCATGACTCTGTATACGGTTTCTGAGAAATACCTTTTGGCTTTGAACAGTTGACCTTGTGGTTAGTAGTTCAGTGCTTATCCTACAGTGCCACACCAGGATTCATATATTCATTGTTGTTGTTGTTAAATGTCATTGAGACAGTTCCAACTCATAGTGACCCTGTATAGGCTTTCTAAGGATTGACTGGTGGGTTTGAACTTACGGTTAGCAGTTGAGTGCTTATCCTAAAGTGCCACATCAGGACTTATTTATACTGGTTTTGCTTCCCTAGAAAACCCATCCTAAGATGGAAGTTGATACAACAAATGTATATATGATCTGACATTGTCCAAGAAGGCATTATACAGCTCAGAGCATGACTACATTTCTAAAATAAAGACCCATGTTATTTTGGAGGGGTTAGTTGCTCAACTCTGTAAATGGACTGAAAATCAGTGAATTCTACACTCTAAAACAAGTGAACTTTGCTGCTGTTGTTACGTCCCATCAAGTAGGTTCTGACTCATAAGCACGCTATGTGCAACAGAACAAAATACTGCCTAGCCGTGTTCCATCCTATACTTAAACTCACAATCACTCCTATATTTAAACCCACAGTTGCAGTCACTGGGTCAGTCCATCTTGTTGAATGTCTTTCTCTTTTTTACTGACTCTCTATCAAGCATAATTTCCTTCTCCAGGGGCTGGTCCCTCCTGAAAATATGCCCAAAGTACATGAGACGGAATCTTACCATTTTCATTTCTAAGAGCATACCGGCTGTACTTCCTCCAACACAGATTTGTTTCTTCTTCTGGCAGTTCATGGTATATTCAGTATTCTTTGCCAAAACTATAATTCAAATGCACCAATTCTTTCCATTTTCCTAATTCATTGTCCAGCTTTTGCATACACTTTAGGCAACTGGAAATACAATGGCTTGTGTCAGGTGCACCTTACACCTCAAAATGACATCTTTGCTTTTTAGCACTTTAACGAGGACTCTTGCAGCAGATTTGCCAAATACAATACACCATTTGATATTCTGACCGCTGCTTCCAGGGTGTTGATTGTGGATCCAAGTAAAATTAAATCCTTGACAACTTCAATTTTTACTTCATTTATAATGGTATTGTTTATTGGTCCAATTGTGAGAATTTTTTTAAATGTTGAGTTGTAATCCATATTGAAGGCTGTAGTCTTTGATCTTCATCAGTAAGTGCTTCAAGCCCTCTTCGCTTTCAGAAAGCAAGGTTGTATCATCTGCATATTGCAGGTTGTTAATGAGACTTCCTCCAATCCTGAGGAGCTCTGGTAGCGTAGTGGTTACGAATCGGGCTGCGAACCTTAAGGTCAGCGGTTCGAAACTACCAGCTGCTCCGCGGGAGAAAGATGAGGCTTTCTACTCCCGTAAAGATTTACACCCTCGGAAACCCTGTACAGGGTCGCTATGGGTCGGAACCGACTCGACAGCACTTAACAACAACAACAATGAGACTTCCTCCAATCCTGATGAGACATTCTTCTTTAGATTATTTGCTCAGCATACAGATGAATAAGTATAGTGAAAGACTATAACCCTGATGTATACCTTTTCTAATTTTAAATCATTCAGAGTTCCCTTGGTCTGCTCAAATGACTGCTTCTTGGTCTATATACAGGTTCCGCATGAGCACAATTAAGTGTTCTGGAATTCGCATTCTTTACAATGTTAGCTATAACATTATAAGCTTTATGATATAATAGATTATATCTCAATAAATCTTCTCTTTAAAACAAAAACAATTTTTAGAGTGACAAAAATAACTGATACGTTCTATCCCTTTCAGAACACCTACCTTGAATTTCTGGGTAGAGAGCTGAGTGTGCCTGTTTGTGGTTTTATAAAGCAGTTGCTGAGACTTGAGAGGTCTGCTGCCTGGCATTGAGAGGTGCCCTGTGAAGGGTTAAGTGGGCAGTCCCATTTCTCTAAACAAGGGGAGGGCTGGGGGTAGCTCTGCAAAGCAGGTGGCAAAATGAGAAAAAGGAGTTTGCTCAATTGGGAAAGAAATGCAGAGAGAGAGCTGTCCACAGAGAGCCCAACGCAGAGGATAAATCTGCAGCACACGCTCCAGGCAGGGAACCATCCTTGTGATCCATCACTCACTAACCTTCCTGTCACTGTCGCCCTCTCCCAGATTCTGTGTCCCTTAGAACTGTGAGCTTTCCTAGAGTTTCTCTCAACTTTCTGTATGTAGAATCAATGTAATTTGTTTCAGTGGGATCCATCATTGTGAGTATACTAGTTGCCTTAAAAAAATTTGTGTGTATGTGTGTGTTTTGTGTTTGTGTGTGCAGGCACCATGAGACCATACTTCCCTTACATCCCAGAGTTATGGGATTGTTATTTGATTTCTTGGGCTTACCAATAGAGAGACACTTGGAAATTCTGAAACAAGTTAAGAAAAATGCTTACAATGACCAACGGGCCAAGAAACCTCCAGAGCTCCTAATTTCCCGCCTCGGCCAAACCTGCTCTTCCTAAAACTCTTCTTTCATGAGTTGCTGAGCATCTATCATGTGCCAGGAACAGTGTTAGTTCTACAGAAGAGACAGATGTGAATAAAGAACTGTCCTCAGCCTTGAGGGTGTTCACTGAAGTGGAATAGGATTAGAAACTACCCCCAAAGACTTAAATACAAATAATGTCCCAAGCAAGGTACAAAGAAAGTACTGGGTCTCAGAAGCAGAGGGAAGGCACACACGTTTGGGAAAGTCAAGAATGGCTTCTAGAGCAATTGGCATTTGAGAGCTATTTAACGTTTTTTTACAGGTGGAAGCTGAGGCGGGAGCCCAAGAGGAAGAATCAGTGTGATCACAACCGCTGGGTGGGAGAAGGGAATGTATGCAGAGGGCAAGTGGGACCTTTAGGGCAGATGGTAAGCGTAGATGGACTGGGATTATAAATGCAAGCAGAGGAAATATTATTGCATTCTACAGGAGTACTGGTGTGGCATTGTGGGTTAATGCCTCAGACTGCAAAGCTGTTTGAACTGCAAGGTTGGCGGTTCAAACTCACCAGTCTCTCCTCAGAAACCCTATACAGGGTGGCTATGGGTCGGAACCGACTTGACGGCACTTAACAACAACAACAGTGTGCCACTGGAGGGATCCACTCTGGTGCTAATAACTAACAGACTGGCACTGTGCTTGGCTGAAAGGGGAGTGCTAAATTTCTACCCTGGTTCCACACACAAAAAGTACTCTGCATGAGCACTCCACAAGTGGAAATGAAAGATTGAATCAACTCACAAACCGGGTCCCAAAGAGTCTTGTAGTTTGTGGACTGGGAAGAAACAGGCAAAGGGGAGGAAAGATCAAGACAGCTGGAAGCACAGCACATCACTGAGTAAGCCAAGCATCCTGGGAATATTGGCAACCTGCTCAGACGTCCTACTGGGGCTCTACTTGACCCTCCATTCTATTTCTCAATAGTAGATTGTGAGCCTCTCACTGATGAGCACCAAGCCTTTTTCATCTTTGCATGGCCTGGATCTAGTTCAGTACCTGGCACTTGATAGATATTTATTAAATGAATGAATGAACAAACAATTCTCCCATCATGTGTCATCTGCTGAGGATAACTGCCTCCAACTTCAAGTTACACTGTCTGACTTTGGTTCCTTTATTCTCCAACCCATTTTTTGCTTACCTCAAGCTCCCTCACTTATAACACCAGCCCACATTGTTTTCCTGGATTCTGATTGTTTGGGCCATCACAGAGTGTGTGCTGCATAATTTAACTGTCCCCTGTTCCTTGCAGCTGCTTCCTATGTGCTGGTGATGTAAATTCTTTGAAGGCAGAATCCCCTTCTTAAATTACTGCAACCCGCAAGTACACAGAACATAGTGGCTGTTGATTGGTTAGAAAATAAGACCTGTATCAGGAAGACAGCAAGCTCTAGTGGTGCAGTGTTTAAGCGCTTGGTTGCTAACAGAAAGACTGAACCCACCAGCTGCTCCAAGGGAGGAAGATGTGTCAGTCGGCTTCCATAATCGGTAAAGATTGCAGCTCTGGATATCCTATGGGACAATTCTACTTTGTACTATAGGGTAACTATGAATCTGCAGTGGGTTTGGTTTTGATATCAGGAGGAAGGAGGAGAAACTAAAATCGTGGAGGGTCAGGAACATTTACAAAGAGCCACAGGAGTGTAGTGTTTACGAATTGGGCTGCGAACTGCAAGGTCAGCAGTTTGAAACTACTAGCTGTTCCACAGGAAAAAGATGAGGCTTTCTGCTCCCATAAAGATTTACAGCCTTGGAAACCCTGTACAGGGTCGCTATGAGTTGGAACCGACTCCATGGCACATAACCACCACCACCACCAAAGTAATGTGGCCTTGTGAAGAAAAAACAGGGAAAGAACAACCTTACTGCTCGAAAATCTTTAACACAGAGGTCACAGATCTCCTTTACAGGGCATAGAGGAGGATGTCTGTCTGCAGCTAAGTGGAAGGAATGGCAAGATTTGATGGATGTGAAAATAAGCATTGGACTGGGATGCCTGCAGATGCCATGAGTCCCCCTCTATCTGAAAATCCTTAAAGATAAGTGGGACTCATCTGCCCAGGAGGACTTGTTGTTGTTGTTGTTAGGTGCCATCGAGTCGGTACTGACTCATAGCAACCTTATGCACAGCAGAACTAAACACTGCCTGATCCTGGGCCAACCTCACTACCGTTGCCACATTTGAGTCCATCGATGCTGCCACTTGGCCAATCCATCTCGTTGGGCGTCTTTCTCTTTTTCTCTGACCCTCCACCTTAACAAACATGATATCCTTCTCCTGACATCATGTCCGAAATATGAGAGAAGAAATTTGGCCATCTTGGCCTCCAAGGAGCACTCTGGCTGCACTTTTTCCAAAACAGATCTATTGGTTCTTTTGGCAGCCCATGGCACTTCAATATTCTCTTCCAACACCATAACTCAAAAGCATCAATTCTTCTACTGTCTTCCTTATTCACTGTCCAGCTTTCGCATGCATATGAGGTTATTGAAAATACCATGGCTTGGGTCATTTTTACCTAACCCCAGTTTTTCCATAACCTGGTCCTTAGAATCTAACCATGTGGATAAGTGAGGGGAAAAAACAAACAAGTAAATTTCTCTGAGTCAACCACCCTATAGGACAGAGTAGAACACCTCCCTAGGGTTTCCAAGGCTGTAAATCTTTAAGGGAGCAGACTTCGGCATCTTACTCCCCTGGAGCAGCTAGCAGGTTTGAATACTGCCTTGCAGTTAGCAGCCCACCAGAGCTCTTATAATTGAGGAGTGAGTGTGTATCCAGAAAAAGACTTTTCCACTGTCTTCTTCACATGACCAAATACTCCTTGCAGTGATTAATGCTTCCTGCAGATGGGCTGCCTCCCTAAGTAAATTGTCTGGGGCTGGTGTCAAACCCAATTGTTTCACTAGGATCTTCTGCTAGTAAATATATACATGAATAATAACTGTTACACAACATTTTACAAAGAACTTTCCCATCACATTTCCTAAATCTGGTAACAACTCTGTGAAGTAGATCCCAAGCTTAACTCCTATTTTCCTAAGAAAACAAATGCTCAGAGAGGCTAAGTGACATGTCCAATATCCTAGTAAAGAGTTCTTTCCTCTACACCTCGCTGCTGAATGAACTATGCAGTCTGAAGAAAGTACCATCTGGGCCTTCCCCCATCACACATCTTATCCCCTGGAGAAGCATGTGTTATAATATTTCAGGATCAGGAACACTAACTCCAAGCTTTGTAGATGGTGAATGAATGAATGCATTATGTAGTATAATCAGATGCTCTGTAGGGAGTCATTGGAAAGGAAAGAACTTATGGGGGAAGAAGAATCTTTCATGCAGCCCATTTACATGTAACCCAATGGGTCTTGTACATTGGAGACCCGATTCAACTACCCTGCCCTCGTGGGCCTTAAGTTTATTGCAAGAGACAGCTGTTAGACAACTAATAATATAGGCAACGAATTACAATTTTGTTAATTTGATGTAACCAGGAGCTGCGTTCTGGTCTGGAGGAAGAGAAAATCGTGTAGGATGGCTGGCTGGCCTCTTTAGGGCAAAAGGGATATATTTAGATAGGCAAAACCTCCAGCAGACTTCTGAGCAAATCAAAGGAGCACAAGATGGGAAACTGCGTAAGAGCAAGAAGGAAAAAGCAAGGCATTGGAGAAGTTTGAGAGGTCCGTTTATGTAAGTGGGGCGGAGCAGGCGCTAATCAAGTGTGTCTGGGACGGGACGGGAAGGGTTAAAGGGGGCCGTCCCGAGAGCGTTAGGAAGGACCCGCCCACCGAGGGCGGGAGCGGGGCCGCGCCGAGTGCGCCCTGGGATTGGTCGCGGGAAAGGCGTTACGTTAGGACGGTACCAACAGTCGGGCGCTGCGGAGGAGGGGGGACGGCCGGCTGAGCGCGGCGAGAGGAGGCCAGGGAATGGCCCGGCCGGGGATGGGCGGGAGCCGCAATCGCGGCGGCGGCTGGGGCCAGTGAGCGCGGCGTGGGGCTGCCCCTCCCCGGAGGCGGCGGGGGCGGCCAGGGCCGCGCCGCACCGCACCGCACCGCACCGGCGGCCATGGAGCGAGTGTAGGGCCCGGCGGGTCGGCAGGTGAGAGGCGCGGAGGGCGTGCGTTCGACCCCCGCCCCGGATCGACGGCGGGAAAGTGCTGGTGGGCACGCGGGGCGGGGCCGGGGCGCCTTCCTGAGGAGCCGGGCACCGGTACCCCAAGCAGTCCCCGCGCGGCTCAAGACTGAGGGGACGTGGCCTGGGCTGTCGCCTCTTCGGGCCGCCGGCGGCGCGGGCCTTACCCGGGGACGCCCAGGGTCTCCAGGTCCCTCTAGTGAATCGCCCTCGCGCCTGGGCGCGGTCCGCGTAGACGCCCGGTGCCACCCTCGTGTCCCGCCAAGCGCCGGTTACCGCGGCCCGGCGAGATCGCGCCCCCTGGGTGCCTGCCGGGCCCGCCTCTTGGCTGAGAACGCGGGTGACCTGCGGCCGGGAGGCGGGGGTGGCCGGGCCCAGGCTGGGTTCCTGGGGCTCTTCGGGCTCCTCTGGGTCATGCACCCGGCGCTGGCAGTGGAGCACAACTTGAGGAAATGATCGGGTAGTCCAAAGTGGGCTGTACTTGAGATTTCATTTCCGGGTGTGATGGCCCCGCGATTAAAAGCGAACCGTAGTGTTGCAGTTAATGATGAATGTGAGCATTTGTCTATCTACGTGCCTGATTGCGGGATCTGATAAGAGATTCTTTCTAATCAGACTTCTGTTACCTGCACGACTTCTGGTAGGGGGACAAGGGGAAGAAGGATACTGGAGGAGGTAGAGTAGAAAGGACAGAGCAGAGTTAGTCTTCAGGAATTATTCGTTAGTTTCCGAAAAAGCCAGGTCATCATTTGGGTTGGCGAGGAATTTATAATTTGGAGAATGAAAGATGCTTAGTACTGCTGCTACTTAGCAAACCTAGGCTTAGGTATCAGTGTCATCCCCACCCAGCCAGTTTCCTTTTGAAGTTTGATTTGCCTCCTTGAAAAGGGTCTTTTAGCTGTTAAATCCTGGGACTTTATAGATCTGGATTCCGATAAAGTTAGTCTTGCTGTTTATAAACCACATCTATACTCCTTGTGTTGTAAATCCATGTATAAATTTCACTTGAGTTAATTTTTCTAAAATATTGATTTAGAGATCTCAGTGTGCTTGTGTATTACAAATGTTTCTAGAGTGTATGCAGGACCTTTGAACTAAACTTTATGCAAACTTACATATACTGAGGTTAAGTCAAAAAGTATTGCAACTAGAGATTCATATAGAACATTCATAGGTTTCTTCCATACAAAATGTGTTTAAGAGTGTCTGCAATCAGTGTGATGACTACAGACAAGTTCTCTCAGTAATACACTTGTCTTAGTCCCATTGGGGTGCATTTAGAAAAAAAGATGCTTTTTATGCCAAGAAAAAACGGACTCTGAGGCTAATACCACATTTTTAACAAAACTCAAATGGACATGAAGCTTTGCAACACCTTTACGGGAATGCTATCCCACATACAGCAATGTTTTTTTAGATGGATCATGTATTTTAAGGAAGGTCAGGAAGACCTCAAAGATGTGCCAAGGGAGAGAGAGAAGACCATCAACCTTGGCAAATGAGGAAAGGGTAGCTGAAATCCAGAAACTGATGGAAGAAGACCATAGAATTACCACTGATGTGAGCACTACTCAAGTTAGGATCTCATATGGTTCAGTGTTTTTTAGTTTTGAGTGAATTCTTTGGCCTCAGCTAACATTTGGCTGGATGGGTGGGTACCAAAAGTGTTAAGAGAAGATCAGCTAGTTCAAAGAGTTGATCTTTCCAACAATTTTTTAAGCAAGATCAAAATTAGTGAACACAATTGAATGGAATACATCATGATGTATTTACCAATATGATAGAGAGAGCAAGGTACAACCCAAACAGTGACTTCCGAGGGGATCTGCAGCATGGAGAGGTCGGCTCCGAAGGTCACAACTATGTTTTGGAATTCCAAAAGGATAATCTTGTTAGATTTTCTTGAAGGACACAAGGTGATCACAGGAATTTATGAGGAAGTTTTGAGAAAACGGAAAGCTGCATTGGTGAGAAAATGGCCAGGGAAGTTTTGCTGAGGGTGTTCGTGGTCATTTTTTTTCCATCATGACAAGCTCATTTTTTGAAGGTAGCAAGGGCTGTTGCATGAAAATTTCCTTGGGGAACATTGCCCCATTCACTTGACAGGTCTGATCCTGCCCCTTCAGATTTCTTTTTGCTCCCCAAACTCAAAGAACATTTGAAAGGAACAACACAATTTGAATCTCTCGAGGATGTTGAAACTACCGTTTTGACATGGTATAAATAAAAAACACAGAATTCTTCTGTGAAAGGTTGTTGTTAGTGCTGTCCAGTTGGTTACAATTCATATCACATAGGGTTTCCCAGGAACAGATGGGTTTGAAATGCCCACATTGTGGTTTGCAATCCAGTGCTAATCCTACAGCAACACACCAGGACTCCTTGGGAAAGGTTAGAGAGATGGAAACACTCCCTTCAGAAGTGTTTAGATCGCGATCACAGGATATATCTCGATATAATAACTTCACATTTTGATACTTTTTTTAAATAACGGTTTCTCTGATTTTCTAGCATTACTTTTTGACTCACCCTCATATTGTTACTTGTCACCAGGATATGTCTTTGAGAAACTGATGTGCAGGTGTTAAAGATGCTAATAATTTGCCTAAATGCAGCAACAGTTATAGTTAGATTTAAAGTTAAGTTTTCTTAACTTTGTGAAGATATTGGACTTCGGACCCTAGAACCATATACTAGAGTCAACAGGAAGCCTTTCTACATCTGAAAATGCTTATCAAAGGAGAATAAAAAGTACAAGCAAGTAATTCAGACTACTCAATAAAGTGCAGTGATAGAAATGGATAGATGGATCAGATGATAGTGACATCTTGGAGTTCACAGCTTTCTTGCTGGTTGGTGAAAATGTGACATTGATTTGCTCTGTTTCCCTAGACTGGTGGGTAAATTGCTACATTTTGGTTAAAGAATGAAAACTTGAAAACACTTGCCCTGCTTTATTTTCCTGGGTACTTTGGATTAGGGAAGAAACAAAAGAGTCAATATTTCTATCATCTTTTATTTTGCATAACCCTATATATCATAACAAGGATCTCTGGTAGTGTAGTGGTTATGAATCGGGCTGCAAACCTCAGAGTCAGCAGTTCAAAACTACCAGCTGTTCCGTGGGAGAAAGATGAAGCTTTCTGCTCCCGTAAAGATTTATAGCCTCGGAAACCCTGTACAGGGTAGCTATGAGTCGGAACTGACTCCACGCACATAACAACAACATATATCATAACACTTATTTTATGTTTAGTTGATAATCTTTGGAAATTCTCTTGATTTCCATTTGTAGATTTCAACTCTTTACCATTAATCTGGAAGATTCTGCTTCTTATTTCTTCTGAGATTTTGAATCCCTAGATGAAATTTACTTTGTTTCCTTTACTTTCAGTTTCCTATACTTTTTGTGACTATCCTTTTAGTGGTATGAAACCCTAAGCTGGATCCTTCAGTTCTTGAATTGATAACATTTAAAAATAGCTAACCACAGTAATTGGTGTTAATTGATATAATTTTGTAATATGTGGAGGCTTCAAAAAATTTGTGGAAAAATTCCATTACTTTTTCATGTTATTTTTCCCATGATCTTTTTGAAGCTCTCTCATAGAAATAGAATTAAGTGCTCTTTGTATTCTGTGGTTATATTTGTAAATAATAAAAACAGGTGTTGTGCAGGTGAATGTCAGTTCCATGTGGGGCTAAGTGCTGGATAGTTGTGTGGGTTGGCATGGGGAACACAGTTAACATGAGATATTGCAGTTTGTTGTAAAGGGGCACTTTTCTCTCTGCCCCTACCAGTGCCTACTGCGTAGTAGGTGTGCAGGAAATAGTTGTTAGTAGAATGAATGAGTAGAAAATTGAAGGGGAAATTTTCAAATATTTGTATTAAATTGTTTCATTCCTCTTTTTGTCAAAACAAAAACCAAGGAAAATGTGTTTCTGATTCCTGATGAAAATATTCTGTTGGAATGGGTATCTGGAAAGACTTACGTGCAGGCATGCCTGAGATTCAAATCTGATAACGTGGTACTCTAGCCACAGGCAGACCTGAGAGCAACCCATGTGCTCAGGTAAGGTGCATCTTCACAGACTCACAGTCTAAGCCAACTTCTTCTCAGGTAAGGTGCATCTTCACAGACTCACAGTCTAAGCCAACTGAGCCATTGGATTGTGGTGCTTATAGTTCAGTGCCGCTGAGTCAGTTCCGATTCATAGCAACCTTGTATAGGGATTCCGAGGAATGGCTGGTGGGTTTGAACTGCCAACCTTAAGATAAGCAGTCTGGTGCTTATCCTATAGCACCACACCAGGATTAATAGTAAATATCTTGTATGGACTCCTGGTATGGCACTGTAGGATCAGCACTGGACTTTGAACCACTAGGTCAGCAGCTCAAACCCTGCTGAAACCCTATACAGGAGCGCTATGAGTCGGAATTGACAACAACAACAACATCTGGTATGGGGCTGTGGGATCAGCACTGGACTGCAAACCACAAGGGAGGCAGTTCAAATCCACCCACTACTCTTCAGAAGCCCTATACAGTGTTGCTGTGAGTTGGAACCAACTCGACAGCATTTAACAGCAACATTTTAGCATTGCTAGAAGAATCTAGAGTTCTTGGAATTAGCCAGGCGCACATGTGTTATCCTGGCAGTGCCTTGGGCCCTCTCCATTCTTCCTCTTAGCATTTCTAGATCATTGTATGCTCCCAATTCAGATCACCACCAGGAACCTGGTTAGCAGTTGCAGTGGCCTTGAAAGGTGGAAGCAGGGTATGCAGAAGGCAGCAATCTTAAATTGAGTATATAAAACTGGTATGTTGTTGTTAAGTGCTGTCAAATCAGTTCCAACCCATAGCAACCCTGTGTAGGGTTTCCATAGAGCAGATGGTGAGCTTGAACTGCCAACTTTTTGGTTCAAACTGACTTTGTAGTCCAGAGCATTAATCCACAGTGCCATCCCAGGACTCCGTAAAGCCGGTATACATGTTAGATATTTTTGCATTTTGACTGTATTGTGTGTCTGAATGCATTACAGGGCTTAGTTTCCCCCTGTCAGAGTCCACCTTTAAATCAAAGAGCTGGCAATTCAGATTAAAGTCATAAACATAAAGACCTTTCTCTTTTGCTCTTCATTCACCAAGTGTTTATGAGCACCTCTCATGTGCCTTACACTATGCTAGGTTTCTTGGAAATATAAAGAGTGAAGCATGCTCCCTGTACTGAAAGAGGTCACTGTAGTAGAGAGACAGGTGTGCCAAGAACGAATGAATGTAAATAGTTATATTTACAAAGTCATCATGCCTGGAGCCACCCAGTCAAAATTTCAGCACAGACCTACTTGGGGTTGTAATATTTCTGAAAGTGATTTTGTGTGGCCTGTGTGGCTTAATACACTGCAGAACATAAAGTTAAAAATGTAAGATGTTATTGTTGCAGAGAGCTTATGTACCTTTTCAAGAGCTGTATTGAACTGAACATTAAAAATGGACAGAATATGAAAACTTGAAGGGAAATAGTATATAAAATTCCACATTTCCGCACAAGACAGTAATTGCATTGTATAATACAGCTTTAAGTGATGGTTATGTACTGACAATTGAGCAGTGAAATGCCTAGAACGTAGGGAAACTTCATTATACCTGGCCCATTTAAAGCAGAATGCAAATTCTTACGCATTTCCACAGAGTTTCTAGATCAGTGAGCACTGCCTTTGTTGTGCTTACTCACAGTATGAGCTAAATGTGTGTTGTTTTTTTTCTTTTTTGAGGAAGAGGGTTAGAAGATTCCCTAAATCCAGGTTTAAATAGGATGGTGGTGGTGGTTATGTGCCGTGGAGTCAGTTCCGACTCATAGCAACCCTGTACAGGGTTTCTGAGGCTGTAAATCTTCACGGGAGCAGAAAGCCTTATCTTTCTCCCGCGGAACCCTGGTAGCTTCAAACTGCCGACCTTGCGGTTTGCAGTCCGATTCATAGTCACTACGCTGCCAGAGCTTTAAATAGGACAGGATGCAAAAATTAAATTTTAATAAACACTTTACTATACAATTTTTATTCTCAATCCAGGAAGAAAGGCTACATTAATACTTCATTGCTGTTAAGTGCCGTCAAGTCAATTCCGACCCATAGCAACCCAGTATGGGTTTCCAAGGAGCAGCTGGTGAGCTTGAACCATCGACCTTGCAGTTCAAATGACTTTGCAGTCTGACACATTAGCCCACAGCGCCACACCTTCATTGGTGCCTGATAATTGTTTTGGTTGATGTCCTTCATACGGGACTATTAGAGGATTTCATGTAAAGTATTCTGAGTTTACAGATAGTGAATAAATGCTTAAATAAAAGTGAAAACAGTGAGGAAACCTAATGCTGGGACTGATTTGGACGATGAGAATTAAATTTTCTATACCAGTAACTCCAAGTTACTCATAAGGCTCCTCTTAGAGCTTTATATTTTAGGACATGTAAAGCTGTCACCTTTAAAGCACAGAGCTATTTTTCCAAGATGAAGAATATTGTGAAGGGCATTCTGTTTCAACCCTTTTCTGACCTAGAACAAGTTCATGCTTCCCATCTGTTTCAGCTATATTGAATGTGGTAGAATTGAATGTCAACAGAGAAGAGAAGCAGGCTGGTCAGATTAATGGAACAGCCTCCCAGTCTTGTACTTCACGTGGTGGCCACTCTGAAAATTTCTTTTTTGTGTACAGTCTTATCTACTTCTCAAGTTTAGGAAAGGGTTTGGTTTATGGACATAAGACAACTAATTATTATGTGGTGCTGTGGGATGATGTACTGGACTGCAAGGTCGGTTTGAACCACAAGGTTGGTGGTTCAAATTCACCAGCCGCTCCTCAGAAACCCTATATGGGGTCGCTATGAATTGGAACCGACTTGACAGCACTTAACAACAGCAATTTAGCAGTGCAAATGTGTATTCAGTCCCACCTCACATTTGTAACCTTATGTTCTGGAATGTATTAAGCCATACAGTAACTGAAAAGACAAAATTATAGGCTGTTGACTCCAGTCAGAGTTATTTTCATCATCATAATTTCTTCCGTTTAGATTTAAAAGAAGGTAATAATAATGATTAATACTTACTGAGCAATTACTATGGGACATCCCCACTAGAGTAGCTAAGGCACTAAACTTAGCACAGTATACTTAGTAATGTCCTTCATTCTTAACTGTGCTTCAGATAGTAGTGCTCTTGTTTCCATTTTCCCAGAGAAAACTGAGGCCTAAGCATTATGGACCCAGTGCACACGCTCTTAACCACTCTACTATAGAAAAGCTTACTTAAATTGAGAATATGAAAATGAATTAACCTATTAAGTGAAGAGTTAGCAAGGAAAGGAAAAATATACATGGATGCTGTTGTTGTTGGTGTTAAGTACTGTGGTTGGTTCTGACTCACAGTGACCCTGTACAGGGTTTCCAAGGCTATAAATCTTTATGGGAGCAGGAAGCCTTATCTTCCTCCCACGGAACCGCTGGTAGTTTTCGAACTGCCGACCTTGAGGTTAGCAGCAGTTTTTATTTTGGTTGAAGTCTCTTGTTTGAAGATGAAAAGGAAGACTGATGTGCTGTTGTGGCAATGCAGAAATGGCTTGTTTTCTTTGGGCGCTGTACTTGGGATATATTCGGGTAATAACCACTTGATGCTATTCTGTACTCGAAGTTTTGACTTCCTGTATGGAAGCACACAATGCTAAGTGGAAGATTTCTTAATGCTCTTGATTTTACTTTCAATCACTGCTACTAACCATTAGGAAAGACTGCATTTATTTCAGAGAGGGCAGGGGACGGAAACTCCTAACATCTAATAATAGAGCACATTGCTCTAATGTCACGACCAGTTCAAAAACAAAAGAGCAGTAATATATCAGACTTGCCCCAATATATCAGATGTGCATCTATTTTGTACTAATGGTTTGTGATTTTTGCTGTTGTTTGTTTTATCTGTAGTATAAAGCTATTGAGTACCATCAAGTTGGTTCTGACTCATAGCGGCCCTATATAGAATTTCCAAAGCTGTGAATCTTTATGGGAGCAGAAAATTTCATACTTCTCCCTCAGAGTGGCAGGTGGATTAGAACTGCTGACCAGAAGGTAGCAAGCCAACCTGTAACCCACTGTGCCACCAGGGCTCGTAGTATAAAGGTTAAGCTTTATAATCTTGGTATGTGCAGATATGTGAGTTTGTGAGTGTGTGAAGTTAGCCTTGACTGCTCTTCATAGGTCTGACTAGGGCTCAAAGTATGTGAGTAGACTTTACCAACGGTTACAATTGAGAATATATTTTTTGTTATGCTACCTTGATTGTTACGTGCCATCTAGTCAGTTCCGATTCATAGCCACTCTGAATTGGAACAGCTGGTGGGTTTGAATCACTGACCTCTTGGTTAGCAGTCCATTGCTTATCCTACACCGCTACTAATAGGACTACCTTTGTTGTTGTTAAGGGCTGTCAAGTTGGCCTGACTCATAGCAAACTTGTATAGGGTTCCGAGAAGTGGCTGGTGAGCTTTGAATTTCCATCTTGCAGTTCAAACCAACCTTGGAGTCTGACCAGTGCATTAACCCACAGTGCCACACCAGGGCTACCTTTAAGAACCCTTAATTATGTGTCTTCCGAAACATCTACAATGGAGGCAGAAAAGTAATAGAAATGGTGTATAAGTTTCATCATGGGTCTATTGCACTGTGTTGTTGTTAGTTGCAGTGCAGTCAGTTCCAACTCATAGTGACCCTGTACAGGGTTTCCAAGCTCTGTAAAAGGTATTAAAACTCAGTTATAGATATGACCTAACAATTTATCAATGTGATCTGTAGTTATTTTAATGGTTTAATGTTCCGCCATTCCTGAGAGAATTGTTTTTAATCACACAATTTATATTCCTATGTCTTCTCCTCCAATATTTTTAATATCCTCCAAATAGTTATAGGGGTAAAATAGATGTGAGAATGTTGTGTTTTTTCCCAGGCTACTACTTTGGATAATAGTGAAAGGTGAGGGCTTTTGAAAAGGATAGTAAGAACTTGCTCCTGTTGTCTATTGCTGATTTATAAACTTTTCCAAAATTTATCAGTTTAAGTTTATTATTTCTCGTGAGTATGTAGGTCAGCAGGGCTCAGCTAGTTGGTTCTTCTGCCCTGCTGACCTACATATTCATGAGAAATAATAAACTTAAACTGATAAATTTTGGGAAAGTTTATAAATCAGCAGTTGTGGGTGTTTTAAGCTGGGACCTCAGTTGGAGCAGGACTGTCCCCTATGGTTTTACTTTTGTTGCTGGCACCTCAGTTGAGGTGATCAGAATAGCTGGAACTGGACTGCAGGTTGTTATTGTTATGTGCCGTGGAGTCAGTTCTGACTTATCCTGACCCTGTACAGGATTTCCGAGGCTGTAAATCTTTACTGGAGCAGAAAGCCTCATCTTTCTCCTGCGGAACTGCTGGTAGTTTCGAACTGCTAACTGAGATTAGCAGCCCGATTTGGAACCACTGTGCTACCAGAGCTTCTTGTTGTTAAGTGCCGTTGAGTCGATTCTAACCCATAGCGACCCAGTATAGGGTTTCCAAGAAGCAACTGGTGAGCTTGAACCTCCAACCTTTCAGTTCAAACGACTTTGCAATGTGACACATTAACCCACAGTGCCACACCAGAGCTTGGGCCTCATTTCAGTCGGCTGGCCCAAGCTGCTTTACATGATAGCTGGATCCAGAGAGCAAAAGTAGAAGCAGCCAGCTCATTTAAGGCCTAGTCTCAGAACTGGCGCATGCCCACTTCTACGGCATACTGCTGGTCAAATCTAATTATAAAGCCAGCCCAGATTCAGGGGGAGGGCAAATAGAATCCACCTCTTGATAGAAGGAAGTGTCCATGTTTACAGACAATCAAAAAAAAAAACTCTTAAATTCAGGTCTGACCTCTTATACTCACTAAACCTTCAGAAGTTTGCTGAAACAACAGTTTCCAAGGAAGGAGTTTGTAAAAGGATCCTTATAGTAGGACCCATTTAGTAGAAATACACTTGTAATTCTTTTTCAGGATCAAGGGTAGGGAGACATGAATAAATATTACATGCTAAGTAAAACCTGCAGGGGCTGGCACCTTATAAAGCAAAAATATATGTGAAGGAAGACACAAATGTTTTCCACTAAAAGGAGCAACAGACAAGAGGTAAGACTGCAGCCTGTCAAAGGTGGAAAACACGTGAGACCCAGAATAACAAGGTAATCCTACTGCGTTCTGGCCCTCACAGGTTTCACTGTAATCATTTAATCAGTTCTACGCCCTTGCTGCAAATCTCCATTGTTAATAGCCGTCTGTATGAAATATTTACACTGAATCTTTTCCTTGTGGTACTTTACACTCACAAGACATGCTGAATTTTTACTTAGGTGACTAGAACTAATAGGGCCACCACCAGGGTTCCTTTGTTGTTGTTGTTTGGTTTGGCCACTGAACTGGAAACATACAAAGGTTGTTATTAAAACTTGGAGTTGCTGTGAGCAAAGGCTTAGATTTTTCTCTAGCCATCATGTACAGCAGCCTGCTGAATCATGAGAGACATATATGGAGAGACTCAGCCAGTCTTAGCTACACTAGCCACCCCAGCTGAGGTGCCAGGCACAGAAGTAAAGTGATAGGGAACATCCTTTAACGTAATGAGAAGTAGCGTGAAGTTATCACTTGGTCACAGGGAGACTCAAGGGCACAATGCTATCAGTAGGGTTTGGATCCTCACTTGTGGCTTGTAGGAGCCTCTAAGAAGGTAATAAGCTTGGGGCCAGGTGTTCATTCTCATGTGACTCAGCAGCCGTGTACATTGAACCTCATCATACCATGACTCACTGGCCTCAGAACTGATATGTTTTCTTGTATATGTTCTTCCAAACACCAGTTGGATTCTCAGTTATCACTTATACTTAGTTCTCACTTTTTCAGTGGGATCTCTCTATTCTCCCAAAGCAGCTTTAGAGTCATAAGTTTGTCCTTATAAAGCCTTTATCAAACATGTAAAATGGTTGTGTGTGTGATCTTCCAAAACCAGCCCCATTTAACCTATAGAGCTGAGAGTAAAGCCAAGATTCGGTAGGAAAATTTCTTATGAAGGTCTACCTTCCGGAGTTCCAATCTGGGAGTTCATACCGCTTTTTGGTGTGAGATCTATTTTTAAATGTACCATTTGTACTGCCTTTATTTTAATATTAAACACATTTTGAGTTACTACATTGAGTCTATTTGTTCTTTGAGGTAGGCTCTGTCCCACATAACAGAAACATTAAATAAATGACCAGAATATAACTGAACAGCGTTATACTGTATGAGGCATTTATGGGAGGAAATAAGGACATGAAAAAGAGCAGACAGAATCCACTGGGAATGTTACTGAGCTTTTCATGAATATCTTGGAATGTACCCAGTGATTTCACTTTAATTTCCTTAGATCTGAAACGGGAGATCCTCTTAGAAACCCAGTTTGTAGAGTTTGTAGTATGCTGCTTATCTCAAAAAAGGAAGGAAACTAATATAGCATGGAAACTCTTATCTTGGGCATTCTTTCTTCTCAAGCATGAAGGAGTAGAGGGGGGAGGTCATCCTAAAGGTTAAGGAGACCATCGTTAAAGGATGGGATTATTCTGAGTCACTTTGCTCATACATTTTTTTCTGGAACCGGAGTCCTGCAAGCTCATAGACTTTGTAGCAATGCCACTATAATCTCTACATTGATAGTTGTTTCCGATTGCTTTGAACTTGCCCCGTGGGATAAAGGAGTGGCAGCTTTCTAGCTGTAAGAAACCTCTTTATGATCTGCCAGTATTTCCTCAGAAAAAGAGATCCTACACTTTGAAACCACCAAATAAACTGAATAGGGAGGGTACTGGCAGAGAAGTAGCTTCCTTCCCAGAAAAGGAGGATGGCTGGCACCCTCTGCCAATATTAAGGTGCCAGTTGATACTCATTTCGTACTGAATGCCAAAGGAGATTGGCATCTGAGTCCTAAGATATTTGCAAAGCTTATTTGTTGTAATTTGTTCTGTTTAGGTTAAGGAGGCATTTACCCTTACTGTGTTAGTACCATGGGGCATGGAAAGATGGCTAAGATAACTAAGGAGCCAAGATACTGATGATGTTGTTGTTGTCAATTGGTTCTGACTCATAGTGGCCCTATGTAGGGTTTCCGAGGATCAGCTGTTGGATTTGAACTGCCACCCTTGTGGTTCGCAGTCCAGTGCTGATCCTATATCACCAATGTAACCTTATGCACAACAGAACAAAACACGGTCTGGTCCTGCACCATTCCCACAACCATTGCAGCTGCCACTGGGATAAGGGGATTAATTATGTACAAGAAGGTGTTATAAGGGCAGAATGTAGTTAAGGACTGTTACTCTGAAGTTACTCTGGAGTATGAGAAGAGACCAGAAACAGCCTTGAGATGGGCTTTGAAAGGTAGATTAAATTCTAAATGGAGAAATAGAAGAAAGGGGAAGAGAGAGATACGGAGGGAGCTCCAGGTGTGAGGAATGGCAAGGGTGGTATAGGGGAGACACAGCCTGTTCAGTTGGTCCATTTTGGCTAAAACTGAGAAGAGGAACAATGAGAATGGTGCCTAGCAAAGTAGATTGAAGCCATTTACGGCAGACTTGAACACCTTACTAAGGAATGTAGAGATGAAAAGTGGTTCAGTGATGAGTAAAGTGGTTTGGGCTGCATGATCTAGGCTGAACTGGAGAAGCCGGAGGCCTAGAAGCCAGTTCTATCAGGTCCTTTAGGAGGTGGGGGCCACAAGAGTGTGTTGGAGGCAGGCAAGTGGAGGGCACTTGTAGAGAACATTGCGAATCTTGGTTTTCTTCGTTCTACCAGGATGTGGTGACTAATCACAGACAAGCAAACTTTTGTTCAGCCTTTATAAAATTAAAAAAACCTATTCTCGCTGCTAATCTGTAGAGGGGAAATAGTGAAACACAAGTATATAACAGTTGAACTCTCCAATTATTGCAATATAAATTTCTATCCTAATTGAGTAAATGAATGGTTTGCAACCCTGGATCAGTAAATATGTTCTTCTGTTGCATTTTCTAAAAGTAATGAGATTTCAAAACTTAAAAGCACATAAATTCAGATTGCTGAGTTGGACGAATTGTTTTACCTGAATGTTGGTTATGCTGGAACTTCTATTGCATCTATGGTAAAAAAAAAAAAAAAAAAATCCTGACAGCCTTAACCTTTACACTGAATGTCTGGTTGTGTGTGTGTGTGTGTGTATATATATATGCTGTTGTGTGCCATTGAGGTCAGCCATTGCTTCCTCAGCACCTCCAGATGTGACTGCCTGCAAATGCAGTACAATTCTAGCACAAAGGGTACTCGCTTTCTCCAGAACATCCTTCAGTACCGAAGTCCAGTTAACCCAGAAACTTCTATTGGGGTTGTTCATTTCAGTTAGGAAAAAAGGAAGCCCTCCCTCATGCTATATGTTGTTAAGAGCCATTGAGTTGGTTTCAACTTATCATGACCCTGTATAGGGTTTTAAGGAATGACTGGTAGATTTGAACTTCTGACCTTGTGGTTAGCATGATTAGCAGTCCAGTGCTGCTTAACTTACAGCGTCACACCAGGTCATACACACACACACAGATGGAGTGTTGTGACTCTACAGGATATGCACTAGATTATGACCATAAAGCCAGTGCTTTGAGCCCACCAGCTGCTTCATGGGAAAAAGATGGGAGTTTCTGCAAAAGGTTTGCAGCCTCAGAAACCATCTACAGGGTTAGCTTTGAGTCAGAAACGACTGGAAGGCAAAGGAACAACTGATATATAAATATTTATATAAGTTTTTATCCTTATTGAGTAGATGAATGGTTTGCAACCCTGGATCGATGAATGTGTTCTGAAGTATTTTCATCCACTCAATTATATATATAGCATTGGGGTCCTGGTGTGGCGCTGTAGGACTAAGAAGTTCAAATCCACCAGCTGCTCCTTGGAAACCCTATACAGGATCGCTAGAGTCGAAACCAACTCTACGGCTCTTAACAACAACATATAGCATGAGGGAGGACATACAGCTCTCCTAGTACTGCAGTTAGGAGTTCTGGTGTGGCGCTGTGGGTTAATGTGCTGGACTACAAAGTCATTTGAACAGTAAGGTCAGCAGTTCAAGCTCACCAGCCATTGCTTTGAAACTCTATACAGGGTTGTTATGGGTCAGAACCGACTTAATGGCACTTATCAACAATGGTACTGGAGTGAAGTCAATCAGTAATCACAGGGAACTGTTTTCCTGAGTTTCACACAAAACTTGATATCGTCACAATTACATTTTGGTTGCACTCAGATTGCTTTTGTTTCAGCTCTATACTCCCTGGGAGAACATGATGAAACAAAACAGGTGGCTGGAGATAATTAGGATTTGAATTTACCCTTCATTTTTCAGTTTCCTTAATGAAAACCAATAGGAACAGAGGGGTTAGTCACTGGTAATAAGTGCAGATCAGCTGCTCCCTGCAAGGTATTGCCCTTCAAGCACACCATTGCTCCAGTGGACTGTTTTTGAATGGGTTTCCAGCTGTTAGAAGGGGAGCAGTGGCAAAAGTTTGGGTGGGAGTGTCTCAGCTAAAATTACTTGCCCTCTACTTTTCATTGGTTTTATTCTCTTCGATGAATGGTTTGAGTTTTCCATTGAATTGGAGAGTGAAACAGCATCCTGTTATCTTCTTGTCATCTGTCTTTCCCCAATGCTGTGCCAACTGGAGGCATGTAGCAGAGCAAGCTTGTGCACGTTTTAAATGACCGTGTGGCGTGAAAAGCTGCCTGTCAGCATGCCAGTGAGACTTAATTGTATGTTGTTGACACCCTTGCAGAAGTCTTGCATTTGAGATCTTTTAGCTTGAGAATTGCCCCGAGTGGTGAGCCCTACACTGGGAGCAGCATTTCTTTATGTCTGTTAACTGCCTGCCCTTTCCACACAGTAGGTTCTCTAGTTCCAAGTTTTGTTCGTTTTCTGGTCGTGGCCTACTAATAGCCAGATGACGATGGTATATGGTTTTCCTTTTCTTAATTTATCCAGATTTAATTATCCATATTTTACAGGGATTTTAACTTTGAAAAAGAATTAGTGGGGACTGATTAAGTCAAGACATGTGTGTGGGCGTTGTATTTAAATATTGGTACAGTATACGTGACAGGATTTCAGGATATTTAGATTTAGGCCAGAATCTTTCAGCATGTCATAAAGCTTAAATTTGGAGAAGATAAGAACTGTAAAGTTACCAAATATTGGTGGCTTTCAATGTTCAAAAGTCCTTTGTGGATTTTAAAAAAGATATAAATAAAAATTAAGGAGTGTGCATATCTTAGTGTTTGTTGTTATTGTGCTATGTCTCACGGTTTTATTTACTAGGCATTTGTAGCAGGCCAACTGCCGTGTTATAGGAATACATAGTAAATGTTGAAATGTACATTTTCATCATAAGTCCTAGATTTTCTGCATTCTAATTAAAACAGGAATATTTGATTTTAAATTCTCTTACCTATTAGGTCCTTCCTTGGACTAGTTAATTTTAAATTAGTGTACTTTCTCAAGCATAAGATTAGCAAAGCTAAAAGGGTAAGTAATAGAAGCTTGCAAAAGATACAGGATGAAAGAATAGAATTTCTGATCAAATTTTGCTTTATACTTGGGCTTGCAGGAATTGTGGGAGGCGCTTCAGTGAAGAAATGGACCAGTGTGTTTAAGCATGGAATCTCCTTGCTAATCTTCACCCACAGTTCTCCTTGATAAGGGAGAGAGATCGGGTCAGGGGAGAAGGAAAAGAGGTCAACATGAAGCTAAAGCAGCGAGTCGTGCTGTTAGCAATTCTCCTTGTCATCTTTATCTTCACCAAAGTTTTCCTGATTGACAACTTAGATACATCAGCTGCCAACCGGGAGGACCAGAGGGCTTTCCACCGAATGATGGCTGGCTTGCGGGTGGAGCTGGAGCCCAAGCTGGACCACACCTTGCAGTCTCCCTGGGAGATTGCAGCCCAGTGGGTGGTTCCCCGGGAAGTGTACCCTGAAGAGACACCAGAGCTGGGGGCAATCATGCATGCCATGGCCACCAAGAAAATCATTAAAGCTGATGTGGGTTATAAAGGGACCCAACTGAAAGCCTTACTGATACTTGAAGGAGGACAGAAAGTTGTCTTCAAGCCTAAGCGGTAAGTTTTCATCGTGGCAGCTGTAGATGCGAGTTGATTCATTCATTTAACTTGGAATTTATAAAAGAGTATTGATCTCCTTTTCTTGGTTTTCTCTGGTGAAGTGAGAGGGATAAACTAGAAGATCTGGAAAGTTTTCTAGCTTCTGTGTTTTATCACACTTTGAGTAGGGAAAACCTACAGGGACAAGCACTTGGTTCATGGTAAGACTCAACTTTTTGACAGAGCTCTTCTTGATTTGTAATATATCATATTATGATCAGTTGTTCGAAATACAAAATGAATTGGTTAGGATATAAGCAACTTGTCACCAAAAGTGTGTAAATATGACTAATCTCCAAAAGTGTGTAAATAAAGACTGATAACCTCATGAGCCTCAGATACAGTCAGGATGCTGTTTAGAAGCTAGGAAAGTGAGACTTCGTCTCTCAGACTTCAGATATATTATTGGGGAGGGACCAGTCCTTGAGAGAAGACATCATGCTTGTTGGTAAAGTGAAGGGTCAGTGAAAATAGAGGAAGACCCCAAATGAAATGGATTGACACAGTGGCAGCAGCAATAGGCTCCAACATAGCCACAGTTGTGAGGATGGTACAGGACTGGACAGTGTTTCCTTCTTGTTGTATAAGTTTACTGTGAATTGGAACCGACTCAGTGGCACCTAACAACAATAGCCTCATGTCTTGGGATGCATAGAGTAGGAGTTGCCCAGAGTAGGAGTGGGTTTTGGGTGAGTGGTTTTCATTTTCTGTGGTGTATGAATTTGAAATAAGTTAACATGATGATGGTACTGGTGTGCCACCAAATCTGTTCTGATTCATAGTGACCCTGTGTAGAGTTTCTGAGGCTGTAAATCTTTATGGGAGCAAAAAGCCTCATCTTTCTCCCTCAGAGCAGCTGGTAGATTCAAACTACTGACCTTGTAGTTAGCAGCCCAACTCCTAACCCATATATATGTGCTGTTGTTGGTAAGTGCTTGAGTCGGTTCTGACTCATAGCAACCCTTTATGGGGTTTCTGAGTCTTTTTAAATCTTTATGGGAGTAGAATGCCTCAATGCCTCATCTTTCTCCCGTGGAGCAGCTGGCAGGCTCGAACCGCGGACGAACCGCGGACGTTGTAATTCACAGCCCAGTGCTTATCATATGGAGCCACTGTGCTCCCCCTCTGTCAAGATTACCTTTTTAGTATTCTTGAATATGTATGTTTTCCCTCCCTTCAATAATGCTACTTCTAGTTGCACATTTCTCATTCTAAAATGTTTTACTCCAAGATTTAATTAACTAGTCTTTTCCTTCATCTTTTGTTCCCTTCCAATTTATCCTTCCCCATGCAGCCAGCCTGTTCTTGTAAAATGCAAATTTGATCATACTGTTATTATGTATAAATCATTAATGGATTCCCTTTTTTATTCAGAAGCATGTCCTTATAATGGTTACAAGATGGTCCTCTGTGGATATAGAGCTTAACTCTTTAGCTCACTCTTCCTTCATGCTAAATACTACACCTGGCTCTCCCAGAGCTTGGTGTCTTCTCATGTGGTGCTCCTTTGACTAGGAGGCTCTCCTCCTTTCTTGTTTTTCAGATGTCTAAACTAGATTCTTAAGGAGATCTGGTAGTGTAGTGGTTACGAATCGGGCTGCAAACCGCAGTTCGAAACTACCAGCTGCTCCGTGGGAGAAAGATGAGGCTTTCTGCTCCCGTAAAAATTTACAGCCTCAGAAACCCTGTACAGGGTTACTATGAGTTGAAACCGACTCCAAGGTACATAACCACCACCACCACCAAACTAGAGTCTTGATGTAGTGCTGTGGGTTAATGCACTGGACTGCAAGGTCGGTTTGAACTGCAAGGTTGGCAGTTCAAGCTCACCAACTGCTCCTCAAAAACCCTATACAGGGTCCGCTGTGGGTCGGAACTGACTTGACGGCACTTACCAACAACAAACTAGAGCCTCAACACTCAAATCAGGCAACATGTCTCTTAGGAGGCCCTGTCAGGGTTGGTGTGAGTTTTCCTTTCTGTTCATTTCTCTCCCATAGAACTGAGTCTTGTTGTGGTGGCATTGTTGTTAGTTGCCGTCCAGTACATCCTGGCTCACAGCAACTCTGTTTTAAAGTTACTGAGTACAACTGCTCCATAGAGTTGTCTTGGCTATAATCCTTTTGTCAGGAGTTAGTTACCTGTAGAATGTCCTCAAAGTTTGTCATGTCTAAAATTCTCTGTGTGATAGACATTTGTCATTCCTTAGTGGAACTTTTGAGAAAATATAATACATAGCTTTGGGTTTCTTGCTAGATTGGGAGAAGAAATATGGGGGGAAATGTACAAAATTCAACTGTGACCAGAATAGTTGGCCCAGCTTCCTCTTTGTTACCCAACTTTAGGTAGATAGGTCCTTGGGAGGTGCCAATGATCCACATTAGGCTACTAACCAAAAGGTTGACAGTTCAAATCCACCCAGTGGCCTGTGGAAGAAAGGCCTCGCCATCTGCTTCCATACGATTACAGCCATTGAAAGCCCAGTGGAGTGTACAGTTCTACTCTGGAACATGTGGAGTCACAGAGTTGGCATCAACTTAGTGGCAATGGGTTTGTTTTTTAAATAAGTAGATAAATTCCTGGGTAATGCAGATGATTTGCACTTGGCTATGAACTGAAGGATTGGTGGCGAATCTACCCAGTGACACCATGGATCTGGTGATCTACTTCCATAAGATTTCAGCCACAGGACTGTTACAGTTTTATGGGGTCACCATAAGTTGGAATCAACTCAATGGCAATGGGTTTTTTATCGGCAGATATAAAGCAGCCAGACAGTGACTATATTGATAGTTCAGGACTGGGAAGGATTTGGAAATGGGAAGTATTATGTATAGAAAAAGCACACATTAGGAAAATTTTAAAACACAGTAGATTTTTGGAGAAAAGAAAAGTCTCATTGGTGGGTATTGTAGGAAAATTATGATTTTGTGGGCATCGGATGCACATCACATACCAGGCAATACTACTAAGTTCTTTTGTATCTATTAATGCTTTTAACCCTCATCACAACTGTAGATACTAACAGTTATTTTCAAAGGAAGAACATGTGGCTTAGAAAGTAACTAACTAGACAAGGTCACCCAGCAATAACCAGTAGAGCTAAGGTTTGAACCCAGGCCTGCCAGAGTTCTGAGCAGTTTGTATTCAGCCATACACATGTAATTCTCTAAGTTGATTTGTTTACGTTCCTGTAAGTGTGATGACACGGAGCACCCAAAATCACTAGTTTAGTTCTACAATATGATCCCTGACTTCTTGGTTTGTAGCAGAGTGATAGAAGGAAAACTGAAAACAAAAGTCACTGTGTAGAAAGAGATGGATTTGGGGCATTTTGTGTTTCACAACCACAGCTTCCACTCTGGAGAACTGAGGGATTGAGGGTCCCGTGGGACAGGACTACAGTAAGTGTTATAAGACACATAATCTGATAGTGAGCAGTATTAGCCCAGGTTCTTTGCAGGTATTGTCTAAGTGGAGAGAGGAGAGGCCGGGCTGATGGGTAGAGGAGGTGATAGAGAAATGTATACACCAACTAAGTCACGGCTTTCTTCATCTCAGATCTCCTACTCTCACTGCAGCCTTTCCCTTCCTTTGTCTCCAATACCATCATGAAAACGACTTCCATTCTTCTCCCAAATGCCTATATTATCCTGTGCTCTTCAGCTTTAAAATATCCAGGGGCTTCCCACTTGCCCACCTGACACAACCAGTCTCCCAAGCCTCATGGCGAAACCCTTCACAATCTGGTCCTCTGTATGCCCACCTTGTCCTCCCTTTTGTCTTTGTTTGCCACACTGGCCCCCTGACCTTTGTTTCCTAAACAGCCACATCTCTTGGCCCTGCCCGCACTCAGCAAGCCACCTGGCCTGGGCCCTCGGTGACAGCTCTCTGAGTCACTGCACACACTGCCTGTGCTGCTTTACACCAGTACTGTCACAGGCTGGTGAAGGTGGGTGGAGGTTTAAATGCTGTAGAAATTGACTGCGGTCCTTAAAACACCCAGCAAATTGTTGTTCTGACCCCCAGGGCCAAGGAGGCTATTTAGCCCTACTGTAAGTGCAAGCTAATGCCCTTGGTCAGACTCTGATGTCCTTCACCAGGAGGACAGGAGTGATTTATGGGCAGTTACTGTATGAATTTTGCTGCTCTGTCAGTGACTGAAGATGGATCACTCTGCTGAGAGGAGGCTCTAAGTCCTTACATTGGAGGCCAGACATGCACCTTCTTTAATGGCCGCTTGTGGTTTTCACGTTTCTAGAACTTGGTTATCCATGCCCCCTCAGAGAGAATACATATATGACATATAAAGGAATACGCATATACTGCCTTACATTATAAAAGTGACACACACACACACCCAGTATAGCTGTATCCTTTCTGGAAGTAAATTGATTTTCACAGACAAAAACTGCAGTCATGGTGCACAAGGAACAAGACAGCAGGAGCTTAGGAGTGGGTGGAAGTGAGTGAGTGAGCATAGGGAGCGCTGAAAGGGATCTTAGAGATCAACTCATCTGTCTCCTGATTTTCTAGATGAGGAAAATGAGATCCAGAGACTTCCTGGACTCTGCATTTCATGCAATTGAAACACAAGCCCGAGACTCAGGTCTGACTGCTGTGTAGTCCTTCCTTCAGGATTCTTACTCTTTTCTCTTTTCTTTCTCTCCCTTCCTGTCCAGTCCACTCCCACCTCCACCTCCAAAGTTCCTGGATTCCTCTAGGGTTTTACATTTTGTTCCAAGCAGCCTTGAGCATTGGAAAGCTCCTACTGTTCCACTGAAAGGAGTGGACTGCACATAATCACAGGTCTCCCACTGGTGTCTGGACACATTACATGTCCAGGGACTGTCCCTAACTCTGCAGACAGCACACAGACGGCTATACTACAGCGAGAACTGCCTGACTAGTGTCAGATTGTGCTGTAATCATATTTTAAGACTGAGGGTTTTATTTTAGAGGTAGCCAATCTAATGCCTTAAAAAAAATCCTTTCACAGTAGAGACAAAAAACACAGTTGAGTGTATTGACCATGTTGCAAAGAAACTGAGATCCAACCAGGTAGTGCTACATGGCTGTTTTCCAACATAAATTTAATCTTAATGCAAGGTGTGTTTTGTGGACATTGTTTCACTTCATATTCTAAGTTGGAGGCCACGTCAAGTATCGTTTTCTATTTCCGCATAGCTGTTTTGGCATTGGAAAGTGTCTTTAATGTAACTACTTTTCTTAGCTTCAGTCTCAACTCAGTTTTATGTCACAGCTTCCTAATGAAACCTAACAGGTCTTGAATTCAGAAAATGCAAAACAGGTGAACAGCAGTGGTCATAGGTGCATTCAACATTTTCCTTTGCAATTAAAGATTAATGTCTTTTAGAATTAAGCAAAAGAAGTTTGCCAGTTTGTATTATCTTTTGTTCATGTCATGCAAATGATGTAAGATGGTAGCAGTGCACTTTGAACTGTAGTTAGTTCCGCCCCTGGTCTTACAGACAAGGAATCTCAAACCCAGAGAAGAAAAGAGTTTTGCTTGAGGTTATACAACTAATAATGAATGGCTCTCACTCCTAGTCCAGTGCCCCCTTTCATTATGTCTTCATAAACATAAAAAAATACAAAGAGAATAAGCAACTTTAAAAACTTTTAAATAACACCACTCTGAGGAATCTCAGAATGATTTTTACCCAAGATAATTAAACTTGTCTTCTAAGCCTGACTAGTGTAGTTTCCTTCAGTTCTATAATTCAATCTAATAAAGAGTTTGTTGCTGTTACTGTTAAGTGCTGTTGACTCGGTTCTGACTCACAGCGACCCTGTCTAGGGTTTCCAAGGAACTGCTGGTGAGCTTGAACCACCGACCTTATGATTCAAAGTAACTTTGCAGTCCAGCGCATTAACCCGCAGCGCCTCACCAGGACTCCCTAAACAGTTTGGTAAGTGTTTATTAAGCACCTACTGTGAGTCCAGGATCCCTGGTGTGGCACTGTAGGATCAGCACTGGACTGTGAACCACGAGGTCAGCAGTTCAAACCCACCAGTGTTGCTATGAGTCAGAATTGACTCTGTAGCACTTTACAACAACACTGTGGGTCCAAGGAGCCCTAGTGTTAACTGTAGATTAGACATTGGGTGGCTAACAATAAGGTTGGCAGTACACACCTATTAGCAGCTCCACGGGAGCAAGGTGAGGTTTTTTGAATCCATAAAGCACCCTGTGCAGGGTCACTATGAGTCGGCCTTGACTCACTGACAGTGGGCTTGGGTTTTTGTTGTTGTTTGGACTGCAGGCTCAGGTTGCACAGTGGTAAGTGCTTAGCTGTAACCAAAAGATCAACAAATAGTTCAAACCCACCAGCCATTCCATGAGAGAAAGATGAGGCAGTCTGCTTCTGTAAAGATTTACAGCCTTGGAAACCACATAGAGCAGCTCTGCTCAGTCCTACAGGCTCCCTGTGAGTTGGAATCGACTCAGTGGTAACAAGTTTGATTTTGGGGTGGGTCCAGCCAGATTCCCTGGGAGGTACAAATGGTTATCCAGATGACTTCTAACTGAAAGGATGGTGGCTCAAACCCACCCACAGGCACTTTGGATGAAAGACGTGGCAGTCTGCTTCTGAAAGGTCACAGCCACCAAAACCCATGGAATACAGTTGTACTCTGTAACACACAGGGGCACTGTGAGTCAAACTTGACTCATTAGTACTGTCCTGGAGATACAAAGATGGCTCATGCCTTCTAGAAAGTTATATTGTGGTTCCGTTTAACCAGTATCAGTAACATTGAAAGCCCTTTTGTTACATTGGTAATAATACATCTTCTATAATTTTTTCATGGGATGACTGACAGATGAAATAGTTACAGATTCTCGTTTCCTTCTCTGCTTTGTCTTTACCCAATCCACAGTAATTGGTGCTAAACCAAGAGAGAAACTTCAGGGTTGATAGAGAGGTGTCTAGAGAACAGAATCAGACTTACTAAAGTTTATATGCCATGTCTTATACTGTTATCTCTGGTCTTGATGCAATTCGCGTCTCTATCTGTGCTTCCTATTCTCTCTGCAGATATAGTCGAGACTACGTGGTAGAAGGGGAGCCATATGCTGGTTATGACAGGCACAATGCAGAGGTAGCGGCCTTCCACTTGGACAGGTATGTGTAATCACAGCCAGTTAGGTTCCATTTGTTTCCTTTTAAAACTTGTTTGGGGAGGCCTATGGATAGACACCTTCTAAAGGGTACACTAATAACTTTAACTTACTCACTATTTAAATCAGTTTGTGTGACTAGTTCCACTAACTTTTTATGAATCTATCATAATCTGAGGAGTCCTGGTGTGGTGCTGTGGCCTAATGGTGTCAGACTGCAGAGTCGTTTGAACTGCAAGGTCAGTAGTTCAAGCACACCAGCTGCTCCTTGGAAACTGTATATAGGGTTGCTATGGGTCAGAATTGACTCGATAGCACTTAACAACAACATTATAATCTGGATGGTACCAGGAATATCAAAGTAAGTATTTTGACTACAGAATTTTTTAGGTCATTTCACTCCAGGCTTGCCCTCTATAAATTAGTGTGAATGAAGATGTTCTTGCTAAATAAAATGGCACAATGAAAACTAAAGCTTGAAACAATCCCTTAATTGAATTTGTCATCAGTTGGGCCTGGTAGTATTGCTTTTATGTTTTTAAGTAAGTAAAACTGACTTATCTTTATATGCTGGAAATATGTAGCTATATTTAGAGAAAGAGAAGGAACTCTGGTAGTGTAGTGGTTACGAATTAGGCAGTGAACCTTAAGGTCAGCAATTTGAAACTACCAGCTGTTCCACGGGAGAAAGATGAGACATTCTGGTCCCGTAAAGATTTACAGTCTTGGAAACCCTGTACAGGGCAGGGTTGCTATGAATCAGAACGGACTCCACGGCATATAACCAACACCACCATATATATATATTTGTTGTTGTTGTTGTTGTTAAGTGCCGTCGAGTCGGTTCCGACCCACAGCGACCCTGTACTGTGTTTCCGAGGGTGTAAATCTTTACGGAGTAGAAAGCCTCATCTTTCTCCCGCGGAGCAGCTGGTAGTTTCCAACCACTGACCTTAAGGTTCGCAGCCCGATTCGTAACCACTACGCTTATATATATGAGAGAGAGAGTCAGAGTCAGTCCTGGTGTGGGGTTGCAGGTTAATGCGTTGGACTGCAAAGTGGGTTTGAACTACAAGGTTGGTGGTTCAAGCTCTTCAGCCACTCCTTGGAAACCCTATACAGGGTTGCTATGGGTTGGAACTGACTTGATGGTACTTAACAACTATATATATACATATATGTTTTTAAGTATATATATATATATTGTTGTTGTTATGTGCCGTGGAGTTGTTTCTGACTCATAGCGACCCTGTACAGGGTTTCCGAGGCTGTAAATCTTAACGGGAGCAGAAAGCCTCATCTTTCTCCCACGAAGCGGCTGGTAGTTTCAGACTGCTGATCTTGTGGTTCGCAGCCTGATTCGTAACCACTACACTACCAGAGCTTCTGTCATATATATACACATACATACATACATACATATATATGTATATATATAAAGAATTTTACTGTCTTTCATACAAAATATGCACAACTTAAAAAAACACAAAATAATTCCATAAGAAAAATAAGATATTAATTCTAAATTAACATGTTTACCAGGAATCATTTCCCAGCAGGTTGCTAGTCAGAAACTTTGTAGCAGACCCATCTGACTTCCAGAGTATTCTCTGACCAGGTCTTTCCTCAGAGCACATTGACAAGCTTTAAAAGGAAGTATTCACAGGATTGTAAAAAATGCAGCTATAAGGAAATTAAAATAAAGATAATTTTTTGTTTGTTTTCTCCGAATTAAAGAGTTTTCTAAGTATAAAAGCAATACTTAATCACAAAGAAAAAGTTTAGTAGGCAGAATTTTTAAAATGAACTTTTAAGTCAAGAAAATGAAAATTAAACTAGGAAGAACAGATTTAAATCCATATTCTGCTTGTGGCATTAGTTGGTTCAGTCTTTCTTTTGGAGGACTCTGGCATTATGTATCAAAAACCTTAATGTTCATACTTTTTGAACCAGCAACCGTCTAATTCATATACCTAGGAAAATTCTAAGATAACTTCTAGGATGCACTCTAGAGAAATAATCAGAAATACTAAGACTTATATGTAAAAGATCTTAGCACTAACGTTTTCAGTAGTGAAAAGCGGGTAGCAACCTAAACACCTAGTGATTTAGAACAAGTTAAATATTTGTTTACTTACCGTGAATTTTTTGCTACTTTTTGTTAAGACTGTGAAAATAGTTAGGTGAATCAACATTGTTGTTGTTAAGTACCTTCAAGATGGTTCCAACTCATAGCAACCCTGTACAGTATTTCCGAGAAGCATCTGGTGGGTTTGAACCACCAATCACATGGTTAGCAGTCCAGTGCTGATCCTACAGTGGCACACCTAGTCCTCGATGGCACACTAGAAGCTAATTACTATTTTAAAAATTCCTAACAACCCAAAAATAGAGAAAACAAAAATGAATCCTATACCCACTTCCTTGGTTTAATGATTTTTTCATATTAGTATTTACCAGATTTGCTTTATCCTTTCTGCTAAAGTATAGTAAGACAGAGTACATACATCTTGATATTAGACTTATACATATATGCACCTCTAAAAATAAGATCTATCTCCTTAATGCCTCTGTACATATAGCATGAATTAGCCATGCTTTTTAAGACTGATTTTCAAAATGCATCCCCCAACAATTTTTCTCTCCTGTTCTTCAACCTTCCAAACTAGGATTCTGGGCTTCCGTCGTGCCCCCTTGGTGGTTGGCAGATTTGTTAATCTGCGGACAGAGATCAAGCCTGTTGCCACGGAGCAGCTGTTGAGTACCTTCCTAACCGTAGGTAAGAAGATAATAGAGGACATTCATTAGGGTAGGGGAATAATTAATATGTTAAATGGCATATCATTTACACGCTGTTCATGACTTTTAGGAACTGAAAAGCTCAAGAGAATGCTAAAGCAAATCAAGCATCCTGTACTTAGGTTACTGAGAGAAATAATCTGAAGTTGTTGTTGTTGGGTCCGACTCACAGTGACCCTGTGTAGGGTTTCCGAGAAGTGGCTGGCGAGATTGAACCGCCAACCTTGCCTTTCATATCGAGGTTAAAATTCTGCCTACTAAACTTTGCAGTTCAGCACTTTAACCCACAGCACCACACCAGGACGCCATTCTAAAGTAGATGGTAGGAAATTGAAAGCTTTTCCCAGAATCCTTTGTTGTGTTGGCAAACTAGGAAGTGAAGTCGCTTCGTGATAGTGAAAGCAGGTGGTGAGTGTGCCTTTTGCCTGTTTTACAACTCAGTCTCAAACTCAGGTTATGACCAGATATGCTGCTGTCTGTATGCTGTTGGCTTGGCTGACTTTTGTCATATACATGTACATTCTTGGGAACTGTCTCCTGTCTCCTTAGACTTAAAGAAACCTTAAGGCATGTATGTCTGAAGGTCAGGAATTCCTTATAGGGTTGCATTTTCACTCACTCACTTACTCTGGCCTCTGTTCTCTGCTATCACATTCTGCAGTGAGAAATCTCAGCTCAAATGCTCCCTCCTGTTCTTTTTGTTCCTTCTTTTGAGGATGGTGAGACTGGGAGGAGGTCTGAGGTGCTGTGGTCTCTTGTCTGCCTCTGTATGGTGACATTTTCAATGATTCAGTGCTCTGCATTGTGGTATAACTGTAGAAACAGACATTGCAAGAGAACTTTACATTACTTTGCTAGAATGAATGGATTTACATTTAAAATGAGGTGAAACTAAATATTTAAAGGATTTGTGACAGATTCATTGTTCAGAATTTAAATTCTTATAAGGCTAGGGCTCTGCTTTTCTTACAAATAACCAAACGCACACAGTGTCACTGATTTGTCTCAGATGCTCTCTAATTACCTTTGGTTATTCAATTTTATGCTGTACAAACATGACTTGAATTCCTTTTGGGTGTCCCAATACAGAGAAAATGTCAAGAATAACCAGGGTCCCTGCTCTCCAGAAACACGTAACTCTCTGGAACGCTAACTGTTATGCCTTGTGTGAAGTATAGGGAAAGGAAAGGTCAGGAAGGGGTTTGTAGAGGTTATTAGTGTTTGGACCGTGTATTGCAGAATCAGTGGCAGTTACCCAGGCAGGTAAAGAAGGGGAAGGACATTGGGCATAATAACAGGAAACAATCATGGAAAAAAGAGCATAAAGGCCGAGAACTAACAAGATGGCGGATCAGGTGGAAGTGCAGTAAAGGAGCTTCATCAATAACAACACAGAATACCCTACCAAGCAGGCTCGGGGGCTGGTCCCAGAACTCTGAACCACATATAAAGGAATATTTAGAAGGTTGGAAGGCTTACAGCTGGGGGAATTTGTGGCAGAAGCAAGAAATCTATTG
>NW_006408618.1:11279942-11285319 GCF_000296735.1 Chrysochloris asiatica
GTGAAACTGATGATGTGCCCAATAAACTTTCACTCAATCCACAATAAAAACCTTAAAAAAAAAAGGCAATGTGGAGAAACCAATGGTGTCCAGGTTTAGATAAGAACTTTCAGGTGGGTACAGAAATAGAGCTAAATGAAATACAAGGATCCCTAAAGGAATTAAAACATTTGTCAACAGAAAAAAAAAAAAAAAGAGCATAAAGGCCTGAGAATACACAGGCGCATTTGAGAACAGTGAACATCTGAGTGCCCAACAATATACGACAGGTACAAGGATTTGGCTAGAGGGAGGTAAAACTTTTAATATTGTAATGACCTTGGTGGTGGTTTTGTGCTGTGGAGTCGGTTCCGACTGATAGCGACCCTATACAGGGTTTCCGAGGCTGTAAATCTTTATGGGAGCAGAAACCTTCATCTTTCTACCACGGAACAGCTGGTAGTTTCGAACTGCTGACCTTAAGGTTCATAGCCCGATTCGTAACCACTGCGCTACCAGAGCTCCATGTAATGACCTTAGCCCAATTGTTTTTTAAACATTAATGGATACCTTGATATAGGTGTGGCACTGCAGGATAGTACACTGGACCTCACGGTCAGCGGTTCAAACCCACCAGCAACTCCTAGGAAAGGGGTCGCTATGAATTGGAATCGACTCAGCGGCTTAACCAACAACATATTCTGTATAGGCCTTTCAAAGCACTTTCATGCAATGTCAAGGATTGAATTATGTCCCCCCCAAAATATGTGTCAACTTGGCTGGACCATGATTTTCAGTGATTTGACACTTACATCATGATGTAATCATTCCTTGTGATGTGATCAACCAAGTCATTTGTAAGGGCCTTAGGGTGGGATGCAACATCCTCACTCATGTCACAGCCCAGATCCCATGTGTTTTAGAGGATAACTGTACTCATCAGATTTTCAAGACTGTGACCTTTCAGAAGCAGATCACCACAGTGGTCTTCTGAGAGCTCTGTTGGTAGTGGTGGTGATGATGCTAAGAATAATCGAGTTGGTTCTGACTCATAGTGAAGATCAACTGGGGGCTTTGAACCAATGACCTGGCAGTTAGCAGTCCAGTATTTGTCCTGCAGCACTACACTCTGGCTAGGTTCAAATCCCCAACCTTAGAGCTACTAGTTGGGCACTTAACTGTGCCACCCAGGAACTCCATTTGATAGTTGTTGTTATGTGCTGTTGAGTGCTTCTGATCCATAGCAACCTTGTATAGGATTTCCAAGAAGTGGCTGGTGAGCTTGAATGCCAGCCTTGCGATTCAAGCTGACCTGTGGTCTAGCACATTAAACCCACAGGGTCACACCAGTTAGCATCTCTTTATTATACTTAAGAGCCAGTTGTATTTTCTATTATCTCTTTTCACATCCTTTGCTCATTTTCTGCGGCACCATTTCTTTAAAATATTGGCATATTGGAGCTCATTCATAGGGAGGTTAGCCCTTCATGTTATGAGTTACAAAAATGTTTTCTCAGTTGGTATTTCTTTTGACTTTGATCTTGATATTTGCTGTGCAGAAATTTTTGCTTAATTTAAAATGTCTTTTCCGATAAATTTTGTGATTTTATATCATAGTTGTTAGCCTTGCTCATTCCAGTATTTTGGGAGAACTCTCGTATTTTCTTCTAATATTTTTATAGTTTTGCTCTTCACATTTACATTTTTATATAGTTGGTATTTATTCTGTTACTTGAAATGAATTATGGTTCCAATTGTTATTTTTTTTTTTTGCAGAGTACTGCCAGTTATTACAATAGCATTTAATAAAGAGTCTTTTTTTCTCCTGTAATAATTTTCCATTTGTGTGTGCTTCAGTTTTTGGACTTCCTATTCTATTCCATTGTACATTATGTCTGTGCATAAGCTGGTCTATGGTGTTTTCATTATTGAAAACTTAGTTTTGGTATCTGGTAGGTCCAGTCCTTGCTATTGTTTTTAACATTTTCTATCAATTCTTGTTTACTTTTCCTTATGATCTTTAAAATTAGCATGCCTAGTTACTCTAGTGGGATCAAGTTAAATTTGTATGTTTATATTTTTATAATTATAAACCTATGTGGTATTTGCTGTTGTCATTGAGGCAGTTTGAACTCATTGACGACCCCATGTATGCATACATAGTGCAGTGACACTCCATGGGGTTTTCAAGACAGATGACAAGGACTTTCTTCTGAGACACCTCTGGATGGGTTTGAACTGCCAACATTTTGACTAGTAGTCAAATGCTTATTTGTTTTAGCCACCAGGGACTCCAAACATGCTATATCAGTTATTTCACATTTTGTTTACCATAAAACATTTTTAAGGTAAAGTTTTATCGATGGATCTGTAAGATCCTGGTGTGGTGCTATAGGATAAGCATTGCACTGCTAACCTCAAGGTAGGTGACTCCAACCCACCAGCTGCTCCTCAGAAGCCCCTACATAGGGTTGCTGTGAGTTGGAACTGACTCAATGACACTAAATAACAGCAACATTTTGTGGTAAGGTTAGATTACGTGCAAGTTGCAAAAACAATCCACAGAACTTTTATATAGTCAGTCTTTCCTAATTCTTCAATTGATGGCACTTTGAACCAGTTGAGACTAGGCTACATTTGTGAATGTCCCATTGCCACTTAAACCTTCAAAAGTATTTTCAAGTCACTACCAAGCTGTGGTAGCATAGTGGTTACGAATCAGGCTGCTAACCTCAAGGTCGGCAGTTCAAAACTACCAGCTGTTCTGTGGGAGAAAGATGAGGCTTTCTGCTCCCTTAAAGATTTACAGCCTCGAGGAAATCCTGTACAGGGTCACTATGAGTCGGAATCGACTACACGGTACTTAACAACAACAACCAAGACATTGTCCTGTATAACTACATTGAGCTATCAAAATCAAGATATTAACCATGATCCAGTATCACCATGTAACCCATACCACTCTTCAGATTTTGCCAGTTGTTCCTGGTTTAGATTCAGGTTTCAGATTAGGATTATGTTTTGTTAGCTAGTACCTCCAGTCTGGAACAGTTCCTCAATCTTTCCATATCTTTCGTGATCTTGAAAATTTTAAAGTATACAGGAAATTTACTCTGATGGTTTCTCGTGACTGAAACATTTTAGACAGGAGTACTAAAGGAGGAGTCGTGGGGTGGCACTGTGGGCTAATGCGCCAGACTGCAAAGCCGTTTGCACTGCAAGGTTGGTGGTTCAAGTTTACCAGCTGCTCCTTGGAAACCCCATACAGGATCACTATGGGTCAGAATTGACTCGACGGCACTTAACAACAACTAAAGAAGTGGTGTTACTGTTTTTGTGGTACAGGAGGCACATGATGTAGATATCACATGTGAAGGTGATAGTAACTATCACTTGATTAAGATGGTATCTACAAGTCTACTCATTTGTTGTTGTTGATGTTAGGTGCCATCGAGTCAGTTATGACCCTTAGCAACCCTGTGCAAAATAGAACAAAACTCTGCCCAGTCTTGCACCATTCTCACAATTATTAACGTTTGTGCCATTGGCTGCTGCCACTGTGCCAGTCCATCTCATTGGGGGTCTACCTCTTTTGCGCTGACCCTCCGCGTTACCAATAACCATGTCCTTCTTCAGGGACTGTTCCTCCTGATAATATGTCTAAAGTATGAGAGACACAATCTCCTTATCATGGCTTCTAAGGAGCATTCTGACTGTACTTCTTCCAACACAGGTTTGTTTGTTCTTCTGGCAGTCCATGGTACTTTTAATATTTTTCTCCAGCATCATAACTTTAATGCAGCTAGTCTCCCATGGTCTTCTTTTTTCTTTGTCCAACTTTCACGTGCATATGAGGCGATTGAAAATACCATGGCTTGGGTCAGGCGCACCTTAGTTCTCAAACTGACATCTTTGCTCTTGAAGATTTTAAAGAGGTCTTGTGCAGCAGATTTGCGTAATGCAGTACGTCTTTTGATTTCATCACTGCTCTTTCCATTTGTGTTGACAGTGGATCCAAGCTAGATGAAATCTTTTTTCCATTTATCATGATGTTATTTATTGGTCCAATGAGGGTTTTGTTTTCTTTACATTGAGGTGCAAGCTATAATGAAGGCTCTGGTCTCTGATCTTCATCAGTAAGTATTTTAAGTCCTCATCACTTTCAGCAAACAAAGTTGTATCATCTGCATGTCGCTGGTTGTTAATGAGTCTTCTTCCAATTCTGAAGCCACATTCTTCTTTATATAATCCAGTTTGTCAGGTTATTTGCTCAACATATATATTGATTAAGTGTGAAAGAATAGAACCCTGGCAAACACTTTTCCTGATCTTAAACATTCAGTATCCCCTTGTTCTGTTCGAACAACTGCTTCTTGGTCTCCATATAGGTTCCTCATAAGCACAATTAAGTGTTTAGGAATACCTATTCCTCGCAAGGTTATCCATAGTTTGTCATGATCAACATAGGTAAAAGCCTTTGCATAGTCAGTAAAGCGCAGGTAAACGTCTTCCTGGTATTCTCTGCTTTCAGCCAATATCCATTCTTGTATGAATCTGGCTAGAACCTCTGGAAGCTCCTTGTCAATGTACTGTTGTAGCTGCTTTTGAATTATCTTTAGCAAAATTTTACTTACTTATGATATTAATGATTGTCTGTTGGGTCACCTCTTTTTGGAATGGGCACAGTATGGATCTCTTCCAATCAGGTGGTCAGGTAGCTGTCTTCCAAATTTCTTGGCAGAGATGAGTGAGTGCCTGCAATGCTGCCTCAGTTTGTTAAAAGATTTCAGTTTGTATTCCATCAATGCCCAGAGCCTTGTTCTTTGCCAACACCTTCAGTGAATCTTGGACTTCTTCCTTCAGTACCATTGGCTCTTAATCATATGCTATCTGTTGAATTGGTTGAACATTGACCATTTGTTTTCTTTTTTTAAACAAAGTTTTATTGTGACTTGAGTGATAGTTTACATGGGAGAACATAGGTTTTTTTTTTACTTGACCAGTAGTATTTTGTTTCATTTCAATGATTACAATTCCCTCCATGCATCATTGGTTAACAGTATTTGCTTCTATTCTCTCTCTCTCTTTTTTTTTGATGTACACAAAAACACGCAGGAATGTGTAGTTGTTTAAAGAAACCAAAGGGCACATTTTGCAAGCCAGCCTCTGACTCCACCAGCACACAGCCTCTTAGTCTAGAGTCTTCAACTAATCTTATCTATCCATACCATCACCTCTGTCTCCATCTCTGGTGTTACTGCTTCTCTGGTTAGGCTCCCATGTTCCACTCATGTTCTTCTCTCTTGATGGCCCTAGGGTCCTCTGTTCCTGGAATGTAACACTAACTACTCCCCCCCCCTTTTTCTTTTTTTTTTTTTTTTTTTTTTTTTTTTTTTTT
>NW_006408618.1:11285419-11300790 GCF_000296735.1 Chrysochloris asiatica
ATTGAGTGATAATTCACATAGAGGAACATCAGTTTTACATTCATCCTATCATATTCATTTCATTGCAATGATTACAATCCCCTGCATGATTTATCATCCAACAGTTTTTGCTTCTGTTCTCTCTGATTTGTTTTTTTGGATGTGCACCAAAACACTCAGGAATATACAATCATTCAAACAGCCAAAGGGCACACCCTGCAAGCCTGCCCCTCTGGCTACCAGCACACATTCCCTCTCCCTCCATGAATCTAAAGTCTTCAGCTACTCTCTCTCCATGTCATCATCTGTGCCTTCATCTCTGGCATCACCACTTCTCTGGATAGGATCCCACACTCCTCTCCCATGCTTCTCCCTTGATGGTCCCAGGGTTCTCTACTCCGGGACTGTAGATAACCACTCATCCATTTTTGCTACAAAACTTCTTCCTTTACAGTTGCAACAATCACAATTAGTCATGATAACAGTTACTCCTCATCAGCTTTCACCAGACCTGTCTATAAAGCATGAAAACCACTCAGTGGGGATTCTGCCTTCCTCTGCACACTGTGAATCTAAACTCCCTTTTTGAGAACTTGTAAGCCAGTCACTTCGTGCCTTTACATCCCTCTCCTCACACCCTCATTTTAGGTAGCCAATATCTGAGTTGCCCATCCCTATCAACACTGTGTTCAGAGGGAATGGGAATGATCCTTGCTGTAAAGATTCTTTCCCTCTTGGTTGGTATTTTAAGCAACTATATCCATAGCTGTTCCATGGGAGAAAGATGAGGCTTTCTACTCCTGTAAAGATTTACAGCCTCGGAAACCCTGTACAGAGTTGCTATGAGTCAGAACCAACTCCACGGCACATAACAACAACATATCCATAAGTAAAAGTCAAGTTCATCAGATTGTAGTGATTTACGCTTGTTTTCTTTAAAAAAAATTTTTTTTTCACTCTCAGTTCTAGCTTTCTGTGGCTATGATGTCCTTGTCCATGGGCTCAGGAGTCCCCAGGTCTCACCATACTTCGGGCCTACCAGCTCTCACCATACTCCAGGTTGATGGGGGTCTGTGTAACTTGGTCAGACTCAGCCTACCTCTTCCTTGCTGCTTTCCCCCACTTCCTCTCACCAGTAGACCAATGTGGTCAGCAGCAAGCTTATGTGCCTGATCGTGTGTTCCCTTTGAGTTTCAGTCTTAGAGGCGAGGTTTGTCCTGGAGGGACTTGATTGCTTGCCTTGATGGCTCCCCAGTGAACAACTTGCTTGTTCTTGTAGTGGCCAATCAGACTGTCATTTTTGTTTTGGGTTTTTCCTGCTAGTCTTTCTTTCAAGAAGTATATCTTCTTTTCCAAGTTGGCTCCTGTGTCATTTGGAAATTGGGGATTTTCTGAGCACTTACTTACTTACTGACATAACATGTTCCAGACTCAATCATGTACTTTCCCTGCTCAACCCTGTTGTCAGCTGATTCTTCAAGGAGCCCTGGTTCATTTACATATGGAGCTAAAGTGGTATTTAGCTTCTGTACCCTATGTGCTACCAGAGTGTTATTGTCTCTAGGTTCTCACGATGGGCAGAAGTAGGAAATGTATGTTTGTATACACATACACATGTATGTGCATCATTGCACATGTTTATCCTTTCTGTGTCTCTGTGTAGATTATTAAAACAATCAATTCATACCAACGTTTCCTGTTCTAACCTCATTAATTCTAACCTACAGAATTATTTAGTATTCCTTTTTTCTATATATTCATCTGTAAAAAATCTGGCTACCATTATCCTCAGTCTGTTTACTTAGTTGTTTGAGCTCCCTGTATATAATCAAACTGCTGGCCACAGCTTAACCCCAGACATGCCTCCTCTCTCCCCTGGACACTCTGGCCAAAATCTCAGCCCTAATGAAGGAGAAGAGTCATTGCTTTCCTTTAAGTGAATTCAGAAAGCTCCTGGTGACCATAGTTGACTCCCTAGAGAGATTGAGTAGAAGGGACACAAAGGTGGGGGATATTGGGGGAGCATTACTTTTTAGTATATATATATATACATATATATATATATTTTTTTTTTTTTTGGTACCTTTTGAATTTTTTACACCATATGCTTTTAATACCTAATTAGAAAATAAATGTTTTAAATGCAGTAAGCTCTAGATATGTGCTTTCAAAGTACGTGTTTACTCAGATGATCTTTTCTAGATTGAGGAGAATTTGGAATCTTCGATTTTTTTCTTAAGTATTTGACTCCTTCCTCTCCTTTAGGAAACAATACTTGTTTCTATGGGAAGTGTTACTACTGCCGAGAAACAGAGCCAGCTTGTGCTGATGGAGACACGATGGAGGGATCTGCCACACTCTGGCTCCCAGATGTGTGGCCGCTGCAGAAACACAGGCACCCCTGGGGCAGGACTTACCGAGAGGGCAAATTGGCCAGGTAAATGCCCTTTTGGACCATTGCTTCATTCTCTCCATGCACCTGGCCAGGTGCCAGGCTGTATGAGAGTCAGGGGTTCTCACCAACAATCAAAAGACTGTGGGTGTCAGAGGCAGGGACTCTGCCTTCTGTGATTGAAACAGTGCCAGACTGTATTTGCACTCAGTAAATAACCTGGTGCTGCCGCTTGTCTCCAGGTGGGAGTATGATGAGAGCTACTGTGACGCTGTGAAGAAGACGTCCCCCTATGACTCGGGCCCACGCCTCCTGGACATCATCGACACAGCTGTCTTTGACTATCTGATTGGCAATGCTGACCGGCATCACTATGAGAGCTTTCAGGATGACGAAGGTGCCAGTATGCTCATCCTTCTTGATAATGCCAAAAGGTAGGACTGGCAGAGCCACCCTTGTCAGTTGGGTGTCACTGAGTACAAGGTGCCCCTCCCATTCCTGCCCAGGGCCCTCACTGTTGACACTCCTCTCCTGTCTTGCTCAGGTGTATACTCCCTCTACCCCAAGGGTCTCAACACTTTCAAAACAGGGAAAGTGGCTCTTTCCAAAGAGTTGAAGACTGTGAGACTCTTCACAGACACCTTGAGACCAAGGGCTCTAACTTTACCCCTCCTTATAGCTTTGCTGGACTATACTATTTAGAAACGTGGAAATTACAAATTTAATAGGACATGGAACTTAGTTACTATTAAATGTGTTCTATCCACGGTTCATGAAAGTTTTAAAAATTGATGATAGGATATTTTGCAATTTTTATGGTGGTCTAGGCCCAACTTTTTTATTACCATGGGAAGAGAGCAGTTGTTTAGTGATTATATATAAAGACAACGTACTTTATTTTAAAGTATATTCATTCAAATGTATATTCATTTTGAATAAATGTACTATTCTTATTTATTTTCTTTTAGGGGGACATTATTTTTCTGTCCTTATTTTTATTGAGCTGTTTGGAGTTTATTTCCAGTTTGCTGTCTTGATGGTGCCCTATTCAGTGCCACACTTTGAATTACACTGAATAAGTATTTACTAAATAAAATACTTCCCTCAAGCCCAGAATTTTCCATGCACCAGATCACTACTGCTAATGTGGTCCTGGGAATAAGCTGAGACTTAGGTCATCAGCAAAGAGTATGTGCACAGCATTTGCTAATGATGCTGCCTTCCGCTGCCAACCTCTGTGGAACATTAAGTGCCCTGTGCTCCATGAAAGATGGTGGCAGCTACAGAAAGTGAGAAGCCAGCAAACAATGCCGCTCCCTTTTCCCATCACACAGCAAAGCAGGTGGTGGCCAGTGCTTACATATACTCCGAAAAATCTTTACCCTTCCTTGCGAAAGTGATTAAAAAAACAAAAACAAAAAACTCCTGTATGACAGAAATATAAGGTGAGAATAGTTGCCTTTGCCATCAGTTCTTTGAGGGATGCCCAGCACTAAGGGTTATCAGACCCCCTCCAGTTATTGAGGTGAGCACCCTGGAACAGGGTGGGAGATAGAGAGTTTTCTGAATGACATTGTAGATCATTTTTACTTCTGCTTTGAATCAGTGTTTTCTAAACCTCCAAGAGCAATTTGAAAGCAGTGTGAATTTGTTCGGGCACTTGTATGGAATAGGATAAGCCGGTCTTTTCTGATTGGTAATTTAGGGGTAGAACAAGTATAACCCCTTTGTACAAGTAATGAGCATGTACTTGTTTATGGAATCTGATATGACTAGCCTTTGTGCCTCTCCTTACCCCTTAAAAGGTTTCTGGCTTGGGAATCTTAAAATTCTCCCTTCAGTTAACAGTATCTCTGCCCTGTTACCATCGTTATGCTCTGGCACCTTGCAATATCTTGGTAGGAAAAGGGGTCCTTGTAAGTTGTTGTATTTATTGTTTGATACTTCAGTACAGGCTACTGGGGATCCTGTGTCTATGTGGTCACACCCTGCTAATTTTCAGTTTAAGTGATTTGAGCTGCTGGGGTGTGAAATGATGTAGGATCACATTTGGATTTCTTAAGAGAGTTTGATGCTAAGGCGGGAATTTCATTGCTTTGATGCTAAGAAGGGCACTGGTGCTTCCAGCTAATTCACTAAGTTTTCATTTGCTTTTCAGCTTTGGGAACCCCTCACTGGATGAGAGAAGCATTCTCGCCCCTCTCTATCAGTGCTGCATGTAAGTTACAGATGTCAGATGCATGTGTTGCCTTCCTTGCTTTCCCAGTCTCAGGTAACGGTGCAACCATGTTCATGACTTTAAAGCATCCTGGTACCTGAGCCCTGTTTCCCACACTTCTTCAGCCCAGAACTCCTGGAGATCCTGGGATAGGGAGCAGGGAAAGGTAATGCAAAGCTCAGAATTTTTGCATTCTTTTCAACAATATATGATCCATGTTTGTTTAAATGTCAAAATATAATTTCCTTTTCCTTCACCTAAAAAATTAAAAATCTTCTAGTAAAACCTGTGCTCCAGATCAAAGTCAACTGGCATAACATAGTCGCAAAGACAGTGTTCTACATCCTACTTGATGAGTAGTGACCAAGGTCTTACAAGCTTGTGAGCAGTTTTCTAAAGTGCACCTTGGTCTTTCTCCTTATGGAGCAAAGGAGAATGAAGAAAAGAAAAAAGATGCATGGAAACTGTAATCTGAAGGACTGATGGACCATGCACGCCACAGCCTCCAATAGCCTGAGACCTGAAGAACTTGGTATGCCCACCACTCTGAAAGGAGGGATCACAATAGGAGGCCATGGATACAGTGGGGAAAATGTGGAAAAGCACAAAAAAGACCAGGCTTCCTGGTGTGATAAGGATTGGTGGAGCCCTTAGACATCTTCCAAGCCTAGAATGGAACTCACCCCTCAAAGCTGAGCCAAACTGTAAATAATGCCTATAAAGTGAACAGTTAACACCAGGCAGTGCACACTCTTCAGAACAGTCAACAATATGAAATCAAAAGGATACATCTCAGAAAGCAGGAAGGGAGATAGGAAAGATGGATGAATGGGAATAGTCAACACAGGGAGGAGGTGGGAAGAGTCCTGTTACATTGTAAGAACTGCACATCAGTGCCGCAAAACAAAATGGGTATGAATTAATGAGTGGAAACTTTCACCTAAATCACAATAAAAAGTTAGAAAATAAAAAAAGGAAAAGTTATGCCTCTGAGAATTGTACCATGTGGAAACGTGTGCTATTCTGTCCTCTCCCTCTCACACCACATCCTACCTGAGGGTACAGATCTCAGTTTAAAGTTGTCTAAACTAACAGTAACTAACTTTTCCCCTAAGTCTATGTTAGGAACAAAACAAAACGTAAATCAAGAAAATGATTGGGCTCCAAGGAGCTTCTTTTGAGCTTATCACACTGCTGGTATGGTTTGAAAGCATGAGATCAAGAGTCAGCTGGCATTCACCTTACCTGACTATATAAAGACAGTTGTTCATTACATCCAGTTGGTGTTGACTCCTGGTTTCCCTGTAGGTGTCAGAGTAGCACTGCTCTTGACCTTTCAGAAGCAAATCATCAGACCTGTCTTCCAAGCAGCCACTGTGTGGTTTTGAGCCACCAACCTTCCAGGTGATAGATGAACGCTTAATCGTTTGTGGCCCCTACAATTGAAAAATTGTATTTGGTTTTACAGGAGGCTATTTTTGTATAAATAGTGTATCAGCCCAATCCATTTTAAAAATAGAAAAGATTCAGTAGGTTAGACAAAAATAAGTGTAATATAAAGAAGTGCTAAACTCTAATGAAAGAAAACCAGGGCTGAGGGACAAAGAAGGACACATTTGTCAAGGTCCACTTCCCAAGGCCTGGGGTTCAGACCTCATTGGAGAAGTTGTAGCAGAGAAAGTTACTGGATTGCCCAGGCCAGAGCTGGTCTGCAGGTGCTAGGCAAGCAGGAAGCAGCTGCAACATGAACTCTGTGGGCTGCAGGCAAGCCATGTTCTGCGCTTAGGGAATCGCCCCATATGGGTACTGGTTTCCTTGATGAGAAGGCCTCAGTCAGGTTATCACCAGGCCAGGCAGAGGCTGCAGTGTCATGTGACGGGGACAGAGCTGCTCTGTTGGGGGTCCTCACTGCAGACCCACGATGCAGGTGGCAAAACAGCCTATTCCTCCTGCAGTGCTTCTCCAGTGCCCTCTACTGAGGCAGCATAACAGGAGCGATGTCTGTTGTAACAGAACACACATTGCAGGGTGAATTTGGGACTGAGAGGCATTGAACTGATAGATTAGTCACAGAGAGGATGCCCTGATGCCATTTTAAAAGAGCAAAACTGTGCAGCATCTCTGCTGGCCTCTCCCTTCGTGCTTTATTCTCAGACCTGAAGCCTTATGTCAGCTTTTCTGCACACCTACTTTATTATTCCCCACTTTCTCCACAGGGAAGTAATTAGTTGGGAAAAAAAAGTTTTCTGCTAAGGTAGAAGGTACTCGTTAATTTGTCAAATAATTAAGAAAAGCAGGTGTACTGGTAGTATAATTTTTTTCTGTTTTATAATAGTAATGGTAGAAAATTTTAAAATCAGAAACATTATACATCCCCATATTATGAACATCCAACTTATAGACAATCTACCGTTTGGTGTAGTTAAATGCCATCAGTTCCAACTCATAGTGACCCTCTGTAGGGTTTCTGAGGAGCGGCTGGTGGATTAGAATCGCCGACCTTGGGGTCCAGTGCATTATCCTGCAGCGCCACACCAGGACTCTATTTGCCCTTTAATGTTACTTAAATTTGGTATCACTTGGAAATGACTGTACCAACCTCTACTTGTAACAAATCCTTTATCACAGTCACCTTCACTCGCTGCCTATGCAGCTTTAAATCATTGAGCAGACTTGGAACCTTTTGTTGCACTAACTAAGGCTAAATAAGGACCTTGTGCACTTGCTCTGACTTACCCTTAAATTTGATTTAAATACTTAGGAACGAATCTCATTCAGTACCTGGGACCTACCTGTAAATAAGAAAATAAAATTGTCCATTAACATCTAAGTCTAACTCCTGTTAATGCATTGTTGTTGCTGTTGTTAAGTGCCATCGAGTCAGTTCCAACTCATAGCAACCCTGTAGAGGGTTTCCTAGGCTGGTTGGTTTGAATTGCCAACTTGATGGTAAACAGTCTAATGCTTATTCTATAGCGTCACACCAGTACTTCTAATAATGTTATAATTTATTCTAATTGTGTGTGAATACAAATACACATATACACAGACATTTTTATTTTCCCATAGATTGGAATTAAACAGGTCCTCTTTCAACTTTTTCACCCACCTATATTATAGGTATTTTCTCGATGCCACCAAAGACTGCATGGTATACCCTTGAATGGATGAGCCAAATTTATTTAACTATTTCCTGATTGTTAGGACATTCAAACTATTTCCCTTTTTTTTCACAAAAAAATATGTATAATCTTCATGTATGTCTCAGATTAATTACCCAGAAAAAAAATCAAAATGAAGTAATGTGACTTTTAATGTAGAGGCAATACATTAATGAGTTTCCCAGTTGAAATATTTTACATAATTATTTCTTTACTTGTGTCTGTCAAGCATGCTTTAAGCTCCATTTGATAGTGTGAGGTTTTATGTAACATATCCTAAACTTTTTCCTTCCAGCATTCGGGTTTCTACCTGGAACAGACTGAACTACTTAAAGAATGGTGTGCTGAAGTCTGCCTTAAAATCAGCCCTGGCCCATGACCCCATCACTCCAGTGCTCTCTGACCCTCACCTGGATGCCATGGACCAGAGGCTCCTGAGTGTCCTTGCCACCGTGAAGCAGTGCACTGACCAGTTTGGGGTGGACACTGTGCTGGTGGAAGACAGGATGCCTCTCTCCCACTTGTAATTGTCAACACAGAACATGAAACTTCTTTCTACAAAGATAGAAAAACAGCACAATCCATTCCAAATGGTATCTGGTGGCCTAGAAATGGCCAGCAGCAAGTTCTGGTGATAGGGATGCGTGGCCTTGGATGTCTTTGGTGTCAGACCATGGAGTTGCTCCTGCTGCACCACCTACTGACTTCCTTGTACTCCTCCTAGCAGTGGTCGTCGGGTCAGTTTTCATTTCCCATGCCAAAGGACTCGTACAGGTGTGACATTTGATAAGTACTTGCCAAGACTGGTTCTGAAGTGTGTGTCTTGAGTTGAATCTTACAGTCTTTTCTCCATATCTGTGGATTTTCCGAAAACTCTGTAATCTCTTGTGTCTTTTTTTTTGACCAGGACTGGTCAAATTGGAACTCTTACTGCCTCCTAAGGAGCCGGCAGCAAGTAAAACCTTGTATCCTGTTGAGCCAAAATAGCACTTTCTGTTGGAGGGGACATATTTTAAGGGGATAGAGTTGGAGAGAAAGGCAAAAGCAGGGATGATGCTTAACCAGTTCCATAATAGTCCTGTTGATAATTTGTAGAGGAGAAAAGGAGAGAGACCCACTTGGTAGAACCAGAATGGGGGAGGTGCTTGAATCTCATATGGAGACCATTACAGAAAACTTGTGTTTAAGTTCTTCAAGTATGTAAAACAGCAAAGATGACACTATTACCTAAGGAAAATCTGCAGTCTTGCAGTTGTGTCCAGATGAACCAAAAATTTGTCTAGAGAAAATAGTATTAATATCCCAAGCATAATTCTCTTCTGAAAATTATCTTCTGTTTCCCCATTTGTCTAAAGCCAGCAAATTCTTTCTAAATTAACAAAGCAAATTGAAAAACAATTCAGATAGGAGTCAGATTGCCTGTGATCTCTACCATCCTCATTTCTCTTTTGAGATGAATTTCTTCCTCTGCCCTGATGGCATTTGGCCATCAAAGTTGCTGTTCTTAAGAGACTGGCAACGCTGTTTGTGCCTTCCTTGTGAGAAATACTCCCATCTACAGATGACAGTGCACACCCTGCTGGTGGCTGGGCCATGCAAAACAAGATCTTAGCCTACTGAGCCTTGACATGAAGGAAGTTCCAAGAGGAGCCTTAAGATTTTGATTTATGGCAAACCCTAATTTCATCCTTGAGTCTCATTTGGAGTTCTGAGCCCATGATGCTGTGTTGTCTTCCTGCCTCCTCTTGAGCGTTCTCAAGAAAGCTTGAGGTTGCTAAGACCCAGGCTTACGGCTGTATTCTGGCAAAGTGATTTTTTCAGGTTGTAGTAAAATACAGGTTTGAGGACAGGTCCCATGTGCCTGCTCTGCTGTGTCCTCAGAGCTGCAAGTTTCTCTCATGCATCTTGTCCAAGAACTGTTCCGGTTTTGTCCCTCTAATATCTATAAACAGTGTGATGGACAAAGTTACTGTCAGTTACCGGAGACCGTTTTAGGTGCCTGAGCTTTGAGAGAAACAAGTTTAGAATTTATGCCCCAGTTATCTTGCACTGAAAGATAACTGAGTAACCTGTAATTATTTTAAAATAGCATGAAATTAAGGGACTTTTGTACTGTGTATATATACATTTTGAGATGGGCACAGCATCGGCTATTATAAAAAGTATTGACTTTTAAAAGGCAGACACTAGCACAAAACACTGAAATAGTGTTAACAGAAGGAAGCATTGATTCTAATCTTAGCAATTTACTGTGTGTGTGCGGAGAAATTCACAATTCTGCTTGAGAATACTTTGGAGAGCCCTTCTTGGTGTCTAGGAGGCAGCTGGAGGGAGCCGATAAGATGTGAATTCTGTTCTTGATTTATGGTAATTGAACTAAATTGTGGATTAGTGTTTTTTTCAGACACATGATACAATGGAGTGAGTAAAAATTGAGAGCTTTATAACATTGAAGATAAAAAATTCTACTAGGAGGAAAAGCTACTTTAAAAAAATGTCTCATCCTTCATAGCACTGCAGAAAATGTATCATTTCATTGTCTTTCCCTGTGGATTTCAAATTCAAAGTTGAAAGGATGTTCAGATCTGTAATAGTTAAAGTGAGAATTATAGAGTGGCAGAACATGACATCTGAGAACTTTATGTTCTCAGGATTTTAAGTTTAAGTCAGGATTGCATTAAACTGGAAAAGTGTGCTTAGGCAACCTTAGCGGTAACCAAATTTATGACACTACATTTCATGAGCACCGAGTTCTATTTAGGAAAAAGAGGTAGATGTCTGTTTTAAAAGAGTTATAATGCTGTCCTCTTTATGGTTTAAGGTGTTTATTTATTAGAATCTAGTGTTGTTACAATCAAAGCAAGTTCTTGGAGGGGTTCTTGGTGTTTGATCAGTACTGTTTGGTGTGCCTAGCTAGCATCTAAAAGAAGATGTGGATGGATACATTTTAATTAAAAACTAGGAAAATTGGAACTGGCTGCTGCTTATGCTTACCTCCCACTTAAAAATATTTATTCAGTAGTTTGAGTAGGGAAATGTAGATAGAGAGTTTTCATTCTAAAATTGTTATTTGAATCTGTATTATAGGCTTGGAAAGGGACTTCCTTTGCAAAACAAATTGGTAGCTGGACCAGATGTTGCTTAGAGGATTGTCCAATTCCCCTGGTGTGCACTCAGGGTTACTATGTCACATGAAAAGGAAGTGGAGGCATCCAGGTCTATCTACTGCATGTTATTTTGGAAAAGATGAATCATTCATATGACTGCTGTTCAGTGTCACCTGAAGGCAACATGTTCTTTCCATGAAATCCATCTTCCTTTTCTTTAACCCCTTCCCCACCCACCATTCTCCCTTCATCCCACATTCTTGTTTGACTTGTAATTGACCACACCTGAATGCAAGTAAACCCGTGTCTGTCTGTGGCTGCCTTGTATGAGTCATGCTGTGATACTGAGCTTCAGGACACATGAGTAATGGTGTATGTATGTATATAGTTATATGTATTCTAGCAAGAAAGTGTATTTATTTTGACACAGGGAAACATTGGCTTATGTTGCCAAAGGTCTTGGAAGTAGGCTAGTACAAGGTTGTTAGGTGGACACTATAAAGACCACTCATTCCTTAAGCACGAACTGACCAGCTCTGGGCGTACCAACCAGACTGAGTGCATGAAATGGCCTTTGAAGGAGAAGGCCTGCGTCTCCATTCCTCAAGGCTGGGTGGTGAAAGGTAGGCACTGGGTGTGTACTGCTGTCACAGGTTTAAGGAACCAAGGTGTTACAAACAAAATGTGGGGGAGCTAGGGAGAACTTACAAGGAAGCTAATTTATTGTTTAAGGGAGGTGTATGAGCCACTGTTTGTTATCTGTATTGGTCTGCTAACAATGTCCGCTCAGAGTGGTTGCACAAACAGAGGTTGTACTTGGTAAGACACCAAACAAGACAAATGCAAACCTGTTTCTAATGTGTTCTATGGGTTTCGATTCTGAAAAGAAAATAAAGATTTTAATAAACATTGATGTATCTTCTTTTTCTCTTGATGTTCCTCCTGTCCCCTTCCCCCAAGTTATTTCCAGTGTTCTCTGTTCAGTTTTCTACTTTTGTTAGAGACAGAAGGTGGTTACATCTTTTATATCCACAACACATCCACAGAGATGATCTCACAGTACCTGATGCCATGCCCACTGCCATCGAGCTGCCAGTGACTCATCACGGCCACATAGGACAGAGTAGAACTGCTCCTTAGGGTTTCCGAGACTAAATCGTTACGGGTGTAGATAGCCTCATCTTGAACCTGAGGGAAAAGACCTTTTTTAAAACTTCCTCATGATTCTTCAATAGGTCTATACCAGATTGTGACTATACCTGAATTTTCCATAGAATAATTCTTAAGTGCTTTTTATATATGTTGTCGACTCCATTCTTGCAGCTTCCAGCTCCTAGTGACTTTGTTTGGTGCTTATCCTACAGTGCCACACCAGGACTCCTTAGCAGTAAAGAAGTAAGAATCCCAAAGAGCTTCTTGCCAGTCTAGTACCTAGAGGCATGGAAGAGAGGACCAGCTGCCTAATTGTAATTGCAGGACACACCAGTTTTTTACTTTTTAAAACAGAAAGCCAGCATCCTAAGTCTCAACCTGCTCCAACTGAGCAGAAAGAATACTTACTATTTTCACTCGAGTTGCCGTTTATGTGTGTCCGTTTTTCTTTGTACTTGAATGTGTGTGGGAGGTCAAGGCCTGGTACAGGTTCCTCATGGACTCACCACGTGCAAACTCTATTCAAGGTGAGATCTTGGGCTCCCTTTGCTTCACAACAATAAGACTGGTATTAGAGTTTGAGAAAGTCAGCTCCGAGCGGGGAGGGCAGGGTTCTGTCACACGTCTTATAAAACCAACTTTAAATAGCCTTCGTTTTTGTAAAACAGGGACAAGAATGGTCATTGTCATGGTAGGGCATGGCTAGGGTCCTGTAAGCTGCTGTAATAAATCCTGGTATCAAATAGCCATTTCGCTTTTCTTCAGTCAACATTTGGGCATTGTGCTGTGAACTTAAGATGCCACCAAGATAATGAATGTCCCTTCCCTCAAAGAGCCTCTAGTCTGAGTAGAAGAGAACTGTAAGGTCTCAACTCCTCGGAGTGGTGTAAATTCATTAAAAGGGAAGTAACCTTGCTCCCTGTTGCTGCCAAGCTGTGCAGAGGCCGAGGCCTGGGTGCGTTCAAGATTCCGTACTAACTTCCGTAATGGCCAAGGAAGGCATTGCAGCTGGCGGTGTAATGAACGTTAACACTGCTTTACAGAGGTGCTCAAGACAGAGGCCTTATGTGCTGAACACCAAATCAACCTGATTAAAGTTGATGACAAGAAGTTAGGGGAATGGGTTGTTAAGTGTCGCCAAGTAGATTCTGACCCATAGCGACCCTGTATAGGGTTTCCGAGGAGCAGCTAGTGAGTTTGAACTGCCGACTTTGCAGTCTGGCGCATTAACCCACCGCGCCACATCAGGACACATGGGTTATTGCTGTTGTTATGTACCGTGGAGTTGGTTCCGACTCATAACGACCCTGCAAATCTTTACCAGAGCAGAAAGCCTCATCTTTCTCCCGAGAAACAGCTGGTAGTTTCGAACTGCCGACCTTGAGGTTAGCAGCCCGATTACGCTGCCAGAGCTCCTTAGAACACATGGGTAGGCCTCTGCAAAATTGACAGAGGGGGAAACCTCGCAAAATGGTTGGTTGCAGTTGTGTGGTTGTTAAGGACTACGGCAAAGAATCTTAAGCCAACGCTGTCATCGAAGACTATTTCAAATGCAAGCAATAAGAGAAAAATACTACTCAATTCCAAAAAAAAAAAAAAAAGGGGGTGGGTGGGAGGCGAGTAGGGAGGAGAAAGAAGTAAGCAGTAAAGGAGTCCTGGTGTGGCACTTGGGGTTAATGCGCCAGACTGCAAAGCCATTTGAACTGTAACACCAGTGGTTCAAGCTCACCAGCTGCTCCTCGGAAACCCCATACAGGATCGCTATGGGTCGGAACCAACTCGACGGCACTCAACAACAACTCAATGCAAAACAAAAAGGGGGGGTGAGTAAGCAGGAAAGGAGGCATGATGAGTTAAGCATTGGGCTGCTAACCAAAACATTGATGGTTCAAACCCACCAACCTCTCCATGAAAAAAGATGAGGCTAACTGCACCGATAAAGATTTAGTTTGAGAATCCTAAGGAGCCATTAGGATCTCTGTGGAGTCCTTGTGTGGTGCTGTAGGATAAACCGCAAGGTCAGTGGAAAACCTACACAACATCACTGTGAGAAGACAACCACTGGATGGTGCTTGTTGCTAAGCGCCACCGAGTTTGTTCCAACTCATAGCAATCCTGTATAGGGTTTCTGAAGAGCAACTGGTGGGTTTGAACTGTCCATTTTATGGTTCGCAGTCCAGTGCTGATCCTACAGCGACACACCAGGAGTCCTTGACAAGAAATTCTAGTTGCCTGTAGTGTTCCCAATTGCCAGTAGGTGGCCGTATCACCCATGAGATGTAGAGTTTCACCCATCTCAAGCTGCCTCAGTCCAAAGAAAAAAGTCGGCACTTGGTTGCCTAGAAAGTGGTGTTTGCATTCATTAGTTCAACGTGGATAGCTTCGTTTGTTAAATACCTGCTTCAATTAGGGAAAAAAAAAAAGTCTCCTTGAAATCCAAAAATTTTAAAGAAATTTTCCAGCTACCTATGTGTATGGCACTGAGGATAAAGCACTGGACCGCAAGGTCAGATTGAGCCGCTGGGTCGGCGGTTCAAAGGTACAGGATACCTTTAATATTGGGCTAAATGTTCATTTCTGAGACATTTTTATTTGGATTTGCTGTTGTTAAGTCTGCTGAGTCGGTTCCGACCCATAGCTACCCCATGTAGGGTTTCTGAAGAGCAACTAGTGAGCTTGAACTGCTGACCTTGAGGTTCAAACTGACTTTGCAATCCAGCACATTAACCCACAGCGCCATACCAGGGCTCCAAAGATAATTACTTTCACAAAAATCTTAAAATTTGGATTGCTTTAAGAAAACACTCCTCATTTTTGGATGAATTCAAACTACATTCACCACCAACTTTTTTAAACATCTTATTACTATTAGGAGTCCTGGTATTGATATGGCTGGGTGGGTTAATGCTCTGGACTACAACCAAACGGTGGTTCAAGCTCACCAGCCAATCCTCGGAAACCCTATACATGGTCTCTACTGGGCAGAATCAAGTCGACGTCAATTAACAACAACAATTAGTAACATGGATTGTAGGATCAGCACTGGACTGGGAACCATAAGGTCAGCAGTTCAAACTCATCAGCTTATCCTCGGAAACCCTATACAAGAGTGCTATGAGTTGGAACAGACATTGCCACTTAACAACAGCAACAATTAGTAATCTTGGAGTCCTGGTGTGTTGCTGCAAGATAAGCATTGGACTGCTGGCCCAAGGTTGGTGGTTCAAACTCACTAGATGCTCCTTGGAAACCTGATACAGGGTCACTATGAGTCAGAACCGACTTGATAGCTCTTTACAGAAACAACAATAAGAATTAGTAATATGGGAGCTCTGGTAGCGTAGTGGTTATGAATCGGGCTG
>NW_006408618.1:11308640-11309218 GCF_000296735.1 Chrysochloris asiatica
TTCAAACTCACCAGCTGCTCCTGGAAACCCTATACAGGGTGGCTATGAGTCAGAAAAGACTCCATGGTACTTAACAACAACAGTGTGGCTAAGAATTGCACTATAAATACATAACATTAATTATGTTTCCAACTTTGTATCCTAACAAAGTTTATCTGATTCGTGTAACTGTTTGAATGAAAGGCAGGAGCAAATGTGAGTTTCTGAGGAACTAGACTTGACATCCAGTGTGGTTTAAGAGATTGGGATGTGCCTGTGACATTTATGGGATGTGGCCCTGGAATGTGCATTACTATCTGGAGAGCCCAACCTCAAAATGTGACATTAGTGAAGTTCCCTCAACTCTCTAGGGAGCAATTTTTTCATAGGCCAAGCCAGGGCCTTCAGTGACTCTCAGGTAATTTAAAAAACTGCATTAAACTCTCCTCTAAAACCTAGCCTTGTTCCACATTCCATACGGGGGTGCTTCAAAAAGTGTGGAAAAAGCAAAATGTCCCTTGTCTGATTATTCAGTTATGCTGGTTAGTAATTCCATACATGAGCCCTGGATACCCACAGATAAATGTAAAAACCTTCCC
>NW_006408618.1:11309318-11314136 GCF_000296735.1 Chrysochloris asiatica
GAGAGAGAGAGAGAGAGAGAGAGAGAGAGAGAGAGAGAGAGAGAGAGAGATTCTCTGGGAAATTTACCGAATGATACGGAAAGCATCAAGAGAAGATGGTACATACAGTCACTGTACCAAAAGGAAATGGTTAATGTCCAACCATTTCAAGAAGTAGCATATGATCAAGAGACAATGAATGTTGTCAAGAACTTCATTCTTCCTGGATCAACTATCAACACTCACAGAAGCAGCAGTCAAGAAATCAGACGATATATTGCATTAGGCAAACCTGCTGCACAAGACCTTTTTAAAGTGTTGAAGAGCAAAGATGTCAGCTTGAGAACTAAGGTGTGCCTGACCCAAGCCATGGTATTTTCCATAACCTCATATGCATGCAAAAGCTGCACAGTGAATAAGGAAGACCGTAGAAGAATTGATGCATTTGAGTTATGGTGTTGAAAGAGAATATTGAAAGTGCCATGAGCTGCGTTCCGTTTTGGAAAAAGAGCAGCCAGAGTGCTCCTTGGAGGTCAAGATGACCAAATTTCATCTTTCATTACTTCAGGCATATTGTCAAGAGGTACCAGTCGCTGGAGAAGGATATCATGTTTGATAAGGTGGATGGTCAGAGTAAAAGAGGAAGACCCCCAACAAGGTGGATTGGCCAAGTGGCAGCATCGATAGACTCAAGCATGGCAACAAGAGTGAGGTTGGCCCAGGATCGGGCAGCATTTCGACTTGATGGCACCTAACAACAACAACTGCATAAAATGGAGTCCTGGTGTGGTGCTGTAGGATAATGCACTAGACCAGAAGGTGGGTTTGAACTGCAAAGTCGGCAGTTCAAACTCATCATCCACTCCTTAAAAACCCTATATAGGGTCACTATGAATCAGAACTGACTTGACAGCACTTAACAACAACTGCCTTAATGTCACACATGATGTTATCATTCTCAAAGACAGGATTTATAAGGATACTAATATTAAAGAGGTGTCCTGGTGTGGTGCTTGAGTTAATGTGCTGGACTGTAAGGTCAGTTTGAAATGCAAGGTCAGTAGTTCAAACTCACCAATCAATCTTTGGAAACCCTATACAGGGTCGCTATGAGTCGGAACCAACTCGATGGCACTTAACAACGACAACATTAAAGAGGTCCTGGTCTGGCGTTGTAGACAAGTACTGGCATATCAAACCTACCAAGTCACTCAGTGGCACTTACAACTGGTAATAAGGACAATAGTAATGAAAACTTTAGAAAGACAGAGGTATTCTTAAATCAGAAGTGACTTAAAACAACTTAATTCAGAGCTGATAACAAAGTTGTTGGAATGCAATTCTACTAGAAGTCAAGGACCACCTCTACTAGTAATTGTACTGTACTCCCATAATGTGCCTATCAACTTTGTCAGTGTAAACAAAGTCATCCAAGCCCCTGGTCCAAAAATTTCTCTCCAGGGCTGGACATATACACTTAACATGTATTAAGTGTTTATTGTACACTTACTGAATTAGCTCATACAATCCTCTCAGCATCTCTGTAAAGTAGGTATTGTCCTCATTTTATGTATGGGGAAACTGAGGCATGAGGCTGTTAAAATAATGACCATGGTCACATGCAGAAAATAGTAGAGAAAATTCAGTTTTCACTATACTTGAATGTCATTCATGCCTAAAGAGTGTTTCTTGAGTGAGTTAATGTTTTGCAATTCTCAAGTAAGTATGATGGTATGTTTCTTGTTACCTGTCCTCTGAAGGGTCTGAAGAGCTTAACTGCACATCATCCTGTTCTGGTGTCAGGGGCTCTGTGGGGCTTTCCATTCAATTTCGACAGTCCTCACTGAGTTCAAGATTGAAGTTGTCAAGGACTTCATTCTTCTGGGATCAACTATCAACACTCACAGAAGCAGCAGTCAAGAAATCAAACGACGGGAGAAGAGAGGTTGATGGCGGCTAGGGCGGAGGTGCAGTGAAGGTCGCCGTTAGCAATACCACAGAATACCAGGCAAAGTGGATCCAGGGCAGAGCTCCAAAACTCAGAACCACAGAGATAGGAGTATTTTTAAAAGTTTGAAGGCTTATAGATTGTGGAACTTGAAGCAGAAGTAAAAAATCGCATATTTTTGAATCAGCGGGGCTGGGCTTGGAGGCCCGGAGCCGACATCTTGGGCGAGACCAAACAGCAAGATCAAGTGGGGGGAGCAGAAACACCAAAGAAAAATGCCGTGGGAACCTTGGAGCAAAGGTGGACAATACACTTTGTCAGTTTTGCTTTGTTCTGATTTTCTTCTTTTTCTGATATCTGGTCATTGGCGAACCCACTGTTTGCCCACCTCCATTCTGGTGACTAGACGGGAGCCTGAGCGAGTAGCCACCCCCCACCCTCACCACTGGTGGATTCTTCTGCCACGCATGCGCACAGATACTCAGCCCGAGAGCAGGACCTGAACGTTTATTGTTTGTTTGTTTGTTGTTTTGTTTTTCAATACGGGAAAGGGCAGGGCAGAGCTGTAGAGAGAGAGAGAGAGAGAGAGAGAGTTTAAAAACAAAACAGGCCAAAAATTAAATTAAAGCCTGAGGTATAGCATAGCAACCAATACTGGCATCTTAAAATCTCTCAGGCAGCTTTGAAAGCAAGCAGCTTGCTTTAGGCTACAGATTTCCTTTTTTTTTTTTCCTTCTCTCCCTCCTCTCCATTTTCTGTAATTATAGACTGCAGTATTCAGTCTAGTTTTTGTTGTTGCTGTTTTTTGTTTGTTTTTTTTCGCTGGTGCTGTTTTGCTGTTATATGCTCCCCCTTCTACCTTTGGAGGACTCTTTCTCCCCATAAAATTACACAAGAAGAGTCAGCAACTGCTGCCATATAGCCAAGCTACAATCACACTCTGTAAAACACTCAAACCCAGGCAAGAACTAATACCAACTGCCATATACCAGGGACACAGACAACACCTGTGACAGTTACTCTAAGTTAAACAATAAGAAGAGTGAAAAGGGAAACCCACATTCTGATCACATCTTCCTGGAAGCAATCAGAAAGCATAAAAAATACCAAAACACACACTCAATTAAGTATTAAGGCCACAGATAAACACTAAACATGTCCAAGCAGATGACCATATCTGGACAAGTCCATAAACAAGATAAAATGTCTGAGAAAAGTGACCTAGAGGTAGACCTGGACTCCATTCTGGAAGGAGGGCAGGCCTTGGAAATGCCTGAGAAGGAATTCAGAAAAATGATTATAAAATGTTTCAAAACACTCTACAATGGAGTTAAGAAAAATAAGGAAGAAGTCAGGAAAGTGCTACAGGAACAATTAAATAAGATAGATACAGCATTGGAAACAATTCAAACCCTACAGAAACAGGTCCAAATGACTAATAACAAAATATCAGAAATAGACAATACTCTGAAAGGGCAGAGGAGTAGAATAGAGGAGATGCAAGGCAGAACCAGTGAGCTGGAAGACAAATCTCTCAATACCACTAAGATAGAAGAACAAACACAAAAAAGATAAAGAAATCTGAAGATGGTCTAAGATTCATGATGGACAACATGAAAAGGAATAATTTAAGAATTATTGACATTTCAGAACAAGAAGAATCACATAAGTCCACAGTGGAAATAGTTGAAGAACTGCTGGAAGAAAATTTCTCTAACATCCTTAAAACTGAAAAGATAAACATTCAAGAAGCTCAATGAACCCCAGGAAGGATAGACCCCGAAAGAAAATCACTAAGACATATCATAATCAAGCTCTCCAAAATCAAAGATAAGGAGAAACTTCAAAAGAAGCCAAGGAAAACAGAAGTGTCACATACAAAGTCAAGCAAGTCAGATTAAGCTCGGAACTCACAGCAGAAACCATGCAAGCAAGAAGGCGATGGGGAGACATTTATATAACCCTGAAAGAGAAAAATTGCCAACCAAGAATCCTTTATCCAGCAAAGCTATCAATCAAATATGATGGTGTAATCAAAACATTCCAGGGTAAACAGAAGCCAAAGGATTTTGCCAAGGCCAACCCTGCACTACAAAACATCCTAAAGGGAGTTCTGTGGACTGAGAACCAACAAGAACAGACAACATCCAGAGACTGACATACGTGGCAGCACCTCTCAGAATTAAGTACACAGAAGGAAGAGTTGAGAACAGAACAAAACTATAAGAACAAACTCAGAATACCTGGGAGGTCAGGCTATGATCAAAACAAGTACAATGTAAAAGAAGGTAAACACGTAGGAACAGAGATTCAGATGGTGAGAAGGTCAGGTAGATTACAGTATAAAATAGACTGCACTAAATGGAGAGAAAAGTTACTGGACTATAAGGCAACCTCAAAGAAAATTAACACTTCACAACATACCAAGAAAATGAAAATCCAACATTAAAACTATGAGAAAACTCACAAGAAAGAACACAAAAATCATGAACTCAACAAAGGAAGACACACAGAACAAAGAAAGCAGCAACACCACAAAAAACAAACATAATGGCAGCAATTAATCAATACCTATGGATAATTACACTGAATGTAAATGGATTAAATGAACCAGTTAAGAGACAGAGGGTGGCAGAATTGATAAGAAAACAAGATCCTTCAATATGCTGTCTGCAAGAGGCACATCTCACACACAGAGACAAAAAGAGATTAAAAGTCAAAGGATGGAAAAACATATACCAAGCTAATTGCAATAAAATTTGAAAACGAGTGGCAGTACTAATCTCTGATAAAATAAACTTTAAGGCAAAAAACAGCATAATAGATAAAGATGGACATTATCTCATGATTAAAGGGACAATTGAAAAAGATGAAATAACCATAATAAATAT
>NW_006408618.1:11316850-11370975 GCF_000296735.1 Chrysochloris asiatica
AATGTAAAAACCTTCCCTAAAAGCCGAGACTGTAAATTCCAAAAAGGCAAAGTTTTTCCCCAAAAAAATAAGCTAAAGAGGATAGAGAGAAACTCTGTTAACTGATGGTATGTGGAGGGGATTATAATCAATGTAATGAAACAAGGTATATGAATGTTTGAATGTGAAACCGATGATGTGCCCTGAAAACCTTCACTCAATCCATAATAAAAACCTTAAAAAAAAAAAAAGTGTGGAAAACATGGAATTAAAAGACAATTGAATTTTTTAAACTGTTTATTGTGAATTCAGTGAAGGTTTACAGAGCAGATCATCAGTTTTACATTCAACAACCATACAGTTTGCTTCATTACATGGTTACAATGCCCTCCATATACCAACAATGAACAGCATTTACCCCTATTCACTTTAACGCTTACATTCCTGTGTCTCCACTACCTTTATCTTTCCTCTGCTAACCTCTCTCTTGTTGTATATTGCCTTCCCTGTCACCCATGTTAACATGTGTCTACCCTCTAGCCCGTAAAGAATTTTCCCTTCTTCCCCTTAGTCCCCCATAATCATCATAGATAGCTTCTTTTATCAAGAAAACATTACAACATTGGTCTCATACAATGTTTGTCCTTTCGTAACTGACCAATTTCATTCAGCATAATGTACTCCGGGTTCATCTGTATGGTGAGGTGTTTCACAGATGCACCATTGTTCTTCAGTGTTTTGTAATATTCCATTTGAGTGTATATAACAAAGTTTGTTTAACCATTTTTCTGTTGATGGGCATTTAGGCTGTCTCCATCTTTTTGATCTGTTTCTTGTAGACAGCATATTTAAGGATACTATTTTGTTATCCATTCTACTCTTTATGTTTCTTGACTGGTACATTTAATCCATTCACATTCCGTATAATTATCAATAGGTATGAATTGATTGTTGCCATTTTTCTGAGTGTGTTTTTTGTGGTGTTGCTGGATTCTATGCTCCACATAATTTTCTGAGTTCATTTTGTTTGTGGGTTTTCTTTTCATGTTCATTTCTGTTGTGTTACTGTTTACTAAATCAATCTGATTTTCCTTTTTTTAAAGTTTGATGTGCAGATGTATTATTTTTCTTTGACATTACTCTGCAGTTTTTCTCTACTTTAAACAGTCAGTTTTATATTGAAATCGACTTGATTTCCTTGCCATTTGCAAGTTCTGTATGTACACTAGTCCCTCTCTTTCTTTGTAGTTGACCTCATTATACATTGATATCACCGGTTTCCAATTTTCAGTCTTATAGGTTTGTTTTACTTTAAATGTTTCTATATCTGAATTGAGTTCTGGGTGGTGGTGTCATGAATGGTAATCTCAGGTTGTTGTCTGTTGTTGTTAGACCAAAGAACACCCTTTATCATTTTTTGTAAAGTTGGTCTGATTATTACAAATTCCTTTCTGTTTATGAGGAAATGTCCTGGTTACAACAGTTAGCACTGTTGGTTAATGTGCTAGACTGCAAAACCCACTTGAACCGGGAGGCCTACGATTCAAGCCCACCAGCTGCTCCTCAGAAACCCTATACAAGGTCACTATGGGTCGGAACCCAACTTGATGGGATTTAACAACAACAACAAATTTGAGGAACAGCTTTGCTTGGGTATATGGTTTTGGGTTGGCAATTTCTTTCTTTCAGAGTTTTGAATATGTCATGCCATTGCCTTCTTGCCTGAATGGTTTCTGCTGAAAAATCAGAGCTGAGTCTTACTGGTTTTCCTTTGTAGGTAACTTTCCATTTTTCCTGAGCTGCTCTTAGGATTTTCTCCTCGTTTTTGATTTTGGAAAGTTTAATTATGATATATCTTGGTGATTTTCTTTGGGATCTGTCCTGTTTGGGGGTTCATTCAGCTTCTTGTATGCATATCCTCGCATCATTCATGTTCTTCCAACAACCTTTTGACAATTTTCTCTGTGCTGGAATTCCTGTCACCCATAAATTGTTCCTCTTCATGGTGTCCCACATAAATCTTAGGCTTTCTTTGGATTTTTTCATTCTTATAGTGATTGTTCGTCTAACATACTAATATTGAGAGATTTCTCTTCAAGCTCACTAATTTGGGTTTCAATTGCTTTACATCTACTCTTCTGCTCTTTCAATGCATTGTCCATTTCTGAGATACTAGTATTAATCTACTGGATTTCTAACTGCAGATTTTGCATTGTTTCAAAATTTGCATTTATTTTGTCTGTTTGTTCCTGTAGTGTTTTCCAGATTTCTTCTAAAGTGTTTGTTGTGTTCTCCTTGTTTTCCCCAAGTTTTCTACCGATCTTTTGAAGGTACCTAATGACCATTCTTTTGAATTCTTTTTCAGCTATTTCCATTACCTTTTCTTTTTCAGAAGTGTTTTCTGGCTCTGCATCTTGGTCATTTTTCTGAGTCATTCCCTTTTGTTTCTTAGTGTGAGCTAACATTGTCTGTTGTCTCCGGGGCATTGTGGGGTTGTTGCATTTTTAAAAACAAACAGTACAATTGTTGAACCCAGAGGGGAGCAATCTCTGGGGGCTCTTGCAATTCAAGGAGCTCATGAGGTGGTTGTGGAAGGGATATGACAGTAAATCTCCTGACCCTAGATGGAGTTCCTATTGGCATCAGTGTTATCTATGTTCAGGGCACTCAATCTGGAAGTAGTTCATGGGGGTCCTTCATGGAGCTGGTTTCAGTGTCTGTTACGAACACAGGGAAGCTGGTGGGTCTGCAGGTTTTATAGGTCTGGAGCCAAGCCTGCCTGAATCCAGGCACCAATGTGGCACACCAAAGTGGCACAGCCAGCCCTCATACTACCATGACTCCCAACCGTGTGGCTACAAGCTCCTGGAAAGCAGGGTCTGGGCTAGGGGTGGATGAAGGTAAGGAGCTGGTCATACCTCTGGTCACCAGGAGAGCATGGGGAAAAAGAAAAAATTATACCTTTTCTGTCGCCCATGTGAATCTGCTCTGCCAGCCCTCCAGCTGCTCACAAGATGGTGGAGCCGCATCTGGCCAGCTGTTCACCAGTTGGTCTCCTTCTTTTATCGTCCCTCTGGTTTCAGTAAGTACTTCATTCACGTCACTAACCTTCCAGGGTGCCAGAATTTTCATCTGTGTATGTTTCATTTTGTCTCTCGCATATCTTGGTTGTTTGAGGATCCATGTAGTGGGTCAGCCTAGTGATAACTGAATTTTTCCAAAATTTTTTTGAAGCCCCCCTCAGAGAAGAAGCTCTGAGCCACAAGCACTTAAAAGTTGCAAACGTAGCAAAGAAAGTGCACACAGTACTTAGCCCAACTTCTCTTTTCATGAGATATGATTGCATGGACGTTAAGACCTTGTTTCCCTATGGCTGGTGGTGCAGTGGTTGAGCAGCACTTGACTGCTAATGGAACTGAGGCAGCTCAAACCTACCAGTCGTTCTGCAGAAGAAAGATGTGCAGTCTGCTTGTGTGAAAAATTTTAAAAGGCAAGCCCATTGCTGTGTAGTCAACTTGGGCTCATCATGACCCTGCAGGACATAGCAGAACTGCCCTCACTCATAGGGTTGTTAATAGTGTAAATCTTTATGAATAGACTGTACATATTTTGGTTATCAGCCAAGTACTACAAACAGCTGAGCCCTCAGGGTTCCTCCATTAAGGATTGCAGTCTTAATAGGTCAGAATGGATCCCAGGGCATCGAATTTGGGGGTTGCTTTGGTGAGGGTTTTCAAAGGCAAAATTTTTACAGAGTGAAGCCATTTACTTCCTCTTATTTTTGGTGGAGTCTGCGTCTTTATTGACTGCTGAGACGTTTCATTTCCCCTTTCAGAGGAGCCAGGGCTACCTCAGAAGTGTGCCTGACGCCCATTTTCCTTTCCAGGGTCTCTGCAGCTGAGTCCCCTCCCCAAAGTAATGATCCTGGATGACATGGTTTTGCCTGATACTGACAGGAAGCTGATCTGGCAGACCCGGGACAGGGCAATGGCAGGTTCAGTTATTTGGTAGGCCTCAGATTACAGCATGGTGATCAGCAGAGGCAGAGACCTTTTCAATGCCCCACTTGACCTTCTTTGAAACCCAAATCACACCCGAGAATAGACTTCTTCCTGGTGGGTGGAGCCTGACAGCTGCCTCGGGATGCCTTCCGGGATGCGAGCCGAGCAGGAGTTAGTTTCCAGTGGGCTCAGGCGCTGGCCCTGGTCACCAGGGAGGCGAGCGGGCAGGAGTGGCCCGCCTGAGGTTCCCGGGACAACGCAGACCCCGCCCAATCCGGCCTCGCAAGCCAGCCCACCCGCCCGACTTTAACAAGCTGAAACAGCCCGGGGAGCGCGGTGCGGGCTTTGCTATGTCGCGCGGCCCGCGGCGCTCGCTCGGGCTCTGCCTCCTTCTGCTGCTGCTTCCGGGCGCGCCGGGCCACGAAAGGACGGTGAACCCGAGGGAGCGTACCGAGGAGCTGGGCTCGGCTTGGCCCAGCTTCCAGGGCCTGAAGGAGCGGCTGAAGGCGGCTGGGGCCCTGTCCAAGCGGTACTGGACTCTGTTCAGCTGCCAGGTGTGGCCCAAGGACTGCGAGGAACACGGGGCGGCGGCCGAAAAGCTCCTGGGTAAGACGAGGCTTCAGAAGGCGGGAGACGGACATGCTGGCTAGAGGCTAGTTGAATGTGGGTCACAGGGGATGGCTCCTGCCCTGGCCCTTCCTAATCTGGGGCACCAGGCAGGCGCTTTATCAGCCAGCATTACTGTTCCGTTGAAGGCAGGGCAGTCTCTAGGGGACCAGGAAACCCTATCAACCCATCCCCATCCCTTATGAATTCGAAGTGGCCTGACTGCTCTCCCCCACTTCACCTTGTCCACATGCCCTGTTCTGCCATCAGCCCACCCTGGCATTATTCCAAGGGCCTGCTCTGACCCACCTTCTTGATGGCTTTAAGGAAAGCCCCCTGTGTGGACAAGTCTGGTGACTGTCTCCCACCCCCCATATGCCTCTGCTGCTCTCTGTGGGTACATGCAGGGGGCAGAGATCTGGGCTGGAATCCTGGCCGGACGTTAGCACTGACCAGTCATGTGGCATGGTTGTGGTGTCACCGCTGTGGACCAGATGACCTCTGAGCTCTGCCAGTCTAGATTATCCACTCATTAATTCTAAATCCAACCCTGTAACAAGTGCTAGGCACACCTGTCATGTAACTAAAGGGATTTCTAAACTCCAGTGACTGCTTTGTTTTTGTCAAGACTGAATATATTCAAATTTCAGTTGACAGAAAAATTTAGAGGCCACTGGAGTTGGCTCCAATCAGATTATTTTGGAACCCAAAGCAAGTACGAAGAAGACTCACCAGCTTGTCTGTCTCCCTCCTAGGTCACAAACACCTTGTCTGCAGGGTCTCGGTTTCTTACACTTCTCACACATAGTACCAGGGGCTTCAAAAAGTTCATAGAAAAATGCCATTTTTGAAGAAAAATCCCATTATCGTTTTGTTCCACTTTCCCATGAATCTTTTGAAGCCCTCTCATATATTAAGCATGTTTGTTGAATAAACTGAACCTCTGCAGTAGCTGGGTCTATACCAAGGCCATGTTGTTGTTGTTAAGTGCCATCGAGTTGGTTCCAACCCATAGCGATCCTGTATACGGTTTCCTAAGAGCAGCTGGTGAGCTTGAACCGCTGACCTTGAAATTCAAACCGATTTGCAGTCCAGCGCATTAACCCACAGCTCCACACCAGGACTCCATACCAAGGCCATTGTTGTTGTTGTTGTTAAGTGCCATCGAGTTGGGATCTGACTCATAGCGACCCTGTACAGGGTTTCCAAGGAGCAGCTGGTGAGTTAGAACTGCCGGCCTTAACAGCCCACGCTGACGTTGCAGTTAACTGCATTAACCGGCAACGCCACACCAGAAGCCCATACCAAGGCCATAGACATCCTCAAAACTGGCATGATGCAGGAAGGCCCAGGGGAGCAGTGAAGAGGGGTCCGGAGACAGGACAGAGGGTAGGAAGAGGAACTGCTGTGCCTTGTTGTGTAGCAGGGAGGGAGTGCCCAGCTTCTCTGGCCGAGTTTCTGTTCCTGTATCACCGCCTATGCTTTTCCAGGCTGGAACATTTCCCTGTTGGGCCAGCAGTATCTGGCAGTGCTGACCAGATGGTACTGCCGCTTTCAGACCTGCTGTGACAGTGGGGACTGCAGGATCTCTAACAATTTCACAGGTGAGTTCCCACGGTGCCCAAAGGGGCTATTGATCTGGAAAAGGGTGGGAAGGGGGCAATTCATGGGAAATGGCTAGTGTGCAATGGACCATTCATCATCCAATGCAACCACCCCACAGCAGGGGTCATCATCATAAAATCAAAGTCAAGACTGCAATTATGTGAGTCTTGAAGGGAAAAGAATAGCGAATAGCTAGCAAGCCCCTACTGTGTGCCACATTCTCTAAGGATTATTAACTTATCATCCGACATGTCCCATGACCCTGTAGGAGAGTCAGAATGAGAACACCTCACTTGTCTCCAAGTGGGAACACCACCACCCATGCTGTCCATCTCAGAGGGATGCTAGGACGATTGACTGGGAGAATTGAGGGGGAATTATGAGTTGTGATTTAAAGTGGCCCTTTCTGACTTTTAGCCAACAAATCTCTGGGTGGTGCAATGTGGGTTTCCTAGTCATATGTGGGATCAGTGGGATTGAGAGAGACAATTGCTTCTGATTATAAAATGAGCTCATAGTAACTGTCAGATGCCTGTGCATTCTCTCTCAAGTCCAGCTGCAATGTGAACCATGACTGTCCCTCTTGTATATTGTTAGTTCAGATGGCTGGACTTGCATATCACTGCTGATTTTGCATTTTGACTCTCAGGGTGATTTTTAGACCCAAGACTGAACATATTCTGATAAAGGAGCAGTAATTTAAAAACAGTACCTCAAACTGCTTTCTCCAGAGTGGTTTCCTTACCTAGAACTTGCCAGATCCCAGGTCTTTCCATCTCCATAAATGAGGCCCACTTGAGACATTAGGTCACTTAGCAAAGATGCCAGTGATATCCTGAGAAAGTCCTATGTCCAGGGACAGGGACTGGTCCAGGACAGAATATGGACTCTGGGTCAGGAAATCTATTTGGATTTCTGCTGACCCAGAAGACAGTTAGCAAAGTACCTGTGCCCTCAATGTGCCCATTGCTCCCCAAGGGCCTGGGTACCCTCATTGCTCTGGTTGGACTGTGGGCAGGCAGTCCTCACCAAGTCTCAGTGTCCTCAGCTTTAGACGGAAAGAATAAAACCTAACGTGCAGAATTATTGTGAAGATGAAATACCAAGCACTTAACCCAGTGCCGAGTACAGGGAAGACAGTACAAATATTACATTTCCCTTCCATGTCACTCACTACTGCTTTGGAAGTATTGGGTGTGTCAGTGGTTCAGTCGGTTTCAGCATGACAAGGACAGGGCCAAATGAGAGACTGTCTCTTGGCTGTCCCTGAGTCTGATGAGGATTGTAACTGTCGGCCGTCCCTGAGTCTGATGAGGATTGTACCTGTGGGTGCCTCTCACTGTGGCCTCCTTTTTATTCTCTAGGCCTTGAGTCAGACCTGAACGTGCTGCTGCACGGTCAGCATTTGGCCCAGGAGCTGGTCCTGAGAGCAGTGAGGGGTTATGTAGAGACACCCCGGCCTGACAAAGCCCTGGCTCTGTCTTTCCACGGCTGGTCCGGCACTGGCAAGAACTTTGTGGCTCGGTTGCTAGCAGAGAACCTGTACCGGGACGGGCTGAGGAGCGACTGTGTCAGAGTGTTCATTACCATGTTCCACTTTCCTCACTCCAAATATGTGGACCTGTACAAGGTGAGGCCAGGTGGGTGGTTTTGTCAGAAAGGGCGGGCCTGGAGGTGGAGTCCTGAGCAAGTCTCTGGGCTGGGAGGGAGACTTCAGCTCTTCCTTATAAGAAGGTGGGCGGGCGGGTGCTGGAGAAACCTGGGGAGTGAGTATGTGGTCAGAAGGGGGAGGCAACTGTCAAGAGAACCTCTGACAGACAGGCAACGTCCACTGCACCTACTGCACACAGAGGAAACCCTAAACATCTGGGGAAAAGGCCAAAGTTCCAAACACCCCAGGTCCCAAGTTCTGTCTTATTACCAGCCATACACAGGGGGCCAGATGCGGAGCTGAAATAAAGAATCCATGTGTTAATGTTTCTGTTCTGAAAGAGATCTGATTTGCAGGAAATAGGGAACAAAGAAAAGCAAAAACTTTATCAGCTCCCCACATGGACAGCATTTATCATAATTGCCCCACATGGACACAGTTGGCATTTTGGTTTGCTTCCTTCAAGATTCCCTGGTGCTTATGGGTTAATATGCTAGACTGCAAGGTCGCTTTGAACTGCAAGGAGGTTCAAGCTCACCAGCTGCTCCTCCTAAACCCTGTATAGGGTCGTCTATGGGTCAGCATCAACTCCACAGCACTTAACAGCAGCATGTTGTTTATGTCATTGTAATTATATTGGACAGAAAGTTGCGAAAGGAATGTTAAAGAAAGTTTTAAGGCAGAAGAAAAAGTTACATATTATAAGTGATTCCCCATCTTCCATAGTGGCTTACTAAATGCTAGCAAGTAGATGACAAAAGGTTTTTTAGTTGCTCTACTATTTTGAGTTTCTTCTAATTCAGACACATAGTATTAAATGTCGGCCAGGAGAAGAACAAAATCCCATGCAGCGTGGCAGAGGTGGCTGCACCTAAATTGGCTTTCACTTCCAATATTTGAAGTGTTAACCTGGGAAGATTTTGTAAGTCTGTGTGGACAGAGATTACCCAGGGTACCTTGCAGTTTCACTATGGCCTTGGGGACCCAGAGCAGGGTGGACTGTCCTGCACCCTAGCTGTCCTAGGGCTCATCCTAAGAAGAGCTATCTCACCTTGCCTGTGACAGAACTGCTTGACGGACTGTGGTCCTAGCTTCCTGTCTGAGACACACCCTGTCTCTCTCTCTCTCTCACACACACACAGTCAGGTGACTGGGAGTGAAGTCAGCATCCACAAATGCTAGAAATGGGCACTGAGGGTGTGCTCTGGTAAGCACCACCCCAACCAAATAGGATATTCTTTGTCTTCTTCTCCTGATGAGCTCTGCAAAGGAGTTATTTTTCATTTCAGGGCTTATGACATTGTTTGGGTTAGGAAACTCAAAGTCCCCTTTGGAAACCCTCCAGTTATAGGTTGGGTGGGCTACACACATGGGTGCCTGTGAGCAGAGCAGCTGCTCACAGTTTAGGACAGGGCATGGTGGCTGCTTGAGCACTTGAGCCTCCCCTCTCTCACCCTAGTACCACAGCCTGACTTCCACTCCCTGGGACGGGCCTCATCCTGACGGGAGAGAGGTGTAGGCTCTTGCTGGGGTCTGTCCCCAATGGCGGGCAGGCTTCTCACTACTCCATACCATGACTCTCCATCTGCCCAGGCTCCACATAGTTTGGCTTCTAAGCCTCAGGGTACATAGGAGCCAGCTGGGAAGCTTGTTAGCATGACAATACATTTTTACATTAATTTTCCACCCTAGGTTGTTGTTGTTAAGTGCCATTAAGTCAGTTCCTGAGAACTCATAGTGACCCTGTAGAGAGTTTCTGAGAAGCTGTTGGTGGGTTGAACTGCTGACCTTGTGGGTTAGCAGTCCAGTGCTTACCCTGCAGTACCACACTAGGACCCCTAGAGGTTTGTATTAGGTGATTTTGGGGTGGTACCTAGCCACAGATGATCTCTCAGGTGTCCTGGGGAAAGCAGGCCTTTGAATCAATTCTTCCCGGTTCATAGTCATTTGACAATGAAGTCAAATACGAAGAGACTGAACTTATAAAATAGGGGTATACCAGCATGGAAATTTAATTCCTCTCTTAGAAAGCAATGCATAGCAACCACATCTCTTGTTGTTAAGTGCCGTTGAGTCAGTTTGGGCTCATAGTGACCCTGTATAGGGTTTCCAAGGAGTGGCTGGTGAGCTTGAACCACCGACCTTGTGATTCAAACTGACCTTAAAGTCCAGTGCATTAACACACAGCACCAACTTGCTAGGCAGAGTCAAAAACAGCAGTGCCCCCGTTCCCCTCAAAGTTGGCAGCTAAGCACACTAACTGAATGGGTGCTGCTCTTCACAGTCCCGATGATAATCCAGTCTCCTGCATCAGGCTCTGGTGTGGGCTCACTAAGCCTCTTTTGAGGCTCTCATTCCAGTGTTTTAACCTATAATTTTTTTTCCTTTCAGATTAGCATTTTGGTACACCCACATTTTACACATTCAAGTCTATTCCATGCATTAGCCATGACCAAACAAGTTCAAACCAGTAGGGAAGCCCAGCTCCCACCAGGGCCCTAGGGGTGGAGTGTGGTTGTGCTTCCCACTGCCTCCAGCAGCTGCCTTTATCCTGTCTGTGCAGGAAGAGCTGTTCAGCCAGATCCGGGAGACACAGCAGCGCTGCCACCAGACCCTGTTCATCTTTGATGAGGCCGAAAAGCTACATCCAGAGCTGCTAGAGGCCCTTGGACCACATCTGGAGCACCAGGCCCTCAAGAACCACAGGGCTGAGACCCCAAGATCCATCTTTCTTTTTCTCAGGTGAGATTGAAAAACTTTATAGTCAGGAGGGGTAGGAGATGAGAGAAGTAAAGAACCCCTGTCCAGAGATTTTCTGACATAATTTGAGTGCTCAAGTTCCTGGCATCTTTGTTGGAGAGCTCCTGTGATCTTCCTAAAGAGAAACCAAGACAAATCAGAGTACAGAAAACATAAGCCTGTTTGGGTGGAAGCAGGGGTTGGGAAGCCTAAGGTCTGCCTTCTCCTGCCCCTGATTCTTCCCCCAAAGCTCTTCTAAGAGACTGTGACCCAGCAAGGCACACACTGGCCTGAAAGAAAAGCTGTTCTTCCCTTAGGTCTCTGCCCAGGCTGCGTGGTTCTCTTAGGAATATGAGGGGTTCCTCAGCTCCCCAATGAACAGGAAGCTTCCTTGGGGTAGAGGAGCTTTCACATTGGGGTCCCCTCTTGTAAGTGCATTAAGTTTTCAAGTCATCACTTTAACTGAAAATCAAATGTAGCCGGGCCAGTTCTCCTTCCAGCCTAGAAAGGTCCATTGCTTCCCTAAATATAAGAGGAAGTCACTGAGCTGAAATTCAGGGCATAACTGTTGAATGAAAAAGTCCCCTCTTTCTCTCTGAGCACCCCTAGTTAGGTTTGCCACATGACCAGGCAGTGTCTAGCCACTTATCCACTACAGTTCTTTTTTGTTCTTTTGTGCCCCCGGCTCTTAACAATAGCTGTGTAAGAAACAAACATGGAAATCGACCTGCCCAACCCCATCTTTTAAGGAGGCCTTAGCTGGGAGAGTCCCACTAGGTTAAATAGAAAGCAAGTTTGGGTCCCTACTAAAAAGTCCAACTCAAATGCTTCACAAGCAGCTTCTTGCAGACTCCGAGTAGAAACCAAGGTCTCCCTCTCCACCCCAGTCTCTCTCCTGACATGCATCAGGCCATTCCCTAAAGCACTCTGTGAGGGTGGGGAAGCTGGAAGGGCTGGAACTTTCATCCAGGCCTGAAACCTGGGACAGAAGTGACTGTTAAAGGCAGATCTTATTTCACTCAGAACCCACAAGACAAGTTGGAATGGTTTAAATTGTTGCTGGGTTGGGATTTTGGTGTGTTGATAGCAAGTCCTCCCTGGCCAGTAAGGCTTATGGGACACTACACAGCATGGTGAAGAGGTGAATCACTCCTGAGTGATTTCAAGAGAAAAGCTGAGAGAGATTTTCTGACATAATCTGAGTGCCTAGAATCCAGAAGTGAGGACAGTAAACTCGAGTTTTCCACCGAGGTTCTGTAACAGCTACCCTCTCAGGCAGCCCTGGGTGTGGCTCATCAGCATACTGCATGGGATTCAGTCTGTTCCGACTCTGTATAGGGTGTCCCAGTGTGGAGGTCCCCAAATACCCAGAAAACCACACCCACTACAGTGGAGTGATTCAGACCCACAGTGACTATAAGACCGACTAGAACTGCCCCCTGGGGAGGCTGTAAATCTTTACAGAAGAAGACTGCCACATCCTTCTCTTCTTTCCCAAATGCAAAGGTGGCACAATAGCCCTCCCAAGTCTTTTCCACCTGGGTAAGATGAGAAAGTGGGGGTGGGGAATCTTGGCACCTGGGAGACTACTGAGTCATTCCTGTTGAAGCCACTACCCCAATGCAGACCCAGCCTAAGAAAGTCTGAGAGACCACTAACGCAGGAAGCACTGAAGTTCTTTGGGGTCTCCCCACTGCAGCTGGGTCCATCCGTCCCTCCCACCCAGGCCTGGTCCTGCACTGACTCTTGCCCCCAAGGTGCTGGTGACCTTTCCCCCACTTGGCTTCCACCGACCACGCTCCAGGCATCAGCTTGGAAAACCTGCACCCTTCATCACCTATGCCAAGATTTCCTAATTCGACCAAGGTGACTGCTGTCTCTAGACAAACATTTGCCTTGGTAGTAATTTGGTCACTGACCCGCTGGTTGTGTCTTCCGCCAGCCCAGTGCTACCCTTTCCCCCAGTGGTCTGACCTACCTGGCCCAGCAGTCTGGACTCATTGGGACAGAGCCACTCAGGGAAAGCTTCCCCACTTGGAAGATGACCCTGAGGGATGGAGAAGGCATGCTTGCTCCTGGGGAGGGCAATCCCTGGGAGAGTGACATTTAGAAAGATGTGGCCTCCGGTTCTGGTGTAGTGCACCCTCAGCAGTCCTGTGTCTGCATGAAGCCTGTGCTCTCCACCCAGCCCAGACCCATGTATACGGCAGGGTTGTTCACTCTCCACCCCAGTGTTGTTGTCGTTGTTAAGTGCTCTTGAGAGTCTGTTTTGACTCACCGCGACCCTGTACATGGTTTCTGAGGAGTAACTGGTGAGTGGTCCTTGCAGTTAGCAGTCCAGTGCTTATCCTACAGCAACATATCCGGACTCCACCCCAGTGCTAGGGCGTGCCTTAAATGCAGGAAAGTTTTAGGGTATTCTAGTGATAGACGCGATAGCACTTAACAACAAACAACAACAGTGGAGCGCTTCAGAAGAAAGGCCTGGAATCTACTTCCCCAAAATCAGCTGTTAAAACTATGGAGCACAGTTCTATTCTGATATGCATGAGGTTGCCTTGAGTCGGTGTGGACTCCACAGTTGCTTAATGAAGGGTTGTTAAGTGCTGTGGAGGCAGTTCCGACTCAATAGTGACCCTGTGTAGGGTTTCTGAGCAGTTGGTGGGCTTGAACCACCGACCTTGCAGTCCAGTGCATTATCCTACAGTGTCACATCAGTACTCCTAGTTAAGGGTAGGGAAGACTGTATTTGACACTTCAGAATTGATTTCTACAATAAGATAGGTTTTCCCACCCCCTCAGAGGTGGTAAGGATTTTCACCTGAAAGAAAAGCACAGGTGGTTCAGTGTTCCAAAGCAGCCTCTATTGAAGGGCCTGGAAAATTCGTGGCCCCACTGGCCTGCCCCCTGGTGGCAGGAAGGAGAGGAGGGCCAGTTGAAGCAGCAAGTGTACTGTGTCATGGTCTAGTCTTCAGAAGCCCATTCATCATTTGAGCTGGAGGAACCAAACCCCACCTGTCAGTTGCCAGAAAACCAGCACTGACGACTTTAACCCACTTATACCAAGTATAGGGACTTCTGGTGTGGCTGTAGGATCAGTACTGGCTTGTGAACCCCGAAGTCGCTGGTTCAAACCCACCAACCACTTCTCAGAAATCCTACACAGGGTCATTATGAATCAGAGTCCAGTAACTCAATGGCACTTACCAACAACAAGAAAGTATAGAAATCAGTAGGAACTCTGGTGCCACAGTGAGTAAGTGCTTAACTGAAAAGGTTGGCAGTTCGAACTCACCAGCTGCTCCACAGAACGATATGATAGTGTTGTTCCCTTAAAGATTACTGCCTTAGGCACCTTATGGGGCTGTTGTACTCTGTCCTATAGGGTCAGCTCAATAGCATGCAACGTAGAAGGCTGAGAGAACAGTGGTCAGTGGTAGATCAGGAATATGGAGCCCTAGTTGGACACTGTTGTTTTTTTTGGTGAGGCTGTAAATGGAAGATGATAATTATAGCTGTTTACTTTTAGCTGCTGTTGTTGGAAAAAGGCCTCTGAATATTTAAAAGAACTATATAAATTTACTGTTAAGTGCCGTTGAGGTTGTTCTGACCCTGTATAGAATTTCCAAGGAATGGCTGGCAAGTTTGAACCGCCGATTTTGAGGTTATCCTACAGTGCCACACCAGGACTCCATGAATATACTAGAGGGCTTCCAAAAGTTTGTGGAGAAATCTCATTACCTTTTCATTCCATTTTCTACGAACTTTTTGAGGGCTCCTCATGTGTTTGACTGACCATTAACTACAGGGCATCTGAGATTGTCTGGTCCAATTCTCTCATCTTATGAATGAGGAAACTAGGGCTCAGCAACATTAATGATTGAGTCAAGTTTCAAGTCTCCTTCTTTGAGGTCTGGTGGCTAAGGGAAAGGGCTGATGAAATGAGATGCTGACATACCTCAGTGCCCAGAGACAGCGCTGGCCTTTAAAGATGCTTCCGGGTCCCTTGGTCCCCTCAGACTTCACAGTTAGGTGACCTGGGAAGATGTGGAAGGGACACCTATGAGGACAGCATCTGTCTCAAGGGGTAATGTTTATACCAGAGTGGCAGTGCCTGAGGGGTATGGTGGTGGTGGGGGTTCTCAGGTTATATCCCAGTGGATGAGAGAAAACCTTCTAACATGATGGAAGAAAAGACCCATTGGCTATGGGGCAAAACAGGAGAGAAGTTTGGGGGTGGGGAGAGAGTGAAAGAGACAAATATGCAGAGAAATCCATTCATTTAGTAAAAATTTATTGAGCACCTTTAATGGCCAGCCCTCTCTCTGGACATTGACGCAGGTCAGCATCTCATTTCATCAGCCCTTTCCCTTAGCCACCAGACCTCAAAGAAGGAGACTTGAAACTTGACTCAATCATTAATGTTGCTGAGCCCTAGCACCGAGCTAAGTACAGAGCTGGGCTCTGGTGTTCCTTAGGTATCAGATAAAGTTCTTGATCTCAAGAAACTTAAGAGTCCAGGTGGCTTTCTGGAATCTGTGCCCATAGGGTGGGGTGAGTGAACCCCACTCATCTCCCTCCAGGCTTGTGGGGAGGGGCAGGATGGACCCGTCCCTTGGCAGTGGGACAGCTCTTGCTTCAGCTGATGCAGTTGAGGCCACTCCTGTGTGTGCCGATGGTCTGCCTGGGTGACTTGCCTGCAGCAGGGGAGTGGGGCAGCAGCTTCCCCATGTGCAGGCATCGGGGGACTTCTGACTGAGAAGCAGAACTTGAGCAAAGAGGAGGGACTGCCCTTGCCCTTGGCCCAACTCTTCACACTGGGGCTCATGGCCCCAGGTAAATGCTGGCTCTGAGGGGCACACTGTTTAATGGGTATGTAGAAGGTATGTACAAGAATGGCGAGGCCAGAACCCCAGGAAGAACAACAGTGTGGTTGGAGGGAAGTATGCAGAGGTCTCAGGAGGGTCACTGCCTCCATTCCCAGCTCTAAGATTTCATCTTCTCTTCAGACCCTTTATCTCCTTCTTATCACTAACCGAGGCAGTCCTCTTTCCTGTACTGCAGACCCTAATTCCAGTTGCCCCAAGATGTAGTGGACTCTGGGTGTGGCACTGTAGGATCAGCACTGGACTGTGAACTGCAAGGTCGGCAGTTCAAACCCACCAGCTGCTCCTCAGAAACCATATACAGGGTTGCTATGAGTCAGAACTGACTCGACGGCACTTAACAACAATGGTATGGTGCTGTAGGATAAGCACTGGACTACTAACTGCAAGGTCGGCAGTTCAAGCCCACCAGCCGCTCCTTGGAAACCCTGTACAGGGTCAAGATGAGTTGGAACTGACCCAGTGGCACTTAACAACAATGATATCACAACCCCTAGAGAGATCACAGGCAAATGAAAACACTCAAAATGTGTAAAAAACCAAACTTCTAGCCTTCTCTTATGTTCTGCTTCTGTTATTGGGATGGGAGGCAGTCCAAGGCCAACACACTTTCTTTGACATCCTTTCTCTCATTTCTCACATCCATCAGTTAAAGTTCTATCAATTATGCCTCCCAAATGTAATTCACAAATCCCTCTCTTCTCCATTATCTTCATCACCTTTAAATGTGGACCACAACATTCATCCCGGGCCTCTTTGGTCTAATCTAGGATGATCTTAGGAAATAAGGATAATTAGGTAAGTCCACAGCCCATATTCCCAAGCTCAAAATCCTTCAGTGGTTCTCCATAGCCCTTACATTAACATCCGCTCACCCTAGCCTTGGTCAGCCCTCCATGCCTCTGCTCCTCCAGTTGCTCCAAGCAACTTGCCAGCCCTGCCCCCCACAGGCCCTCAGACACACCTGTGCCTCAGGTCTGATGAGCACTAAAAGACCTACATCTGATCAGAAGTCTTATTCTTCCTCTGAAGCTTCTCCGCAGACCTCAGCTGTTCTGACATTTGCACTTGCCACGGTGGAATCACATACACGTGCACCCCCTGCGCCTCTGAAGGCAAGGGGAAGAACCACGTGGCACCCATCTTTGTGCACTCAGCACCTGGCACAGCAGTTGTCAGAAGGGCCATGATGGGAAGGATGGTTGGCAAAGACAAAGACCTCTTTGACAGTATGAGGGGGTTTCAGAAAGTTCATGGACAAATGGAATGAAAAGATAATGGGATTTGTCCATGAACTTTTTGAAGACTCATATCCCTTGCAGAATGCCCAGGCCCTGAATCTTCATTCTTCCAAGCACCAATGCATTGACCCATTGGCAGCTAAATATAAAAGAATAAAATCTGTTAACAAGCTCTTCTATGTCTTCCAGTAACCTTGGAGGCAGTATCATCAATGAGGTGGTCCTGAATTTGCTGAGGTCTGGACACTCCCGGGAAGACATTACCATGGAACACTTGGAGCCACACCTCCAGGAGGAGATTGCAGAGTCCACAGGTAACTGATTCCCAGTCAAGCAGAAAGAAGCTGTGATTCTGTTCAAAGCCACAGTTGGAGTAATGGGTATGGGTTAGAATAAAACAGACAGGGTACCAGAGGACAGCCGTATGATCATCTCACCTGGCAGCACTGGGTAGGTACTAACTTTGATCCCACGGTTGGCTTTTCCAAGAAGCTGAACTCCTTCTCAGAGAATTAGTACTAACCCTGGGAATATACGCTGTAGGATCACACAGCTTTCTACCGAATTGGCATATGAGATCTAAACTTGGTCTGGGTCTCAGGACTGGGGCACCTTAAAACTCAGGTGGGTTCAGCCGAGGAAGGTGAGACTGTATGTAACTTTGGCACTTGATTTCAGACAGTGGCTTTGGCCACAGCCGTCTTGTGAAGGAACACCTGATTGACTTCTTCATCCCCTTCCTGCCACTGGAGTACCGTCATGTGAGGCTGTGTGCACGTGATGCTTTCCTGAGCCAGGAGCTCCTGTATACCGAAGAGGCGCTGGAAGAAATCGCCAAGATGATGGTGTACGTGCCCAAGGAGGAACAGCTCTTCTCTTCTCAGGGTTGCAAATCTGTTTCCCAGAGAATTAACTACTTCCTGCCTTGAGGGCTAGATGAAGACTCCCTTAAGCTGACGTCTCTTCATTAACAGGCCCGTTAGCACTGTGTGGAACTGGAAGGTGTAGAAAAGGCAGGCTGGCATCCAGCAATTACAAACACACTGGTGTGTAAAAGTAAGGACTCTGATCAGAGGCAGAGCCCTTTCCTAAAAATCACTTGGTGCTTTCAATCCCCGCTTTCTAAAGTGTGGGCCAAATGGTTGGAGAAACCCAAGGGCTGTTGGGATTCTGTGAAGGATCTCCTTAGCATCTTAGCTCTTCCATGCAGATGCTCAGAGTTGGATCTCAGAGGCTGCAGGACCTTCCTGCTAAAGAGAAGGAAGAGTGAAGTCCTGCTGAGCCTGGGATAAGGTGCACGTCAGGTCTGCAGACTGGGTGGGGTAGTTTTCAAGTTATTATTCCCAAAGGAAAGCTGAACAGCTTCTGCATGTGAACAGGCTGAGGATAAAGTGCACAGATGTTTTTAAAATCTTAACTAAGGCTTATTCTGCTTGTATCTTACACATGTTGTTTGTTTTTTAACTTGGGGGCATAGGCATGACAATTTCCTATATAAAGATATTAAAATTTTGTATTTTTCTAAAGTCTTTGGTCCACTTTCTTACTGAGACATAGTAACCATGCTCGCTCCACAATATTTCAAGTGCCAGGTAATTTTGCTTTGGGACCGTATCCACTGAGTCCAGTTACTGAGAGGCTTCCTCAGCATATTCCTCGTATATAGAAACGTTTTACTCCTGTAATATGTCAAGTGTCCAGCCCTGTGCCTTGCATTTCTCTGATTGTCCTGTCCACCCCTCTTCTGGAAGAGCACGTCTTCCCTCTGACGTTTGTTATCTCAGGTGGCCCTCCAGTCCCACCTTTCCCACCCATTGTTGATTCTGACCCATAGCGACCTGGCAGGACTGAGTAGAACTAACGCCCAACAATTCCAAGGCAGTGATCTTTACAGAAGCTGACGGCCTCATCTTTCTCCCATGGAGCAGCTGGTGTGTTTGAACTGTGATCTTTCAGTTCACAGCTGGGTGCTTAACCACTGTGCCACCAAGGCTCATCTCGAGTTGTTTTCAACATGTAGCGAGGCTGTATAGAGTTTTCAAGCAGCAGTGGATGGGTTTGAACCGCTGACCATGTGGTTTGCAGCCCAGTGTTGATCCTATAGTGGCACACCCGGAGTCCTCTCCCCTGTAGCCCTTGTGAAATGGGAAGCCTTGTCTCTTCCCCAGGTTACCCTTATTTGTGCTCATGGACTCAAATACTATCCCAAGCTCAAACTGCATCAGGTCCTAAATAGTCACATAAGTGAATTATAGGAACTTAGTTTCATACCACTCAAGGGACAAAAGTAAACATGACCTGACCAACAGGAGGCCAGTCTAGGATGCTGGCTCACTGTCAAAATCTAGAGCCTCTTGGGAAGGCTACCTTGTCCTGTTAGCCTGCTCTAAACTCTGTAAATGCGCACTTCAACAGGCATACAGAACAGCTGATCTTTTTCTTTCATAAATACAGGATGGGAACCTCCTACCTTGGGAATGACAGGCAGCAGAACATAATGGGTCTGAACACATTTTGTGCAGCCAGACAGCCTGGGTGGAATCATGGTTTTGCTACTTATCACAGTGAGACCAGGGCAAAACTATTTCAGCTCAGTTTTCACTTTAGTAAAACCCAGCTCAGTTGTGAGGATAAAATGAGAAATCTTTAGAAAGGGTCAGGACATGGTACTTGAGGTGTTTATAGTGGTGGTGTGTGACAGTGAGTTGGTTCCGTCTCATTGCGACCCTGTACAGGGTTTTTCCAAGGCTGTAAATCTTTATGAGAGCAGAAAGCCTCCTCTTTATCCTGTAAAGCAGCTGGTGGGCTCAAACGGCTAACCTTCTTGTCAGTAAGTAACCCAACACCTAACCCACTACACTATCTGATCAAACCACAGGAGCCCAGCTAGTATACGGGGTTATGTGTTGGGCTGCTAATCACGGTTGGGCCAGAGTTCATCCTATAGCACCACACTAGGATTCCAAAAAAAAGAATGTTTCTATTGGCTCAAAACATTTTTATACTTATTTGGAATTGTCCTCAGAACTTATTTTAAAAGATGTATCATTTTGCAGTCACCTCACGTTGGATGAACACACACACTACCCAAGTTCTGTACCAATCTGAGCTCCTTTAGGCCAGAGGATTATATACCCCATAGAGATCCTTCTGAAGAACATGCTAGATGGATGCTTCTAAAATCAACTTCTTTACCTTCTAGATAATCAGCTCTGGTAGAGTAGTGGTTACAAGTTGGGCTGTTAATCTCACGGTCGACAGTTCGAAACTACCAGCAGTGCTACGGGAGAAAGATGAGGCTTTCTGCTCCTGTGAAGATTTATAGCCTCAGAAATCTTATACAGGATCACTATGAGTGAAAAACAACACGTAATCACCACCACCATCTTCTAGTTATCCATTTTATATAGACAGAGAAGGAAATTTTGCTTAAATTCCCTGACAACATTATGGTGACACACTCAAATCTTAAGCCTACTTTGCCAATAAAATATTGCAACCTTTATTTAAAACAAAACACAAGTTGGCAAACCTTGTGAGACAACAGGCAGACAGCAGTCCCTTTCCAGGGCTTCATTTATTTACATCAAGTTTAACACTGTTAGCAGTTCACAGTCAAGACAACAGAGTGAGAGAATTAAATTAGAAAAACAAAACAACTGAAAATATATTACGAAAACAATTAGAACAAATACCTGACGACACTGTAGTGTGACCCATGATTGACGTGCTTTCAGTTAAGTCCCATATAATCTCACGGTCTCCTGTATGCGCTGTGCACCACACACAACACCTGCAGAGTGTGTGCGACCTTTGGTATCAAATGTTAAATGAGATTTAAAAGGATCTGAATTGGCGTGTTTTGGACAAAGTTCTGTCAATCACCATGAAATATTCACACGCATTTTTAGCCAAGTGAGGTTTATCCACTGATAGTCATGACAGAAGCCAACTGCAAAAGGAGGAAGCGTGTGGGGTGGAGGGGAGAGGAGGATTTCTGAGTCTGCCTTAGCCTAGCTCTGCCTGGTCATGGAAAACACAACCCCCACAGCCCTGCTACTGTTCACCATCCGGAAAGGTCTGAATGATCCCGATTTCACTTATTCCTCTCCCTTCTTAGTGGGTACGGCAACAATGCATGTACGCTATGGACAGAACGTGTTTTCTCTATATGCGTGAGATACGACATTCCCAACATATGCCCCACAGAACTATGAGCACCTCAGCGTCCTTGCTAGTTTCTGAACACTAATTTCCCTGAAGGACCATCAGCCCTAATCAAAGTGATTTCCCAAGCTCTCGGAAAACTCCTCGTCTAATGAAGTCTAAGAACAGTGGCCACAGTGAAAAATGACTTGTCAAAATAGAGGGCAGCTGCTGATCTGGTTCACATTTACCAGAACGTCTGTCTCTTGACATTCTTTTTACCTACAATACGTGCTATGGTATTTCCAAATTGTACAGACAGTCTTTGGGGACCACCACTGATGATGACTACAATGCATTGAAGAATCTGGCGAGATCTTCTGGGTCAGGGAATAAATTTTATTTGGCATTATCTGTATACTATTTTTATTGTGTTATAATTGCTGAAAATTAACTGTCCACATATGTAAAAATAATTTATTAACCAGATGTCCTTTTCTCCAACTGAAATCTCTGGTGCTTAATTACATGATTTAAAACTCCTCTCCTGAGGCTTAGAAACAAATTATAGCCAGCTCTAACCACACAAACTCCCTGTACTTCTTTTCTTAAAGCCTGCTAGCGTTCGTCAGCTTATCCCCACAATGGGTTAAAGGGATACTAGCAGGCTCAGAGACCTCAAGCTCCATGTCCACAGCTCATACAGGACTTGCAATTTGCTAATAGTAGCTCAGTGATGAAGAAAGAATCTCTTTAGAACAGACACAGAGGATGGATACCACAAGAGTGCCCTGAAGATGGTGTGGCCTGAAGGCAGATAGCATTTACACTTAGAAGAAGCCCCAATATGCCATCTGTTGCCTCTGGCTGAGATAACAGGGGCTTTGTTACTGTGTTCAGAATATAATTTTTCTAAAAGCAGTACAAAATTTTAGATATATAGGTGAACATAGGAGCAAAGAAGTACACCTGGAGTTAGGAAGGTGCCGTTCCAGGGCCCCTCCCAGCTCATCAGGCAGAATAAAGAGAAGTGCAGCCATCTGCCAAATCAGCAACCGTGTGGGCCATGCCATTGTGAACATCAATTCTAGCAATTCAATAATGGTGCAAAACCAGCCCAGTGAACAAGTCTTTTTGTGCAAGACTCGTGAGACTCAGCTTTGAAGGCACCACCCCCTAGGGGTGATCTCTGCCACTCTCATCCTCGGATTGAGTTGACCTGCCACAGGCCTTGGCACACGGGAACCACAGAGCCCTCCACCAGCTTCCTGTTCTTTGGGTCTAAGATACTGAATCAGAAATGAAGGAAACATATTCTTTCACACATTTGACAGAACATACAACTCTATGGGTGGCACGAAAAGCGGCAGTAAACTTCACAAAGGGCCGGTTGGAGCTAAGCTAGTCACCTGGGTGGAAATGCAGGTACTGAAGCCCACCCAAGATACCCTGGAATACAGAAGGGCAGGGATGGAAGGGGTGGCCGTTCTGGAGGGAGATCAGAACCCGATCAGGGATCTCACAGCGCTACTCCAAGCGCTACTGCTTACCAGAAATGCAAGTCTTGCATTCGATTTTCAAAAATCTGATAGTTGGAACTCTCTCCAAAGGTATAAATATTCTGACCTGGGAGATGTGTTAGAAGCAGCCAAAGGCCTTCCCACAGTGAGGCTATGGTTAGCAGTGATTTCCCTGTTGTCACATGGTCCTATGAGGCCACCTTCCCCTATGTCTCTCATGTTTTGCCATAGCCCAAACCAAGGCAGGATTTACACAGGGCTGAGCTACTGTCTTGACAGAAAGAGACAGAGATACAGGCAGCGCTAGTCTATCGATGCATGAGAGGAAACTTAAACCCAGAGACCCATATACATAAAGAGAACTGGTCATAACAGATGGCTAGGGCACAGAGAAGGGCCCCCAACCCAGGTGGAGGGAGCTAATGCAAGTAAAATGATGAAATTCCAAAATCACCACCCACAAAAATATAGAAAACCCTGCAGCCAATGGCAAAGTCCTGCAGGGGCACAGCGGGAGAGGAACAATGCCATCAGTAGCAAAAATGAGAGGGAGTGGGAGAGGTTCGAACACAGTCTTGGGTATTTCAAAATCTAATGATAGGTTATGTTTAGCTACTCTTCTCTTTAAAAAATGGAGATAGATGATAAATGTCAAGCTCATTTATAATTGGTAGGAATTTCCAAAGTGCAGTCATCTCACCTCATGCTCCCTTCCCCCCACCCCCAAAAATAGACAAAAATACCACGCAGGACATAGGTTAAAAAAAGACACTGTCAACATCAACAGGAAACAAGTCCGCTCCCGCCACATGTAGATGACTCAGGGGGTGAGCAGGGAGTGGACAGACGTTTCTGGGAGGGTCACACCCTTCTCAGAACAAGGGCCCTGGAAGAGCTTCTGGAGTCTGAAATGACTGAAACCAAAGAGTTGGTCCCTAGTTTTCTAAAGTGATTCAGCTCTGAACTACAACTTTAGCAAGACCTTTGTCACACCTATTTATAAGTATAGTCAATTACAGAGGTGATTGTATATCTATCCGCATTTTCAAATCCCTCACAGGTAACAAAGAACCTTTGGGTCAGTCAGTATCTTACCAACTGTGTTCTCTGCTAAACAAACATGAATAATATCACTTTAGAATTAAATTACATTTGATATTTCCTCAAAGTGTTTCATAGACATTTTCTCACTATCATAAAGATACTTTGATTTTTTAAGAAAAAGGAATGTATGAATCATTTAAAAAGAAAGAAAAAACACTTAGTTGGCATTTCCTTACTACACAGTGCAGGTTGTTTAGTTATTGATGTCAGTTCCAAAGAATGACCCTGTATATATATAAATGACTAAATTCTACTGAATTCCTGCTTTGCCAATGTTGCCATTACTCAACATTCAAGCGCCTCACGGCCAGGGAGTGCCGGAAGCATGTGCTTTTAGAAAGAAAGTGTGCAGCACCATGTGGACTGATTGTCTATCTGAGCCACTGTTTTCACGTGTCTCACAAGGCAGCAGGAATGACAGAGAGATCCCGTGACCAGGAAGTCAAGAGACCAATTCTAGCCCTGGCTGTGGGCCTAACTGGCTGCCATGAAATAAGGGCAAGTAAGGTAAGCTGCAGTTTCTTAGCCTGTAAAGAGAAGGCTCGGGGTATTGATAGTGCTCAGACAGGGCTGGTGTAAGAAACACCTGGGAGATTCTTGACAACACATGGATTGAGACTCCACCTTTGTGGGAGTGAGGTCAATGATCACTTTTTCAAAAGACCCCTAGGGAATTCTGTTTACACGTTTCTTGATGAGAGTCACTGGAGTAGATGCTAAAAATAGTAAGAATATTAGCAGTTAACATTTATGAAGTGCTCACTGTATACCAGGCATTTGAGCTAAGTACCCTACACACATTATCTCATTTAATCCTTATAACAACCCGATGAGGTAGTTACTGGTATTATTCCTGTTTTATAATGAGGAAACTAAGTTGTGGGTTACACACTGGGCTGCTAACTATAAGGTCAGCCGTTCAAATCCACCAGTCACTCAGAGGGAGCCCGATGAGGCTGTCTGCTCCCGTAAAGATGTACAGCATCAGAAGCACTATCCAGGGCTGCTATGAGAGAGATCTGACTTGATGGCACACCACCACCATAGTGCATCTTTTAAACTCAAAAGTTCCATGATTTTAGTTAATAAATATGGGCTGTGCCTTAGCAAAGTCACAATGTTTGATTAACTGGGAACTAATGTTCAGCTGAACTGTAAGAAAATTTCCAATTTAAACTTAAAAAAATACAGCTGGAGAAGTTTCTCCACTATAATGAGCTTTATACACAGATAGCATCTGGGAAACAAAGAAGGAACCTGTTGTTTTTTTAAGGCTGTCTTTCTGAAAATTATAAGGAGGTCTGTAGGAAAATATATCCGTTTTAATTGAACACAAAGCCTTTTAAGAAAATACTTTATGTAAAGCACAATCAAGATGTATGCTACATAAAACACTGCATTTTAAAGTGAGGTGAAATATTACCTGTACACAAATGGTGGTGGATTCACGCTGTGGTAACCCAAAGGTATGCCTCCATCTAGAACCACTTTAGAAAACTTTCAATACCTTGTTACCAGGGTTTTAGGTTTTGGTTTTTTTCCCCAACTACTATCTGCTTTGCTTTTATACTAAACAGAATTATATTACACTTTTTAGTTTCCAGAAGCATTTTTTCTGCTTTGAAATTAAACCTTTTAACTTATGTAAGGTCTTCTGAATCGGTCCTCTTCTAGTAGAAAAAGGACAGACTCAGTTGATGTTTTATAGTGAGTTGACAGTGTCTCTTTAACCTGACCCCTGAGCCTCAGCCCCTGAAGTTGCACAGTTCAAGCGTCATGCAGGATGGGGTGTGTTACAATAATCATTGCTACTCTTGACAGTGGTGAGAGAAATCGATTCAATTCCTTAATTTACTGAGCACCCACTGTAGGTAAGACAGAGCTAGGTGCTGCCCCTGAGTAAGACACAGTCCCCACTCCTTAAGATTGCTCTTCGAGGAGAAAACCAGGAAGCTTAAATACACTCAGTAGTGTTTCTCCGCGGTTTATGTTCAGAACTCTCAAGGAAAAAGATTCCTTGCTAGGAGAAAAAAAAAAAAATCCCCTGAAAAACAATGATAATCCCTTGACTTGCATCCCACAATGATAGGGATAAAATTAAAAAAGCAGCATATTAATATTCTAAAGTTTCAGCTTACCACCTCCCCACCTTTAAAAAGCTAACTGCTAAAATGGTTTCAAGTTTATTGATGTGTATGATGAGGGAAATAGCATGGAAGACGGCAGGAGGAGGATTGCTGGTTGTAAAGGGGATTAACCCGAATACAGCCTGTGCTTTGTCTGTGGGTACCATACTGATAGGGACTCTCTCTTCCCTCCTTATCCTTCTCTTACCTCGGACCTCCTCTAGAGCAGCAACAAGAATCAAGATTAACTGTCTTTCTATGCAAACTGAATTTCCTTCTTGGTCAAAGGCACCAAACTATCCAAAACAGTTTCCCCTCAGTTGCTGTTATTAGTTGTCCTTGATTTGATTCTGACTTACGGTAGACCCTTGTGTGCAGAGCAGAACTGCTCCATGGGGTATTTCAGTCCAATTAATAGAATAGCTCAGCAGTTCTAAATTTCAATAATACCTGCTACTGAGCGAAGGAGAGAATGAAGAACCATTCACCATAAAGACTGCACTAAAGAGCTTCCCAGAGAGGCTCTCATAGGGATAGCTATGCACTTACTTACTTGCAGAAGACCCTTGAGAACATGTATCGTTCCCTTCATTAAGAGGTTAAGAGATGAGGCTGTGGCTTGACAGTGGATCAATGACAGAGCCTGAAAGAAAATTCAGTGCTCAGCAAGGTTAAACTCTTATCTTCCTAAGCTAATATTCCTTTAGGAAGAAAAAATTGAAATATATATTGGGTTCTCTTGGGGACTAGGAGAGTCTCATAAACCTTTTTAAAAACAGCAATTAGAATTAAACCAAATACCAGGGCTATTAATACCTAATCATTAGAATTCTTCCCATGTGACTCTAATTAGCTCTGTAATTAGAAATGAGAAGGAACAGAAAAGGCCACTTTTAGCCAGAGCAAAACATAATTTGATGGCTAAGCCATTGGATTTCTAGGGTCTAGTTGGTGCTTTCTGAAAATGCTTCTCCTTCAGTTACATATTCTTAAAATAAAGGTGAATTAAAAAATAAAGAATATTCCCAATATGATCTTTACAAACAAGCATGATGGTAGGATGGGGAATATAAAAGGGGAAAAACATGTAAGAATGATTTGACATCATTTGCCACCTGAAGAGAGACAATGCCTCCCCCGGCTCTACTCAGATTGGCTCTAGAGTGGTTAAGAGATGGGAAAGGTAAAGAGAAACAGCCATTAGGACCAAGCCACCTTCTTTTCTCAGTCCCTGGCCTCTGAGTCTGGCCATCTGGGTTTCAACAAGAGGCTCCCTCATTGTATTTTAGTTGTTTGTTAAGTATGTTGTTGTTGATAAGTGCCGTCACGTTGGTTCTGACTCAATCACAGTGACCCTGTATAGGATTTCTGAGGTGCGGCTAGTAGGTTTGAATTGCCCACCTTGTGGTTACAAAGTGACCTTGCAGTCCGGTGCTTATCCTTCAGCACCACACCACTTGTTAGGATATAGCTGCTCAAATCCTTGGCCACTGTCAGTCTGCAAGGGCACGGTATCAGAAAAGCATGCCTCTGTGAAGACCTGTATGTGACCATGAGTCTCACAATCCATGTTGGTTAGTGTCCTGAATGCTGCCAGGGGATAAAGAAGAAAGCCTTCCCAGCAGGATGTAAAGAAGAATCACTAAGAGGGGCTGAGTGACCCCTGTGCCTCTGGTTTACAGGTGGGCACCCACAAGCAGCAGGAACTCCATCCTGGTTCTTTAGAAAGCAATATGCTAGGCTAGAAGTGACTTCTGATAATCAAACTAGAATTTAGGAGGAGGTTTTCCTCTTCCTGATGAAACCTCCCAGCATTCTTTACTTTTCCAGCTGTATATTTTAGAAATTTGATTTGCAGTTCTTACTGTAACAGCAATGACCTCGTGGAAGCAAGGTCAACAGCTGCTTCCAAAAGACTTGAACAAAACTTCTGTTGGTGCATTCCCAGCATTCCTTTCTTCTAACCCTATAAATTCATTAGGTGAGTTGGTGCACAATCACCATTAGTACCTACTGGAGCCCAGGTCAGCTCCCTGTTGTGTGGAGAATTGGTGCTGTAGCCTTGCTGAGCTCAGCCCCATCTAGCCACCTCACATCACTCCAGATAGGAAAAGACTGGGTTTCTTCCTTTATGACATGACAATGATGCTCCCTGATTTTGCAGTGCAGCTTCCAACCCTGGCGACTGCCCTGCCCTCCCCTCCTTTTTCTCTCCTGTACTTGTGTGGCTTGCTTTTTGTTATTGTTGAGATGAACCTGTAAACGTGAGAACTCAGGGACCTGAGGTACTTTACATAAACACACTCAAGTATCAGTCTTTCAGTTTTTGAAAACAAGAACACAGGCAAACAAGTCCCCTTGCCCTCTCCCCAAGAACTGTGTGCATCTTTCCACTGGGCTAACAGTGGCTACCTCTGCACCACATCACTTATTTCCTGTACACATGACAATAAGTTATTAAGGACTGGGTTTGTCCCGGGTCCACCAGCAGCCGCAGAAGACACCTGCAGCTCCTGCAGGCTGAGTTCCAGTTTGCTTACGGCCTCTCGGAAGGCAAATTTGTTGCGGGTTTGAGGGATACAGTCCACATAGCCTGAGCAGTAGTCCAGCAGCTGGTGGCCAGTGTCTACCAGCTGGCTATTGGGCACAGGTTCCGTGATTGCACTGGACAGTAGGTCAGCACATTCCAGCAAGGCCTCTTTGCTGATTTTGTCTGCTGAGATTTTCTCAGCCGCCTGTTTGGTTTTTCTCAGAGCCACTTTAGTACCTGCTGTGCCATTGGCCATTTTGGCTGGTGAGATGGAAGATGTGGGCAGAGGCACTTGAGGGGGAGGCATCCCTGGCCTCCCAGCTTTCCCACTGGTGGGCACTGCCCCTGGAGCTGCCTTTTTCCCACCTTCCTGGGTGTCTGAGGAGGGCTGTCCTGCAGAAGGGGCAGTCGGCTCTTCCGGAGGGTCTGAGCATACGGACTGATGCTGCAGTAGTCTCATTACAGGTGGTGGGGGTGGGGCACACTTTGGTTTTACCCGCCGGGGCCGGTCCTTGTCTCCCGAGGATGTGACCTGATGCTCAGATAAGAGCTTGAACTTGTTCCCCTGAGAGTCTGTGCCAATGAGCTGCACGTCCGCTGGAGTGTGTTTCAGAGTGGGCGAGATAAGGACTGGCACTTTGTGGTTGTGAGTGGTTGGGAGGACTGCTGCCGCCTTGGCCGGAGAAGACCACCCTGGCTGCTCTCCATCCTCTGGAACTCCAGCCATCCCAAGTCGTGCCCCACCATTCCTCTCCTTGTTCTTGGGGGCAACTGCAACTCCAGCCACCCCTAGTCCTGGAGAGTCTTTCTCTGTAATGGCTGGATCCCCAGAGGGCGTTCTGAGAGGAAGAGCTGTGGCTCCTCTGGGCAAAAGTTTGGCTTTTGGTCTCTCCCTGGTTGGAGCAGCACCTTCCTCTGATTTCTTGGGAAGCAAGTCGTTGGCCCTGCCCACATTCTCTTCTGGCTGAGAAGAGGTGGACACGGTCCTTTCCAGCTGCAGTTTGGACCTCTGGCAGTTCCTGGGGAGAGTCATTGCCATCCTATCCTGCTCTGGAAGCCCTGAGGACATGGAAGATGTAGAGTTTGACCTTGGGAAAGGCTTGGAGGCGTCATCACTGGCTGTGGGTTTACCCGCTCGTAAGCCCAGTGTCTTTTTTATTAAGCGTGGAGTAAAGAAGCCTGTGATGCCAGACCACCCACCCCCAGCAGTGCCACTGCCCCCACCACCCCCGCCGTCGTCATTACAGAGGTTCCTCTGTGCAAAGCTCCCCCCATAGCACTTGGGTGGCACCAGATTCGACTCTTGCTGGGCAGGCACAAAAGAGAGCCCGTCAGCATGCTGCAGAGAAGCAACAGATGAGAAGTTACCCGTGAGCTCATATTTCTTGTGGGGTTGATTCTCCATTTCTCGGAAGGAGCTGCTGCGTTTGGGGGGTGTGGGAGCATTTCTCTTTTTCATGAAGGAACTGAAGAAGCCTCCTTTCCTATCTCTGGTGAAGCATGTCTCTTTGGCATCTTCCAAGAGGCTGCTGGGTGACTTGTCTCTCTGCTTTCGAGGCAGTGCTGGGGAGCCACTGGGGGCCTGTGCACTTCTAATGAACCCTGATGAGAAACAGTCTATCAGTCATGTAAAAGACGAGAAGGGTACCCATAACACCTGAACCACTAAGGCGCCACTCTAAGGGGTTTGTCAGCATCTATGAAGTGGTAGGTGGTGGCAGGACCCAGAGGACACTACTAAGAGGATTAATGCAGTCTCACTTTACACTGATTAGTGTAAAATATCTGTTGGCTATTCCCTCAGCATTCATCCTTTCTAAAAGCTACAGCATAGTCAGGCTAATGACATTTCCCAGAACTGTAAAGATGGTCATTATTTGGCATCAGGAGTTGGGGAAATGAGGCTAGAGGCAGAGCTGTATATGTCAGAGGGACAGATGAGGATGATTAACACTGGCAATGCAGAGTCAGAGTGACAAGTAAAATAAAGGCCAAGGTTTCTTCAGGGTAGATAGGCATAAAAATGGGAATAAAAGCATCATACTACATTGTTCCTCAAACAAGGAAGCAATTCATAAAGTCCTATTTTGATTCTTCTGGTCAAGGAACCCATACCTGGTGCTGAGCTGGAGGCAGAGTTCTCTGTGGCATCTTGTGCCCCTTCAATGTTTTCCTTGTTTTCCACCTGTTTCTTCAGTGTCCGAATCTTGGAAGGAAGTATAGGTAATCGGGGCAAGTATGGAACAACAGATGAGGAGGAGGCAGCTCTTCCAAGCTCCTCAGCTACCTCTGTGAGAAAGACAATTTGTTTTATAAAAAGAACAATTTAATGAGATAGAAGAGGAACTTTCGTTTTTAGAAAAGGCATACACTGAGAAAGAAATGGAGATTATAGTGTCCACACATATAAATGGCATCACAGCTAGAAGTTACTGACTTCTTTTGTTCAACATTATGTCTGCAAGATTCATCCATGCTGTTTTGCATGTGGCAAAACTTCTTACTTGTTGCTGTGTTGCTATGTAGTATTCTGTTGTGTTTGTTGTTGTTAAGTGCTGTCGAGTCGGTTCTGACTCACAGCAACCCTGAACAGGGTTTCCGAGGCTATAAATCTTTACAGGAGTAGAAAGCCTTATCTTTCTCACGCGGAGCAGCTAGTAGTTTCCAACTGCTGACCTTGCAGTTCATAGTCCGATTCTTAACCACTACGCTGTTGTGTAAATTTACCATAATCTAACCATTTTATCACTTTGAGGACTAGGTGCACCTGACCCAAGCCATGGTATTTTCAATATCCTCATAGTGTGCATGGAGGTTTACTTTGAATGGACAATGCCAAACTGTCTGCCAAAATGGCTTTACCAATTCACACTCCCATTAGTGGTGAATATTAATAAGAGATCTGCTAAACTTGATGTTATCAGGTATTTTGGTGTTTTTAAATTTTAGCCTTTCTGGTAGGTATGCAGAAGTATATACTGCAATTTTATTTCGTACTTCATGAGGATGAATGATGCTAAACATGATTTTAGATGCTTATTGGTCATTTGGATATCCTAGTTTTCTAAGTTACCTATCCAAAGGCCGAGCAAAGCACACACACACTACAGATTAATTTGATTTTTAGGCTGCACCTTACACTAAAAAGGAGGGTAGACACAATCCATTCCAATTCATGCATGTTAAGCAAATTAGGATGCTGCAAAATGAGTTTACCCATTAGTAAGTATGGGCTGAATAAAACCTGGCAAAGAGTTTTGCAGCATTTACTGAGGCAAGGACATATTTGCTACGCATTCCTGAACAAAAATGAAGCGGGTAGGACCAAATAAAAATTTTTTTTTTCTTAAATTGTAATATTTTATCATTTAAAAAAATTAAAATGATCTACAATAGGGTGCACATGGTACATAACCCAAGCCATGCCAATGAGATTCCTTTCTTAGACTTCTATACATAGCAGCTGGAAGAATTATATTCTTTGGGAGCTATAATGATATGACCTTAAGGATGTTCGCAAGTGTGTCTCATGTTATTTGCAATAATCAGAGGATAAAATAAAAGCAGAAGCAGGAATAAAGAGACATTGGGAGTGAATATGAGAGGGAATTCTTTTTCTTGTTCCTCTCAAGAAGGAAGGAAAAAGACCTGAAGCTACTTAATACCCTAACTTCAACAGATCCTGAAGTTAGGGTCTCCCTTGTTTTTCCACAGATTGGTTGCTGTTGTTGTGAAGTGCTGTTGAATCGATTCTTACCCATAACGACCTTGTGTATAGGGTTTCCAAGGAAAAGCTGGTGAGCTTGAACCACCAACCTTGCAGTTCAAAGGACTGGTGTGTGTGTGTGTATATATATATATTCGTTTAAGGTAGGGACTGTGTCTTATCTCTGTGTCCCTAAACCTAGTACAGTGCCGGCCAGAAATTAAATCAATAAAATGTGAGTTTAAGAATGTTAAATTTCTTCTTTAGCAATTTTTCATTGAAATTAACTTTGGAAATTGTTAAGAGTTTGTTTTCTAAAAGGATGAAACATTTTAAAGAGAAGCAGGAATACTTATTTGAGTCAGCAAAAGTTGGACCTTGCTTTTTGACTGATGTCCACAATTTCTAGCACTTTAGCTACATAGAAAATAAAGCACACAGAGGAAGAAACAGTGCTGTGACAGGCTGCAGCTCAATCTGGCCCAGAAGGTCAGATGTGCCCTCCACAACCTGCAGATGTTTCATACATGAAAGGACTACTAGGATGAAAATAATTTTCACTCAATGTTGGTACTGTGCCTCTTTTTTTCCTTTCTTATCTAATATGCTAAATCACTAGTGGAAGCAATGTGCTTGATTTCCTCTTCTATTAAAATATTTTAAAAACTTGAACTTGACCACATCAGTTTGAATGCGTGCCGCTCTCTACAGTCCTGCCAATAATCCAATCTCCTGTATCTGGCTCCTGAACAGGCTAATTACACCGAGTCCCCTGCTCTAGGGCTTTGACCCTAAGTTTTCCTGTTCCTAGATGTTTGGAATTCAGGTCTGTTCCAGTTTTATGTTATCGCTCATGAATGAACCAGTTTGAAGCCCTGATTCTTACCTTCAGAAATGCTGGAGTCATGGAACATGGTTTCAAAAGCTTGGTGAGTCTCAGCAAAAGAAGGCCTGTCAGCAGGGCTCCACTTCCAACCTATACATAAAACATTAAGAGGAAATCATTAAAAACGTCTTGCAAGAGAGACATACCCAGTGGCATAGTTGATATGGAGTTCGGTGCATCCTAATGCATGCTTATTCGAGTAGAGGGACTGCACATCCTCAAAGCTCATGATGCAGCTGCTTCGCACGGCTAGACTTAGGCGAAATGAACCCACCTCCTGGGGCTGGTTCCACCTGTTAGTCTCAATTTCTGTGCTCTCTAGTCTAGACTGAAGGGAGGTTGGGAGATGGTTTAGGAAATGGCAAGTTTTCTTCCACTGGAAAATGAAAGAAGCCAAAACTGTCTTTGAATCATTCTAACTTGGTAAATAATCAGCTGTATATATGCAGATATATAATGAGATATACCAGAAAGAAGAACTTAATGCTCTCATTTGACAAAGACAAGGAAGTAAGCAATACCAATGCTCAATGAGTAAATAAAACAAAAACATGTTTAAACAAAGCTGCAATCTAATTCACTATTCACATTCCCATGTTCTGACCTTCAAGCACTCAGATACTTTGTTTATTCATCTCAGAGTTATTTTCGTATACTCTCCATAGTCTTTAGCAACCTTTTTTATCTAGTTGAAAGCAACTCTCCTTTTTCTTAATCTCTATTATATCTTATTTTCTCTATTAAACATTCAAATGCTTTTGGGAAATTGGGGTCAATATTTGGGCCATGTACAACTATTCTTAGGATTCCAATCAGACTCAGTGGTGTTACCACATGATATGCCAACTGGCTAATCAATGGAAAGCTCTCTAGTGTCACGAGGCTGGAGCCAATCTAAAACTGAGAGGTGATGAGGAGAAAGGTTTCCAATTTCACAAACAACCCTAAACTGCTGACAAAGACCTTCATGGTCAAAATATTCAAAGCACTCACATGCTCGCATAAGTTCATAAACCTTAGGGGGACATCCTTCAGGTTGTTCCATCCGATATCCTTTTTCCAGTAGATCATAGACCTGGGACAGGTCAATACCTGGGTATGGTGACATTCCGTAGGTAGCGATTTCCCACAGTAGCACCCCAAAAGCTGTACAAGAGATTAAAAAAGGGGCTTAATGTTTCTTCTATGATTTATTATTTATTTTACATTATTAGTTAATATCACTTTGAAAGTTCGGGTAACATTTTACAATGTTACAACAATACTCTTATATTCTTATAATTTGACTTGGCCATTAGTTGAAGATACCACCACAAGGAATTCTGCAGGTATAACCTGGAGGCCATTTTCTGTAACTTCCCCAATTTTCATTTAGATTGTTTTTACTATGATGAGGAAGAATACGCTATGCACACAGAAAAGGCCTAATGTACAATTAAACTATTCTTAGAACAATAAATCATCTATTCAAGAGCTGTACAGCACTTAACAAGAGCAACAGTTTTAACCACAGAGTCCTGGTGTGGTGCTAGAGGATGAGCACTGGACTGCTAACTGCAAGGTCGGCAGTTCAAACCCACCAGCTGCTCCTCAGAAACCCTGTAACAGGGTCGCTATGAGTAGGAACCAATTCCAAGGAACTTAACAACAGTTTTAACTAAGTTACTAGAGGAGTAAGATAAAATTGGAAGCACTTAAAGTCATGTAAAATCCACAGCAGAAAAAGAATTTGCCTGATTTTATAGCAGTTAGGTTGTTTCTGAGATTAAGGTCTCTGATAAAAAAGTGACTTGAAATCTTATAACTCTTTTTACTCCTTGACCTGACTATTGACTGATTGATATACAATTGAAGGTATTTCATAAGGAAAAAAAAAAAAAAAAAATGGGTAACCCATCCAAAAAAAAGTAACAACTCAAATTTATAAAATATTATCAAATAGATGAAAAAAACAACCTCAGAAACTAATTAATTCATGCAGTCAGCAAATAAACCTTGCTGTTTTGAATACTATACAAAAAACTGCTCTGTGACCAGTGGAAGGGCCATATTATGATTTTTTTTACTGTTTTCCATTTAACTTTCCTCTCTCTTGGGCCAGAGTTTAAATGGAGTCCCACTCAGTTAAGGGTGTGGAAAACCTCAAATCAACACAAAGAGGGAAAGACCTTAGAGAAAGGCAGGAGAGAATAAAAGTCACCATGTCTCCAAGTCCTGGTGAGACTGTTAGAGCCTCTAGTGAATCCACACCTGAAGCCAACTCTTCCCTCTTTACCTCAAGCTCTTTTTGCTAATGCATTCCCTTGAGGCCTGAGCCAATTTGTTTGGTTTTTGATCTATGAACACACTGGCTCAGAACTCAAACAAATGTCTTTCATTTAGTAGTTCAATGCAAAAAACCCCACACAACCCCCCACCCCAAAGTAGCATATAAAATATGCATATCCTGATCAGAATCAAGGTTCAAAACAATAGCAATTCTTTTGGTTCTCTTTCCTGCTTGTGTTCTTTTCCAAGTGGCATATTCTTTTTATACTTGGTTTCAATCACTGCTGACTGTGTGGTGAAGAGATAGGTATGTTTTCCCTTACAAAAGTGTAAATAAACACAGAGCCAGCACATGTATTTTTAGTATATCTCTGAAACTCCTAACTCTAGTCTTTTAATATTTTATTTCTTTAAAATAGAAGCTAGAGGAAGTATCATAAATATTAATGGGAAATTTATGAACAACTAAGTTACTGCTCATCTTATTGATGGCTACTATTTCTCAGAAAGGAGAAAGAAGCCCTGGTGGTACAATGGCTAAGCACTCAGTTGAAAGCCAAAAGTTGGTGGTTCAAACCCACACAGTGGCTCCGTGGGAGAAAGAGCTGGTGATCTGCTTCCATAAAGATTACAGCTCAGAAAGTCCTAGGGGCAGTTCTACTCTGTCACACGGGGTGCTATGAATTGGAATCAATTAGACATACCTAACAACATTTCTCTAAGAGAAAACTGCTTTGGAAAGTCTTGCTCCTTTCTCTATTTCACTGACTCCTTTTATTACTAAAAACTTATATATATAAACATTTCTTAATTGGCCCACAATCCAAATTCACAGACTTTTTCAGTTCACTTAAGTCTCTCCAAGGTCATACTGCTTTTTGAATCATGTAGAAGCAAGATCAGTTAATAAGGCCAAATTTTAGATGTCACTTTATCATGCCTATTTTGAAAAGTGGATGCTACTCTGTGTGACAGTGTTCTGGCCACAAACATACTGTGCAAAATAGGGAGCTTACAGAGAATGGGTTGTAAGGATTCTGATGCAATAGGAGAGCTAGACCATGAGTTCTCTGAAGGAAGGGACGGTTTTACACATTTTTCTATACTAAGTGCCAAGCACAGTGCCTGGTAGATGTTGTTGTTAGGTGCTACTGAGTTGATTCTGACTCACTCATAGAGACCCCAAGCGACAGAGTTAGAACTGCACCATAGGGTTTTCTAGACCATAATCTTTATAGAGACTGATTGCCAGATCTTTCTCTGGTGGAGACACAGGGAGAACAGGGATTAGGGGATCTAATCACTAACCTTTCAGTTAGTAGTCAAATGTTTAACTATTTGCATCACCAGGGCTCCTTGCCTAGTAGGCAGTAGTTTAATACATGCTTACTGAATGACTGAAGAAGGATATTGAACATCTTTAAAAACAAAGCACAATGAAACAACCCAGAAAGCTCTAACTAATTAAAGGAATTTATAAGGAACTGTGGTAGCATAGTGGTTATGAGTCAGGCTGCTAACCTCAAGGTTAGCAGTTCGAAACTACCAGCGATTCTGCAGGACAAAGATGAGGCTTTCTGCTCCCATAAAGATTTACAGGCTTCGGAAACCCTATGCAGGGTCACTGTGGATAGGAACCAACTTAACAGCGCTTAATTATAACAACAACACAAAGAAAATAAAATGACATAGGGAGAAGTCCCTTGCAACCTTACCCCAGACATCCGATTTGATTGAGAAGGTGTTGTAGGCAAGACTCTCGGGTGCTGTCCACTTAATAGGGAATTTGGCTCCAGCATGAGCAGTATAGGTGTCTCCAGTCATCAATCTACTTAAGCCGAAGTCAGCCACTTTCACCACGTGGTTTTCTCCCACTAAGCAGTTACGAGCTGCAAGATCTCTATAGTGGAGAGGGGGGAAGCTCTAATATGATTCCATTCAGATGGTAAAGAAAATGGTCATGAATGCTTTATTCTTGGTTCTTTGTGCTAAAAGCAGAGTTGGTACGTGCTGAGAGAGGCAGGAGTATTTTGTGACAACTGCTACCATGGCAGAACACGCACTCTGAGGAGTCAGTTATCCAGAGGCAGTTTTGTGATATCAAAAAAAAGCAAACTTCATAAAATGGGTTCCCTGTTTGTACATACAAGCATCCTGGACTAGGTTTCAGAGGTAAGCAATAGATGTTTCTCTGTAAGGCTCTACATACTTTCCTAAGACAAGCTATTTTTAAACTAAAGCCACTAGATGGAGCAAAAGGATTTTGGATATAGTGCTAAATAAATGAAAGGAACAGCTTTCTTTTTTAAGAAGAGCAAAGTCCCAACATTAACACCTTAATCACAGTACAACAGGATTACAAGTGGGAAATGACATCTGAAAGGCTTGCAAGAAAATCCCTTTCCTGAATCATCTGAAATGTTCTGAGTAGGTTCTCCACGTTCTTCCCTTTAGCTGCTAAGCGAGACAGATTGATTGTTAGTCATAGGCAATAGTCAGGTTTACACACCTATGGATGAAATTCTTCTTTTCTAAGTACTCCATGGCAGAAGAGATCTGAGTGGCCATGTAGAGCAGTACAACTGCAGTCACCTCTTCTCGATTGCATTCTCGGAGGTAATCAAGCAAGTTCCCATACGGCATGTACTCTGTCACAATGTAAAATGGTGGCTCCAATGTACACACACCTGATAGGCCAAGAACAGTGCTTGTTTAATATGCATATTTTCAAATACCTTAAACCATTTTAGCCAAGAGCAACTTGACACCTTTTTAAAGTCTAGTTCAGTAGTACTCTTTCCTCTTCTTGCTACCACATTCCCTGAACTTACTATAGCAAAAATTAAGACGTTTGTTGATAAGGGAGTCTCTGCCTCTATCATATTGGTCTCTGAAAATTCACAGGCCTTTGAGTCTTTGTGTGAGTAAAAGCAGAGTTACTTGTATAATTCCACAGGGACCAGCAGCCTGACATTTCTAGTTCTATATGTTCATGATTTCTCTCCTTCACAACATGTTCACAATGGTTATCAGAAAGAAAAAGCAATTCTGCAAGGAGCTTGTTCTTTGGGTACAGTGACAACGTACTGTAGTCAGTTACAAATTGAGCTGCTAACTACAAGGCCAGAAGTTCGAACCCATCAACCACTCCACGGGAGAAAGATGAAGCTTTCTGCTCCTGTGAAGATTAACAGCCTCAAAAACCCTATACAGGGTCACTATGAGTCAGAAACTCAAAGGCACTAACAAGAACAACAAAAGAAACTGTGTCAATGGTGAAGTCTGAAAGAAGATATTATAAGCACAGTCTGTAAACAGACTTTGTAAAATCCTTTGTAAAAATATTTTAATTGCTTCCCTAGTTAAGGATTCCATTAATGCACAGTAGACTCCTTGTACAAAGAACCACTAAAAACTACCAAAAACTATCGCAAACAAACCTTAATAAACGGTTTCCAGTGAGATGACTTGGCTCAACCTGAACATTCAAAAAAACTGGCTCTACTTGAAAAGATCACAGGTTTTTTTTTTTGAAGGGCTTCAAACCAGTTTGAATACATTCAGTCAGGGCAATAAAGATTGAACCAGTTCAAACTTCAGACATAAAATGGGAAACTTGGAAGTGGGGTAACGAGCCCCTTCAGGAACGTAATTCAGAAAATTGGATTATTGGCAGGCTAGGACTGTAGAGAGCAACACCCATTCAAAGCTGGGTCATCAGCTGCCGTATTTGAGCAGGGCACCGTTATTTCCAACTCTGATGGTCATGAGATTTGGTTGTTTTTTAGGAGGGAAAGTAAATTTCTAAACAGGGCACTGACCTGTAATTTTTTCCATTCCTGTTATTGTTGTGGTTTACCCACATTTCACAAATTTGGGTCCATTCCAGTTTCACTTCCTCAGACATGACTGAACTGGAAGAACTGGTTCAAAGACCTGTTTCTTTGAGCAGCTTAGAAGCCCCTCTATTTAAGCATAGTACTTCTGGTTTGTAAAAGGTAAACTGCTGGGGGTAGTCACAGCTATTTAATCTGTTTCAATGGCCCTTTGTTTAGGTTTTAAATGTTGATAATTTTTGGTTTGAAGTACCATTTTGAATGCTTCTGAACTTTCAATTTGTAGTTTTTACCACAAGCTGGGCAGTTTTATACATTGAAATCAATCCAGGGCTGTGTTCTTTAGGCACAGTGACAGCCACTTATTGAAGTGAATTCACTCTTGGAGCTGCCACTATGGGGATTCAAAAGAAGGAATTTCATAACAAGGGGCTAGGGAGCAGGGACAAGCATCTTTGAGGAAATTATAATACAAGCAAGTATCCTCACCTAATAATTGTACCAGATTAGGATGCTTGATTTCCTTCATTACTGCAGCTTCTTTCAGGAACTCTTCCACCTCCATGGTATCTTCCTGAAAAGAGGGAAGTTAAGAGAAAAGAGGGAGATGGACCAATACCCATCTTAATCATTGAGTCCACTCACTATCCTGAAACTTCAACTTTAAAAGTAAAAAAGGTTACCTTTTCAGTACTTTAGTGTATTCATCAAGAAAATCTACCATAGCCTAATATGCTCTACAAGGAGCCTTGACAGTGCGGTGGATTACACGCTGAGCTGCTGACTGCTAGGTCAGCAGTTCGAGTCCACCAGCCATTTGTGGGAGAAAGATGAGGCTTTCTGCTCCCATAAAGATTTACAGCCTTGGAGACCCTATAGAGGGTTGCTATGAGTCAGAATCAGAATCAACTCCATAGCACACCACCATCACCATTAAGCTTCTAAAGGCACTCTGGTGGCACTGTAGGATATGCACTGGCCTACTAACCACAAAGGCCAGTAGTTGCAATCTACCAGTTGCTCCTCTGGAGAAAGATGAGGCTTTCTGCTCCTGTGAAGATTACAGCCTCAGAAACCCTATAGATAAGGTTGCTCTATGTAGGTAGGAAACACCACCACCTCTAATATGTCTTTGAATCTATCCAATATCAGCACTGGAGTGCAAAATAGGATAAGCAAAACTCAGTAACCATATTCTATAACCAACGAAAGCACAGGTGATGTGGACTGGATCGCTCAGTTCCCTGATAGTTTTGTTCCCTAGGTATCTCAACCTTTGAACATGTCTGTCTCTCTGATAACACCACAAGCTCCTTAAAGAGGAATGTGTCTGCAGAATGTTTCATACTCAAAATACACTTAATATATGCTTGAGAAACAAAACTGACTATTCTTCACAGCTGAAGAGAAGTCCCTACAAGTGATATGCCACAGCTACTGAAGCTCAGGACTCCTGGTGTGGCGCTGTAGGATCAGCACTGGACTGCAAACCACAAGGTCAGCAGTTCAAACCCACCAGATGCTCCTCGGAAATCCTATACAGGGTCACCATGAGTCAAAACCAACTGGATGACACTTAACAGCAACAACTGAGGCTCTGGGAGAATCTTTAGAGATTGAAATGGGTGGCACACCCTAAAATATGATACCATGATACTTAAAGAAAGATATAAAGTAGCATTAGGAAAAAGATTTCTGTGAATACTAACAAGCAAAAGAGATCTAATTATATGGGAATGGGGACAAGAGGCAAAGAATAAGGACAGAACAAGAAAGGGAGAGCCCACATAATTCACTGACAGTGTAAGAATTCTGTCTAGCAAGGTTCATTTTCAAGAAGCAAAATAGCTTACTATATTTTCCACCCACATAGGGTACACAGGAAACTAACCATGAAGGGTCCCATGGTTTGCAAAAAAGATGTAATGTGTACATTGTTGTTGTTAAGTACCATGGAGTCGGTTCCGACTCAAAGTGACCCTGTACAGGGTTTCCGAGGCTACAAATCTTTATAGTAGCAGAACGCCTCATCTTTCTCCCGTGGAACAGCTGGTAGTTTCGAACTGCTGACCTTGAGGTTAGCAGCCTGATTCATAACCACTACGCTATCAAAGTTCCATTGCTTGGCATAAAAACTTGGTGTTTTGCATTTATATCTTTTTATTTGCTTCTAACCTCCGTCTAAGATCTGCATCAACAGCTTCCAGAAGCAGACCATGCCCACACATGGGTTTTACCGCACTGCACTGAATAATTTGCCCCTGCATTGCTGGTAATGGCACTAGGCTTATTCATCATAAGTTGCTGCTTGGCACCCGGTGGGTGGAAAGTATTCCAAAGTTACAAAAAGATACAGTGATACTTCCAAGTGATTCAGTACAAAAGACAAAGATGCCTATAAACTGCAATTCCAGGCAACTCACCTTCAGTGTCTTCACAGCAACTGTAAGGCTGTATTTCTTCCAGACGCCAACGTACACCTCTCCATACTGACCACCCCCAAGTTTGTGCTTCATGGTAATATCTGTCCGTTCCATTTCCCATTTGTCGTGGATAGGGGATACACCGTAAACGGTAGGCTTATTACACTTGGGTGCTGGGTAGTGCAAAGTTGTCACCAGCCCATCAGCCACTGTGGAGTGGTGGTGAACGAGCTCGGCCAGTGTGCTGAAGCGGCTTTCAGCAGTCACACAGACCTGGTGAAGCAAGCAGCACAGAAAACTACACCAACTGGAAAGGTCAAGGGTTTAAAACAAACAAAAACCACACATTATCTCATTGCCCTGAGACATGAAGATAGGAGGATAACTTATTCAGGTAAATGTAACAGGAAACACAAAGCCTCAGTTTGGTCTTATTTAAATCACCTTTCCTACAAAGTCAGTGGTTCTCCAGACCACTTTACTACTCTTCTTTTCAGAACTTCAAATACATTATTGTGTATTTATAAAAATACCAACATTGTAAGATAAATACTGGACTACAAAGTCAGTTTGAACCAAGATCAGCATTTCAAACACACCAGCTGCTTCTCAGAAACCCTACACAGGGTCGCCATGAGTCGGAACTGACACCGCGGCACTTAACAACAACAACAACAAATTAGCTTAATCATGGGGAAGAAGATTCTAAGGTATCTCTCTGTATTATCAAGATCATTGGTCATCAAATATTTTTAAGCAACAAGACTATGGAACATAATATGGATAAGCCTTCAAAAAGTTTTGGGAAAATTCCATTATTTTTTAATTCCATTTTCCCACAATTTTTTTGAATCCCCTTGTATCTAAAACAGGTTGAAGAAAAGATAACTTTGTTTGATGTAAGCAAGAAGGAACTTGGCCTTTGGGAAAAACTTATGATCCTGAGATACATATATCATAATTTGAAAACTACAGAATTAATTTTGGTGGGGAGAGGTGGAGGACAGAAGAAGGGTATTAAAATATAAACAGACTTCAGACACTGACTGAGGGAGCTTAAACAACAACAACCCCAAGCAACCCCTTACAAACCAACTCTGTAAAGCCTATTACAATCAAAGTATAGTGTGAACACATACAATGATTCATGTTAACATACAAGTGTTACTTTGCCATAAACATCAAAACATTGTGGTTGTTAGGAGCAGTAAAGTGGTTCTGACTCATACTACCTCTGAGTTACCAGGACTCCTTCTGTAGCACTGTGGTTGTTGCTAAGTGCCATCGAGTCAGTTCCAACTCTTAGCAACCAGTATAGAATTTCTGAGGAGTGGCTGTTGAGTGTGAACCGCCAACTTTGTGACTAACAGTCTAGTGCTTATCCCACAGTGCCTCCTTAGGACTCCTATGTAACATTACCACTATAATTCCAGAACATTTCATCACCCCAAAAAGAAACCCTATGTCTTTCCCCACGACCCATTCCCTAACATCAACTAATACTTTTACTGTGAGATTCATCTACAGCAGGAGTCAGTAACCTTTTTGTAAAAGGTCAGATAGTAAATACTTTAGGCTTACCGGTCACAGGGTCTTGGTCTTAACTACTCTCTCTGGGACACAGACAATATATAAAAAAATGGATATGGCCATGTTCCAATAAAGTTTTATTTACAAAAGCACGCCACTGGCAGGCTACCATTCGCCCTGATAGTGCTCTACTGTAGCAGTGGTCTGCTCAATGTTGTTGCTATATATATATATATATATATTCCATTTTATGCATAGATCACAATTTAGTAATCCATACTACAGTTCAGACATTTGTATGTTTCCAGGTTTGGTCTATTAACAAACATTGCTGTTATGAACATTTTTGTACATGCTGTCTGATACACATACATACTCATTTCTGTTGATACAACAGAATATAACAACTGATACAGCCTGTGCTTAAGTGATTACAGTATAATAGTTGTACTCTAAAGAAGAGGATCTTCCCTAATGCTTAAGTAGATAAATGACTGATCTATTTATATTAATATACATTAATGATTAACACCAGTCTTAGAAGCCTAAATTTTTATTTTTGAGAGAGATTATTCTAATTTTCAAAGATACAAGGTTAATTTATAAATTTCACACAATGTATTGGAAGTATATGAGTATACTTATAAACTGACAATGATTAAAACAGCTCACTTATATAGTAGTTTCCTTCATTTTTCAACTTCATATCTAAGCCTAAGAAGCAAGCTTTCAAACATACTAAATAGCCAGCCCAAATCCACAAAGTTGAGAGAACATTTCATGCCAGCTATAAGCGCTATACAAAACCCTGGTGTGGTGCTGTAAAGCACTGGACTGGTAACCACAAGGTCAGCAGTTCAAAGCCACCAGCCACTCTTGGAAAACTCATATAGGGTTACTATGAGTAGGAACCAACTCGATGACACATAACAGCAACAACAATAATACACGTTATCGATTTCACTTTAGTTACCCTGAGTATTGTTTCTACACAACATCTCCTAAGTCTTACCTTGCCATCTGTTGTGGTATTGATCCTGTAGTGATACACACGCCCCTCATACCTGAGCGAGATGGAGAGCTGCCCGGGGCTGCTCTCGCTTTCTCGCACCAGGAAACTGCCATTGATGAGACTGCTCAGCAGGTACTCGGCTGCACTGCGTGACACAGGTCCATGGTACCAGGAATGCTTTTCCAAGCTGTTCACTGGGGTGATGTAGTTGCTTGGCACCCAACCCTGTCCATTCTTAGAGCGAACTTCACTCCACTCGCCATTCTGATTGTAACCAAGGACCCGGAGCTTTTCACCTAATCAGGAAGTCATCACAGAATGAAAGGAAAGATATTAAGACTTTATTTCATACAGAAGCAGTCTATTTTCAAACTTAAAACTTGTTAAAAAATGAATCAGGTATTTTTATACAGAATTTTTTTTTTTAATAATGCAAACAAACTTAGTTGTTATCTTGATTGATCTCTTTAACCTGTAGCTAAAACTATGGAGGCACAGTCAGAAATAGTTTTCTGGCATTTACTATAGGGTTTCAGGTTTTTGTGGGCCACTAGGAACAAAAGGAAACTAGGATGCATGGGAGTAAGGTGGCATACACCGACGGACAAAAATGTTACTTAACTGGTTGGAAAATGGCATGATGCTCACCCTTCAAAAAAACAGTTCAGATTTCCTCAAAAAGTTTATCAAGGAATGTATGTTACATTTCGTTCAATACTAACAAAAATTGAGGATTAGGGATTTTTATTGTTAAGTGCTGCTGAGTCAATTCCGACTCACAGAGATCCTGTATAGGATTTCCAGGAGTGGCTGGTGGGTTTGAATCACCAACCTTGCAATTGAAACCATCATTATGGCCCAGTGCTTTTCCTGAGGCACCACACCAAGACTCCATAAGGCAAGTGAAATAAAAGTCACTTCTAAATTATACTTGGCACCAATGAAACAAAATCATCAATATAAAGACAGAAAAAACAACAACAACAACAAAAAACAGGCCACAGACCTTTCAGCAATATTTTCAGGTACTGGGGTGTGGGCAAAGAAGACTTTCAACGCACATCTTCTCCAGGAGCTAAGTTTTAAAATAATTATACTTGCCCCCACTTCCCTCCATTCCCCTATGAAGAATAATTCACTCATCCATTTCTCTAAAATCCATGTGTGGAAAAGGAAGCTGATTCTGAAATGGAACTCATACTCCAAATTATTCAGAGTATCTTGCTGTTAATGTCAATGTCCTTGACTTCTCTGTTAAAGTTGTGAACAAGTTTGAGACTCCCTCTATATACAGACATTTTTGTCCCTGTGATTGCAGCAGATTAGAAGCTCTTTGCCAAAACACAGGAGGCGAAACCAACATCGTTAGTAATAAATGATAGCCTACAGAATCCTAGGGACTTAGGCCTCAGGCTGTCTCTGAGAAATGCAAGCCTTCATATAAAGTTTACACACACATTCTCAGTGTCAGAATGCAGAAGAAACAAAATTCATGAAAAGTACATGGCCCAATAGTTATGAGACAAAGGCTATAAAGGAAAAATTCAAAATCATGACTCTGGCAAGCCATCTAACATTTTCAGTAGCCTATAGAACAATGACCACAGGATGACTTTCTATTACTCCCTACATTCAATAAGGAAAAACACAAGCCTGTATACATACATACATATACGAAGGAGCTTCAAAAACTTCATGGATAAAAAGGCATTAAAAGATAAATGGAATTTTCCCACAAACTTTCTAAAGCCCGCCCCGACGCCCACCGCAGGGATGTATGTATACAAATGTACATATACACACAGGAATACACGTGGTGTGGTGGTGGTGTGCACAAGTATGCAAACACACCCCAACAATATTTATAAGAACAATATTAAAGAATCTTAACAAAGCTGTTAGAAAAACTGAGGGAATCAATGTTGTTCTGGTAGCCCAAAATAATTAGAAATGAAGATTAAGTCCTATATTTTGCTTCTTTACAAATAATTAGCTATGAAAGTTTAGTTTAGTGCCATCAAGTCAGTTCTGACTCATAACGACCCTGTATAGGTTTCCCAAGGAGCGACTGGTGGGCTTGAACTGCCAACCTTTAAATATCATCTTTAAAGAAGGAACTAAATGCTACTGTTTAATTTGAAAAAAAAAAACAAACAAACGTTTTTTGTGAACTGAGCGAAATCTTTCAGAGCAGTCAGTTTTATATTCAACAAATCGTATCCTTTATTTTAGCTCAATGATTGTAATCTCTTCCTTGTTAATAAGTTATTCCACTTCCTCCCTGTGGTTCTGATTTCCATTCCACTCATCTTCCTAGCTTCTCAACTTCGTCCCTTAGGCATATGTTGCCTTTTTGATCTTGAATAGTTGACTGTTTCACGGTGAGCATTCCTTATTAGTGTTGTTGTCTCCCTATCACCTATCTACTGATTGGTGAAAACTGGGCCACAAGGATGAGTTCTGTTCTAGATCTGAAGGGTGGTCAAGGGCCCTAGTCTCAGGGTTCCTTCAGTCTCTTTCTGATCAGTAAACTGGTTTTCTTTGTGTGTGTGTTTTTTCCTCATTTTGTTTCTTTTTAATATAATTTTGAGTTTTGTTCCACATTGTCTCCCACTGTACTCAGAACCTTCTCATGTGATCCCTTTCAGAGCAATTGGTAGTGGTAGCTGGACACCATCTAATTCTTCAGTCTTAAGAGTTGTGGAGAATGATGTTCACATGTTCACTAGTCCATTGGAAATTGATTCCAAGCATCTTCAACGTTCATCATTCTTTTTTCTTTCACAGATGGAGAGAGTAATAGTTGCATCTTTTAGAAGGCCACTCATGAGCTTTTAAGATCCAGTCACTACTCGCCAAAGCAGGATGAAGAACATTGTCTTTGTGGATTATGTTATATCAATTGTGCTGAGTCTATAGTCCTGAGATCCCAAGCACAGCAAATACCTTGTTATTTGGTATTATCTAAAATTTTTTTACCATTTTGTCCCCTGTATGATCCACCACATTCATAAGTATGCTGACACCAAAGGTAAATATATCCATGAACAAATATCTTCTGTCTTTGGGGGTATACTCCCTCTCACTCTCATACCATATCTACCCATAAAACACTGTTGTTGCAGGGTTGTGCATGTTTTAAGTGCCATTCAGTCAGTTTCAACTCATAGGGACCCTGTATAGGGTTTCCAAGGAGCAGCTAGTGAATTTAAACTGCTGACTGGGCAGTTCAAAACAATCTTGTAGTCCAGTGCATATTTCTGCAGCGCCACACCATGATTCTGGGTTGTATATGTAACAGTATTTATCTATCTCCTTTAATCCTTGCATTCCTGTGTCTTCATTATTCTTCTGCCAACCTTCCTCTTGTATATTGCCTTCCCTGTCACCCAAGTTAACATGTGTCTACCCTCTAACCATAGACTTACTCTCCTTTCCCTCCCAACCCTAATAACTATTATTGTTGCATAAAAACCTTTTCTTGATTTTTATAATAGTGGTCTCATACAGTATTTGTTCTTTTATGATCGACTGATTTCACTCAGCATGATGTCCTCCAAGCTCATTCATGTTATGAGGTGCTTTACAAATTCCTTATTATATTCAATATTGTGTAGTACTCCATTGTGTGTATGTATCAAAGTTGATCTATTCTTCCAATGATGGACGAATCCCATCTTTTTGCTACTGTGAATAGTGTTACGATGAACATAGGTGTGCATATATCTACTCGCGTCATGATTCTCATTTCCTGGGGATATACACCAAGTAGAGGGATTGCTGGGTCATATGGTATTACCATTTCTAACTTTTTGAGGAAGCCCCATTGTATTTTCCACAGTGGTTATACCATTTTATAGTCCCACCAGCAATGTAAGAGGGTTCAAGTCTCTCCACACCCTTGGCAACGTTGTTGTTGTTTTTTTATTAATACTGGAGTGAGACGATATCTCATTGCTTTGATTTACATCTCTCTATTGACTAAGCTCACCAGCTGCTCCTTGGAAAATCCTATACATGGTTGCTATGGGTTGAAATAGACTATACAGCACTTAACAACAACAACGACTAGGAGTCCTGGTGTGACACTGTAAGATAAGCACTGGACCACAAGGTTATTTGAACTATAAGGTCGATGATTCAAACTCACCAGCTGCTCCTCTGAAACCCTATACAGGGTCAATGTAAGTTGGAACCCAATGATGGCACCTGAAAACAACAACTAGTAATGAGTCATTATGTTTTTATGTTGACAGTATGTTTATGCCATGTATCAGAGTCCCTAAGCTTGATCCCAGTTTTTCTTTTTTTAACTTTTTATTGTGAATTGAGTTAAGGTTTACAGACAAGATCATCAGCTTAACATTCAACAATCATACACTTTGTTTCATCTCAATGATTACAGTCTCCTCCATGCAACAACACTTATTCTGCCTCCTCCCTGTGATTCCTATTTGCATTCCACCCACCTTCTTATTCCTTCTCAATTTTGTCCTTAGGAAAATGTTGCTCTTTTGAATGCTTGACCATTCCATAGTGAACATATCTTGCTAATGTTATTGTTTCCCCCCACAATCAACCTATCAACTGCTTGGCTGAAACGGGTTAGTGAGGGTGAGTTCCTTTCCAGACCTGACGGGTAGTCGAGGGCCAGTCTCAGGTTCCTCCAGACTTTCCGACCAGTAAACCTGTTTTTTGTTGTTATTTCTACTACTAAATAATTTTGAGATTTGTTATACAACTTCTCCCAGTCTATCCGGGACCCTCTAATATAATCATTTTCAGAGCAGTTGGTAGTGGTAGCTGAACACATCTAGTACTTCTGGTCTGAGAGTCATGGAGAATGATGTTTACATGTTCCATTCATTAGTCCATTGGACTTATTCCAAGCCTCTTCAGCTTTCATCACTTATTTTCTTCCGCACATGGAGTGACCTGTCCTATTTTTTCATTGATGATCTTTATTGTGCTAGGTTTTACACCTGGGTCTTTAATCTACGTTGTTTGTTTTTATATACGGTATGAGACATGGCTCTTGTTTCATTTTTCTGCAAATGGATTTCCAGTTTTTCCTGCACATTTTGTTGAAGAGACTATCTCTTCCTCCATCAAAGATCAGATGACTATATACGGATGCATTTCCTTCTGGGCTCTCAGTTTTGTTCCATTGATCTATGTGCCTTTCATTGTACCAGTAACAGGCTGTTTTGACCATTGTGAACATGTAGTAGATTTTAAAATCATTAAGTGAGAGGTCTTCAACTTTGTTCTTCTTAAGTAATGTTTTGCTTATCTGAGGTCTCTTTCCTTCCCATATAAAGTTTTGGTTGGTCAGTTTTTCCATCTTTTTAAAGAATTATGTTGGAATCTCTATTAGGATTGCACTGTATCTTGCCTTTTTATTTTCAAACTACATAATATTTTATATATATCTACATGTATATTATATCTTTTAAAACAGTAAAACAGCTTTAACATGGCATTTTATATTAATGAGAATCTGGTTTACAGAGTTGGCATTTTATAAGTTTTACAAGAAACCACTGTTGACCATAAGATCATGGAATCCCACTACCTGAGCTACACACTGTGGTTTCTCTAACTGGTAACTGAGGAATCAACGGATTTTCCTTAACTTCCCTTATCAATGTTTCCATGGTAACTGAGTTATCCTGGAAAATACCAACAAGAAAATTAAACCTAGAAAAGAATGTTCTGAGTCATCGCTTCACAAATTTCTCCACTTAAGTACCACTACAGATAAAATTGCATGTCGTAGCCCAAAGAAATTATCACACCGTATAAGATTTCTATGAAGTTCTTTGTTTAATCCTGAGCTTTCAAGTAAAAATTTCCTTCAACTCCATAAACACATCCCAACATACACACATAACAAATGCCATCACCCTGCCCCCCCCCCCCCCCCACCCACGAAAAACCCACCAAAACAAAAAAAACTGCCTGAAACGGTCAAATGAAACTGGCAGCATGAGCTAAGCACTTTAGTTTCCCTGTGCCTTTGAGAGCTCCTGGCACATGCAGACACCAACCACTCCTCTCCAGGGCATAGCTATAACCCTTGTTTGAGAAATGGCGTTTTAAGGGTTTCTGTTTTGGTGAATCTTGGTTAAAAAAAAAAATGAAACAGTGAATGAAAAATTTTTATTAAGTGTAACATTCCTGTAGTGAAGCCCTGCCTTCTTAATTTGGTATACACATTCACATTCAATACGAGGGACTTCAAAAAGTTTGTGGAAAAATTCTATTATCTTTTCATTTCATTTCTTCATGAACATTTTGCAGCTTCCTCATACCTCATTGTGAATCTCACTAAAAGGCCAATAATCATTTGACCAATAATCATTTAAGTTACAACTGTATATAGTTAAAAATTATCCTGAAATAACATTTTTTATGAGTAAGAGACTTTCAAAAGTTCAAAAGGGAAGAAGCATAGACAGACTAATCCAACTCCTATACACAATGATGATGTCCTCATGCTCTTATCTCTCTCCCTTAAAAGGTCCATCATTTTCAGTTTTTGTTCAAAAAACCAAGAATGGGTGATTTTACTTGGTTGTGTTCTTACTGTTCCCTTTTGCCTTTACCATTGACATAAACTACTAATCTCCTGAAAGAGTAGTTTAATAGAAACTCTCTATTGCTGTTTTCACCCACTGACATAAACATGAATGACAAACATATAAGTTGTCTATGCTACTGCCACTTAAAGATGTATCACATCAAGGGAAGAAACTTGTACCAGAATGTGACTCACTGCACTACTTTCTTCATGTAGAAAGTCTTGCTCCAAAAACAAAATGTCAACTGAACTAAGTATAAATATTGTGCTTAGTAATGTACGTGGATGACAATTTGGATGCAAGCTCTTAATCTCATTGCAAACTGGTAACAAACAATTCTCTGAGAAGCACTGGCATCTAACAACATGACTCATCTTAAAACTAATATATACTAAGTTGAATTAGAATAATCTATACTAAGGAGCTCTGGTAGCATAGTGATTACAAATTGGGCTGAGACCCGCAAGGTCAGCAGTTCGAAACTACCAGCCGCTCCGCAGGAGAAAGATGAGGCGATCTGCTCCCGTAAAGATTTACAGCCTCGGAAACCCTGTTCAGGGTCGCTATGGGTCGAAACCGACTCGACGGCACTTAACAACAACAACAACAAATACTAAGTCTTACCTGTGTAACACAGATACTGGCATATTATAGATAACATTCATAATACAAAATTCTGAGAATGGGTAAAGTTTATGTATATAGTGTGTGATGTTTCTCTAAGGTACTTTATGTCATTTCATCCTTAAGCTCTCTAATTTAGACAAAATGGTACTATCCTAGACAGAATGCAAAACAAAACAAATGAACCAAAAGCCTCTAAGTCAAAATCACCTAGCTAGTTTTAGTTAATGGCTGAATCTAGAACAGACAGACCCTTTATTTTTTGATCACTGATGAAAATTGAAAAGTCAGAGGGTGCCACACAGAAGCCTCACCTTTAGTGATGCTGAGTGTATTATCGCCACTTGCTACAAAATCGTAAAGTGCAACAAAGAGATTAGGGTCACTCTCAGTGGCTCCCAGCAAGTTTTCCTTGGAGCTCCACCTGATGGCTTCGTTCAGTGCCTGGGATTCAACGTCACAGCCGTACGGGCGGTGCAAGGCTTCTGAAAGACATAAAAGGGTAAAGAAATTCACAATAAGCTCAACACTTGAAAATCTACTTGTGTTTAATACATACAGAAAATTGTAATTTCTGGCATATACTGAAAGTTCCAGGTAGGACTATGTATTTGTGGATTCATGAAGAATGAGCCAACAGGCAATGTCATCTTAACATTTTCTAATATGCAACCTATTGACACGAGGAAGCGTCTACATAGCAAAAATGTAACAAGCCAGAGAAGGAATACCCAATGAGAATTTCCCCGATTTGTATGTATTCATCAAAATCAGATACTAGTGAATAGGAAAAGCACAGTTTTCTCAAAATGAAAATGAAAAAAAAATTCCATAAATAAATAGCTAATAGCTTTAAAAATAGATATTCTGTTGTTAAAATATTTTGATATTTTGTTGTTGTGTACTTAAAGAAGGAAAGTCTTGGCTTTTCTTTCTTTAATCCCTCCATATAAAGTAAATTGTAGAGAAGAAAACAAAGGCATTTTTTTCAGAAATAGGTACATATTATCTCAATCCAGACTCTCCATTTATATATGGAAAAAAACTATGGAAATAGTTTTTTAATAATAGTTTTTATTTTATAACATAAAATCCTAAAATTGTCTGCCAAAAACTAGAAATATTTTTGGTTTACTATTAAGATATTCTTAGTATTCCCAAATACCCATATGTTACGATGCACAATCTGTAATACTATAGCTTGCAACTATTAATTGCCTTAATGACAAATTTTTTTATCTATTCTATTTTTCTGGGCAGTGGATTTTTGGTAAAATAGCAACAATTTAATTAAAGATTCTAAAAATATCACCACCAAGACATTTACTGAGTTCTACAACATCAACAATCATGTGCAGGGAGTCCTGGTGTGGCACTGTAGAATAAGCACTAGACCTCAAGGTTGGTTTGACTTGCAAGGTTGGTGGTTCAAATTCATCAGCCGCTCCTTGGAAACCCTGTACAGGGATGCTACGAATTGGAGTCTACTTAATAACAACAATCATGTGTTATGGTTAAGGCCTTCTAAGACCTGGCTTCTTCCTGTAGACTATACAGTTCCTAAATTTAATCATACACTCCTGGTGTGATACTGTTGGATCTGCAATGGGCTGTAAACCACAAAGTCAGCAGTTCAAACCCACCAGGTACTCCTCGGAAACCCTATACAGACTATGAGTCAAAACCAACTCGACTGCATTTAACAACAACAACAACAACAAATCTAGTCATATTACACAAACAGGAGATCCCCATCCTGTCTTAATTAAAGATCACCTGTTTCTCACCACCCAGGTCTATTATACAGAAACACACTGCTTTTTAGAAGTGATTTTCTAGATCATTGAACCTATTTTAATAGTTTTCTGAGAAGGCAAACCATCCAACTGCCTATGTCATACAATGACACTTTTTTTTTTCTATTCCCTCTCTCTCACTTTCTCTCCATTCCTGCAGTCATATTTAATTTGAAATAAATTTTACTGTATTTAAAGGAAAAAAGACCTTAAATCTGTGGTTTCACTTTTCAAACCATCCCCTCCTCTCCATCCCTATTGGTATCACCTTAGTTTAGATTTCCATCATCTCTCACCTGGACTATTGCCTCCAGTCTTGTCTCCCTCAAATCCATCCTCCACACAGCTGGCAAAGTGATCTATTTAAAACAAAAATGTGACCACGTCACTCTTCTGAAGGCAGTAGTTCACCATCAGGTCAAAATTCCTTCACATGGTCTTCAAGACCTTTCATGATCAAGTTTCCACTTACTTCTCTAGCCTGACATCTCCCATGTCACACCTCAAGTTTAAAATGTTAACATGTACCGCACTGTTTCCCACCTTTCTGCCTTTGTTCATGCAGTCCTGTCTACCCGCAATGGGTTCTCAGCCCATTCTTTGACTGGCTGACTTCTACTCTTGGCACTCCACTCCCATACATCCTCCACTAGGAAGCCTCCCATACTTCTCTCCTCGTTCTCAAAAGCATTACACTTGCCACATTAACATCCTTTATTTATCTCCATATTTATAACATTGTTGTTACTGTTAACTGCTGTTTACTTGGCTCTGACTCATAGCAACCCTGTATAAGGTTTCCAAGGAGTGGTTAGTGGGTTTCAACTGCTGAATGAAACCTTGTGGTTAGCATTCCAGTGCTTATCCTAGAGTGCCACCCCAAGACTCCTCTAATCATATTTGTTTACCAAACTTCATAGTATATTCCTTGGAAGCAAGAACTCTATTTTTTCTTTTTCCTTCCTATCTCAAGTTACACAATATGTATTCAATATTGTTGACTGGAGTCTTGGTGGGGTACTGTAGATAAGTACTCAACCACAAGGGCAGTTTGAGCCACAAGGGCAGAGGTTCAAACTCACTAAGCCGCTCCTCAGAAAACCTACACAGGGTCGCTATGAGTCAGAACCAACTTGATGAATGACCAAGTTAAACAAAAATAGGAGTGACAGGAAACAATAAGATGCATTTTAACCTTAAAAATTACATTAACCTGGACGTGTGGCCAGAGACGGGTAAGGATCACGTGGAACCTCGGCAACCTAAGACAGAGCCATTGTCATGCTGCAATGAGTTTCGATGACAGGTAAGACTGAGGAATTCACA
>NW_006408618.1:11376715-11380655 GCF_000296735.1 Chrysochloris asiatica
AAAAAAAAAAAAGTATCCCAGTCCAAATAATACTATATTTTTCAAATATACAAAGTAATAAATACATGATAGTTATTGTTGAGGCCAAGGTTCTAAAAGAACTACAATCTAGAAACAATCTTTTTTATTTCCCCTTCCCCTTCACTTTGAGGCAAAAGCTGGACAATGAATAAGGAAGGCTGAAGAATAATTTATACCTTTGAATTATGGTGCTGGCAAAGAATGAACACATGAAAAAGCAGCCGCAATGTTCCTGACAAAGGTGGATGGTGAGACTTTGTCTCTTGTATTTTTGGACTTGTTATCAGGAGGGACCAATTCCTGGAGAAGGACATCATGCATTTTAAGTAGAAGGTCTTTTTAAAGCAAAACAGGAAGGCCTTCAAATGAGATGGACTAATGTCACAGTTGCAACAGTGAGCCCAAACATAGCAACGATTATGAGGATGGCAAAGGACTAGGCAGTATTTCGTTCCGTTATATACAGGGTCACTCTGAGTCAGAATGGACTCAACAGCATTGAACAACAGCACTCCCTTTTCCTACCTCTGATTTTATGGTCTTTTTGGTCAAGTCAAAACATCTTATTTCCTTCCTTCTTTCTTTTTACTCTCTCCTTTGTTTTCTTAGTATGGGAAGGTCAATTTCCTGTGCAGTCTGCACAGGATATCCACTTGAAACACCATTCTTCCCACCAGCAACAAACAATAGGAGTTTTTCTACTCACCCTCTTCCCCCTCACCTCAGCCCTGGCCAAGAAGGAACATATATTACATCAACAAGAGTTAACTGAATGGGGGAAAGCAGGCTAAGAAATAAGAGAGAGGGATATAGAGAGAAACGCCTATGGGAAGACAAAGTAAATGTCTCAGTGTTGTGCAGTGCCCATGGCACTTTCCTCACAGACATGTCTGGATGAGTCACATGGACCCTGCCTGCCTGAAGACAAGCATGTAGGCTGGGAATGTTTTATTTTTGAACAATGTGATGTTATCACTGTATATTCGGTACCTTAGATAGCAAGCTAAGTATCTTTCATTAATTACCATGATAGAAGTAGATCATAGACTTAAAATGAGCCAACAGAAGACTCTAACTTTCTCTGGGTATAACCCAGAGAGCAGAAATACATTATGACTATCAAGAAAGGTATTTTTTTTGCTATTGATAACATTAAAAAAAAATTTTTTTTTTAAGGCAAAACATACAGAAACAGTAGCTTGTGAAAAGTAAATTATCAGGACTAAAACAGTTAAAATCCAGAGTAATAAAAACTCAAATTCAAATTCAGAAATAGTTCCTACTCTTAATATTTAATTTTATTAAAAATATTTTTCACCAGATTGTCATTAAATAACTTTTACTGGTTTAATTAAAATTTGTCAGAGAAAAATTAATATCTAAATTTTTCACTTTAGCCATTTCTCAAATTACTTTACAAACACTTAGCTTGCTAGAATTTTACTTAACTTATATATTTCAGAAACTTGTTATTTTAAGAAGAATGTGACGAGTTGGATAAACTATTCAACAATATTCAACATAGCTTAACTTCTTCATATTATAAAATATTCCAGTTTATTAATTTATTTTGCCATTCTAAAATATTTAAGATCCTATTATGAAATATCAGAAAGCAAAATATAAATAAATAAATAAGACCATGAACCTAAACTGAGCAAGAATGAAGATAAAGCAGTAAATAAATATTCATTTTTTGAAATGGTTATTTATCCTCCCCAAACCATCAACTCTGAAGCATACCTGTCAAGTTGGGTAAAGCAGATTCTGAGGCCTCACCACACAGGCAGCAAAGCGACGTGTCCTGATCTCTGTCATAATTACTAGAAGGAAGCAGGACTGTCCCAAGGACCATACTGCTGCCCAGAAGCACAAAAGTTAAACTGTTCTGTGTAAAGAGGAAGTCTTAGAATTCCACTCTCTGACAGGCAGCACCACATGCATGTGACATTTACTCATGGACTCCAGTGGCCACAAAGAACCAATAGAAGGGTAAATACAACTTCCTGAGTGGGAGTGGCCTAAAGGAAAATGTCTCGTGATCAACAGAAGACTGAGTCAGAAAAAAGGTACTTCAAGAATTCCAGGAATATATATTTTTTAATAATTTAGTAAAATAAATTAATAATAATAAAACACAGCAACCCATACATGAACAAACAATTTAATAACAAAACATGTAGGAATCAGTACATCCAGCTAGGTTTTCATTACTAAGCAGATGATGTGGTAGGATTGCAGAGGAAAAGTTTCCTTGGAGAAACCTGTTTACAATAAAACATCAAATGTACTTTTACAAGAGAGGAAACGCCTAGAAAGAGTCATCTTTTAACGTCACTTAAATTAGTTCAAGAAACCACAAACCCAAAGTCAGAGAAATAATTAAGTTCTGATTCATAAGTGCAGAAGCCAGAACATGAATGCCTTCACTAATATTTTTGGCTGTATAGCCTACTAAAGGCTACCAACATAGCACGATAGTATTAAATACTTTTGAGTGTTTAAAATTTTTTAAGCAAAATTCTAATCTTTAATATACATAAATAAAGTTGGATAAAATGAGCATACTTTACTAAACTAAAACCTATAAATAATAAAGGCTAGTGACAAAACCAAACGGCCACCACTTGTCTGTCAGATGTCGTACTGTGGTGGCTTGTGAGTTGCTCTGATTCTCAAAGCTATGCCATTGGTATTTTAAATACCAGCAGGGTCACCCATGGTGGACAGGTTTCAGATGAACTTCCAGACAAAGACAGACTAGGAAGAAAGAGTGACAAACTACTTCTGAATCTTCAGTCACTGAAAACCTTATGAATAGCAGAGAAACACTGTCAGATATAGTGCCTGAAAATGAGCCCCTCAGGTTAAAAGGCACTCAAAATGCAACTGGGGAAGAGCTGCCTCCTCAAAGTAGTTGACCATGATAAGGTGAATGGAGTAAAGCTCGTGGGAGAAAAGCCCGCGGGACCCTCATTTGCTGATGGGGCACAACTCAAAATGAAGATAAACAGCTGTACACATCCACTGAAAATCGGAACATGAATGTATGAAGAATGAATCTGGGAAAATTGGAAGTTGTCAAAAATGAAATGGAACGCATGAAAATCAGTATCTTAGGCATTAGTGAGCTGAAATGGACTAGTATTGGCCATTTTGAATCTGACAACCACATGGTTTACTATGTCAGGAATGACAAACTGAAGAGGAATGGTGTTGCATTCATTGTCAAAAAGAACATATCCAGATCAGTCAGGAGGTTCAACGCTGTCTGTAATAGGATAATAACCATGCGCCTACAGGGAAGCCCAGTTAATACCACTATTATTCAAATTTATGCACCAACCACTAAAGCCAGTGAGAGGATGAAATAGAAGAATTCTACCAACTTCTTCAATCTGAAATGGATCAAACATGCAATCAAGATGTATTGATCATTACTGGTAATTGGAATGAAAGGTTGGGAGCAAAGAGGAAGGATCAGTAGTCGGAAAATATGGCCTTGGTGATATAAATGATGCTGGAGAAGGGTGATACAAATGATGCTGGAGAACGCATAATAGAATTCTGCAAAACCAATGATTTGTTCATTTCAAATACCTTCTTCAGACAGCATAAGAGACAACTATACACATGGACCTCACCAGATGGAATAGATAGAAATCAAACTGACTACATCTGCGGAAAGAGACGATGGAAAAACTCCGTATCATCAGTGAAAACAAGGCCAGGGGCAGACTGTGGAATAGACCATCAATTACTCACATGCAAATTCAAACTAAAGCTGAAGAAAATGTAAACAGCTCCATGAGAGCCAAGACACGGCCTTAAATATATCCCACCTGAATTTACAGATCATCTGAAGAACAGATTTGATACATTAAACACTAAAGACCGAAGATCAGAAGAGTTGTGGGAT
>NW_006408618.1:11380755-11383565 GCF_000296735.1 Chrysochloris asiatica
AAACAAGTCACATGAATGGTTGAATGTGAAACTGATGATGTGCCCTGTAAACTTTCACTCAATCCACAATAAAAACCTTAAAAAATAAAAAAATAAAAAATTACATTAACACATGTTTTAAAAATGGGTTCCTAACTGTCTACATGTTATAGACATTCCTGTTGTGGGTTGGATCTGTAATTTTCCTCACTGTTTGTTTCAATGAATTATATTCCTTCCTGCTCTTGAAAGGAATCCCTCTTTAAAATTTCATAATTAAATTTTGTTTAAGAATTTCAGGACAAATCTGAAGCTAGGCCCAGCTGTCTTGAAAAAATTATTTAAAACAGTTATCATGTTGTTCCTTGTTCAAATGCAGAGTTAACAGTGAATGGGAACAGCTATATTATAATAAAATATAACTAATTCAGGACCACCAAAAAAACAAAACATCATATATGAAATATTCTTCAAACTAGTCATATGCAATATATTTTTCTTTATTTTAATGAAAAATTATCCTCTCTAGCAAAATTTCTACTGGGCTACTAAATGCCTATCCTTTATTAAATGAAAGAGTTGCCAAATAGAAGTACAATGGCTAAGCCTACCAAGTCTATCCTGGATACCATGTGATCCACACTGATAAATGGTTCTTGCCAATGACAGTGGGTAGCACATTACAATTTTTTGTGAGTATTACTCTCCTCAGTGATTATCATAAGGGTCAGGTAAGTTTAATTCATTTAAGATAGGGAAAAGTCCTCCCTGCCTGAAATTATATAAGTAACAAAAACTTAAGAATAACAGAACATTTTTTTGTACCATCAGACCAGTTTGGAGACTACATTAAGCAAACCTTGAAGCCAATTCTTAAACCCTATCAGATCAAATAAAGCAGATGCCATGCATTTGGGATCTTACCTCATGAGTTCCAGTATGTTAAAATTTAAAGGTAACAATCTGAATGAAAATCTACTATATGCTAGGTTGTACTGGGCTTCAGACTGTAAAAATTGTAACTATGAATAGTGCTATTTGGACTTGATATGCAGAACTACTCCCCAATAGAATTCTCCATCTCAGTTAAATAATGGTACTTTATCATTTCAGGCCAAAAACCTTGGGTTCATTCATGACTACTTTCATGCTCTCACATCCTATACCAATACTTTCTACTGGCACTACTTTCAAAAAAATCTATCATGAATCCATCAGTCATACTTTGTCCACTACTACCACCCTTTCACCACCATCACCTCTCACCTAGCTTATTTCACCAGACTCCTAGCTGATCACTATTCTTCCATCCTTACTCGCCATTGTCTATTCTTGACATGGAATCTAGCTTTCAGAACCTAAGTCAAATTGTGTTATTCTTCTGATCAAAACTTCAATGGCTCCCTGTCTTACTCAGTAAAAGCTAAAGTCCTTTCAAGAACTTACAAAGTCTGCCACAATCTACCTTGCCTAATTTATTTCCTACCACTCTTCCCTTAGCTTACCTCATTCTGGCTACCTGCTTGTCTGCTGTTGCTAGCATACCAGGTATGCTTCTGCCTCAAAACGTTTGCACTGACTTCTCCTTCTGCCTGAAGCACTCTTCCCCAATACATCCCCATGACATTTCAATAAAATGTTTTCTTCTAGGTAGCGGCATTCCATGTTGGAGTATGCATTTATTCCCAAAAACATTCTGATAGTCTTCCCATTCCCTTTCATGTTTTATCTCTCTCAATAGCTCGATTACCATCATAAATATGGTACACTTTACTTATTATATTCATGCATAAAAGTGGGATTCAAAAGTTTCATGGAAGAATTCCATTGTCTTTTCATTTCATTTTCCACAAATTTGTTTTAGTCCCCTCATATTACCTAACTCCACCCCCCCTGCCCCACATGAATGTGTATGGAGACAGGGATTTTTGTCAGTTTTGTTCACTTATAAATCTCAAGTACCCAGACAGTTATATAAGAGGCTGTCAAAGAAAGATGGCTGAATGAATCTTTTTTTGAGAACCTGATACATATTGTTGTTACGTGCCATTAGTCAGTTACAATTCACAGAGACTCTGTCTAGGGTTTCTGAGGAGTATAGATGCCTAGTGGTATACTCACTGAAGGATGCTATGAGACAACAGAATATAAAATACAATTCTAGAGTCAGGCAAGGCTTCAGAAAAGGCAAGGCATTAAATCAGGGTAAGGAGGAATTTTGCACAGATGACAGTAGAATGACAGACTATCACCGTACAAGGACATATCTATGGCATGTTCCTCATCTATGCTGGGGTGGAACTCCATCAAGCCTAAAGGCAATTCAGTTTCATAAAAACCATGCTATTATAAAAAAGGAAGAAACAAAACTCATTCTACAGTTTAATTCTATGTAACTTTAAAAGGTATCCCAGAGAACAAACAAGATGGCGGATCAGGTGGACATATAGCAGAGAGCTCAGCCAACAACAACACAGAATACTCGACCAAGCAGGTTCAGGGGATGGTCCCAGAACTCTGACCCACATATAAAGGAATACTTAGAAGGTTGAAAGGCTCACAAGCTGGGGGAATTGGTGGCAGAAGCAAGAAATCTATTGCTTTGTAGTCTAGGATGCTTGGCTGCTCCAGGAGCCGCCATCTTGGGTGAGACCACGTGGGGAAAGATTCGGTGCGGCCACAGACGCCTGGCAGAACCGCTTAGATAAAGGTGTGGACATTCTTTTCTTTTGGTATCTGTTCATTGGTCCCTTGCTGTATGCGCACCTCCATTCTGGTAACTATAGGGGTGCCTGAGCTAGTGGGCACCCCAGCACCACCCTCGAGGGTTC
>NW_006408618.1:11396011-11396587 GCF_000296735.1 Chrysochloris asiatica
AAGTGACCCAACAGAATGCAGAAATCATCAGACAATATTACTAAAATCACATACAAGTAAAACTTTGCTAAAAGATAACTCAAAAATGGCCGCAACAGTACATTGATAGCCAGGCTTAATAAGGATTCAGACAAGGATGTGGAATGAAGGATATTACTGCTGACATCAGATAGATATTGGCTGAAAGCAGAGAATACCAGAAAGATGTGTTTACCTGTGCTTTATTGACTATGTAAAGTCTTCTGATTATATGGATCATGACAAGCTATAGACAACATTTCACAGAATGAGTATTCCATAACACTTAATTGTGCTCATGAGGAATCTGTACATAAACCAAAATGCAAGTGTGTCGTTACAACAGAATAAGGGAATGCTAAATGGTTAAAAATTAGGAAAGGAATACACCAGGGTTGTATTCTTTCACCATACTTATCTAATCTGTGTGCTGAGCAAATAATCCTAGAAGCTGGATTATAAAAAGAACGTGGCATCAGGATTGGAGGAAGACTCATGAACAACTTGTGATATGCAGATGATATATTCTTGCTTACTGAAAGCAAAGAGGACTTAAAA
>NW_006408618.1:11397610-11403533 GCF_000296735.1 Chrysochloris asiatica
GGAGTACTCATGGATATTGAGTTGATCATTATTTTTCTAGATCTTTTCAATGGACAAAACTAGAAAATAAACATTTTAAGATAAACCACTTGCACAGAACAAAACACTGTCTGGTCCTGTGCTATCCTCATAACTGTTGTTACACTTGAGCCCATTGCTGCTTCCACTGTGCCAGTCCATCTCATTGGGGGGTCTTCCTTTTACTGCTGACCCTCCTTTTACCAAGCATGATGTCCCTTCTCCAGGCATTTTGCTAAAGAATTGTTGTTAAGTGCTGTTGCGTTGATTCTGACTCATAGCGGCCCTGTATAGGGTTTCTAAGGAGCAGCTGGTGGGTTTGAAATGCCAACCTTGTGGTTAGCAGTCCAGTGCTTATCCTACAGCGCAACATCATAGTAGGCTTGTGTTAATTCTGGTGAAGGGAGAGGCAATACAATAGGAGGAAAATCATCATTTAACCAAGGCCAAGAAGACAAGAGGTATGCAAGAATAAAGGACAACTATGTCTTGGTGTGAGTTCTGGTGTGGTGCTGTGGGTTAATGCACCAGACTGCAAAGCCATTTGCAGTCGCTCCTTGGAAACCCTATATAGAGTCGCTATGGGTCAGAACTGACTCAAAGGCACTAACAACAACAACATGTCTTGGTGTGGTGCTGTAAAATAAAGCACTGTACCACAAGGTTAGTATTAACAACAAGGTCGGCAGTTCAAACTCACCAGTCACTCCTTGGAAACCTTATACAAGGTTGCTATGATAGGAACCAACTCAGTGGCACTTAACTACAACAACAATAACATAGTCCTGGTGGCAGTCCTGGTGTGGCACTGTAACTGCTAACCACAATGGTTGACAGTTCAAACCCACCAGCCATTCCTTGGAAACCCTGTATAGTGTTGCTATGAGTTGGAACCAACTCAACAGCACTTAACATAGTCCTGGTGTGGTACTGTTGGATAAGCACTGGACTAACTTCAGAGTCAGCAGTTCAAACCCACCAGTCTCTCCTCAGAAACTCTATATGGGATCACTGTGAGTTAGAACCAACTCGACAACACTTAACAACAACATAGTAAACATACTATAACATATACAATCCTTCAATAACAATAACAGCAAATAATAATTTGTGAATGGATACATAAGTAGTTATATATGCTATATAATGGAGTCCTGGTGTGGAACAGTGGGATAATGCAATGGACTGCAAGGATGGTTTGACCTGCAAGGTCAATTAGTTCAAATTCACCAGCTGTTCTTTGAAAACCCTATACAGGTTCGCTATGAGTCAGAACTGACTCAAAGGCACTTACCAATAACTTAAAAACATACTGCATAGTGCTGTGGGTTGATGCACCAGACTGCAAAGCTATTTGAACTGCAAGGTTGGTGGTTCAAGCTCATCAGCTGCTTCTTGGAAACCCTATACAGGGTCGCTAATGGCACTTTAACAACAACAACATATAGTATACATATAGGAGGTCAAGCAGAACTACATCTGCATGTATATATAGGTAAGGTTGTGATTTTTTTCCCCACATACATATTTGCATGGGCTGCATGTATATTTAGTAGAGCATACAGGGAGCATAACCATGAAACTTCCTAAAATTAAACACCTTGTGGGACCGAGATGCTACTGGGTTTGAAGTCTAAGTACCATAGTCTCAGAGGCACCTAGATCAACTGGCATAACACAGTACATAAAGACAGTGTTGTACATCCTAGTTTGGCGAGTAGTGTCTGGGATGTTAAAAGCTTGTGAGAAGTCATCTAATATACAACTATTGATCTCTTCCTGCCTAGAGCAAAGGAGAGTGAAGAAACCCAAATACTCAAGGAATAAATTAGTACAAAGAAGTAATGCCCCACATGAACCACATCCTTCATTAGCCTGAGAGTAGAATAAGATGGAGGGAATTCAGTGGTTCTAGAGACTGGACTACGAACCACAAGGTTGGTGATTCGAGCCCACCAGGAGCAAGATGAGGCTTTCTGTTCCCACAAAGATTTACAGCCTTGGAAACCTAATACAGGGTAGTGATGAGTCGCAACCAACTCTATGGCACTAACAATAACAAAAGAATGATACGGTGCCTGGCTACCACCACGGATCTACAAAAGGTTTACAATCAGGATTACAAAAGCTCCTCGATAGGATGGGAGAAAAATGTAGAACAAAATCATAAAAAAATAACAGACTCACTGGTCTGATAGAGGCTGGTGAAACCCTGAGATTATTGCCTTTAGCTACTCTTCAAATCTCAAGTGAACTGATGCCCGGGAATCACCTTTTGGTCAAAGAATAGATGCTGTTGTTACGTGCTGTCGAGTCAGTTCTGACTCATAGCAGCCCTGTATACTGTTTCCCAGAAGTGACTGGTAAGTTAGAACTGCAAACCTGTGTTTCTTATCGACCTTTCGGTTCAGTGCCACACCAGGACTCCAAAGAATAGATATGCCTATAAAATAAATAATAATACCCGTGAGGAACATAACTCTTCAGAACAGTTAATTATATAAGACCTAAACACCAGCATTTGCCCCAAAACAAATTTTAAAGCCGGGAAGGGACAAGAAAGAAATAAAATGGGAACGGGGAACCCAGGGAAAAAAAATGAAGAATGTTGACACATTAAGGGGATTGTAACTAATGTCACAAAATGTGTATAAATTATTTAATGGGAAACTACCGTGCTCTGACAGAGTCTTGGTGTGGCGCTGCGGGTTAATGCACCAGACTGCAAAGCCATTTGAACTGCAAGGTCAGCAGTTCAAGCTCACCAGAAGCTGCTTGGAAACCCTATACCGGGTCGCTATGGGTCGGAACCAACTCGATGGCACTTAACAATAAAAATAAGAATGTGCTTTGCAAACTTTCATTCAACAACCCCCCAGCCATCCTCCTTCCCAAAAGATCAGACTTACTGATCTGATAGAGACTAGAGAGACCCCCGAGACGACTGCCCGCAGTCACCCTTCTAATGTGGAACTGAAGCCACTCCTGGAGGTCATCTCTAAACCAAATCATAGACTGGCCTATAAAATAAACCAGGACACCTGTGAGGAATGTGCTGCTTAGAACAATAAACTATGTGAGACCAAAAGGACAGTGTTTGCACAGAAACAAAGATGAGAAGGCAGGAAAGGGTAGGGAAACCAGACTAAAGGAAATAGGGACACCAGGGTAGAAAAGGGGGGAGCGCTGACTCATTGTGGAGATTGCAAGCAATTTCACAGAATAATGTGTGTGAAATATTGAATGAAAAATAAAATTTTCTGTTTAAACTTTCACCTAAAACACAATAAAATGTTTACAAAATTTATGCTTCGTTCTTATATAGTTTTCTAATAAAATTAACACATATATTCAGATTTTCTCCCCTTTTCTTAAACAGTAGAATATTCCACACTCTCTTATCCACTTTATTTTTGTCACTTAACATATGTTCTAAACATGACACCATATGAGGACATTTCAAGAAATTCATGGAAAAATGGAATAAAAAGATAATGGAATTTTCCCACAGTTTTTGAAATCCCCTCCTAAATATACAGTTCTGTCCATTTTACAGCTGTGTAACATTCTATGTTAACCATCATGCTATTAAACAAAAGAATTTAGAATAAATTAGAGTTTTTTATTCTTGATTATGAATGAAAAAAATCATATTAATTTTAAGTAGCTCATTCATCAATCTGGAGAACTATTCTGTCCCATTACTATATTTAACTCCCATTTAGGCAACCAGACATCTCCATTTAAGCTATAAACTTATACACACACACACACACACACACACACACTAATCATTACATACTTTTTGCTAAAGCAGGCAGATCTGAGTTGCACTGAACAGAACTGAAAAACCAGTCCTCAATAGTTTAACTTCTCTTAGAAGCCAAGTTTAGAAGATAATTACATTTCTATTTATAATCTGTGGCCAAGAAAAGAGGAATAGTTATAACAGCGATAGGACATTCAGGAGCAGCTTTATATATTAAACCCTGTTTGACTATAGTTTTACATTTCAAAGAAAAAACCCACACAACTCCCTACAGAAGAAATTAGGCAAGGTTCAGAAAAAGGCAAACAAAATTATTAGAGGCCGAGAAAAAGGGTACAAGACAGCTCTATGGGAGAGAAACTGAAAGACTACTGTATCTAAGTTGGACAAATAAGAAATGGTATTAAAAAGTATAATGTAAGTAATATATGAATAGTCTATAATCCTATGCTGTTTTAACTATCTGAACCATCTAATAACTTTTAAGTATCTTAAAGAATAATAAATAAAATTAAAATCATCAACAAATGATGAAAGCCTAAGATTTGACACACAAAAAAAATTATTAGACATGTTTTCATCTTTTAAAATGTTTGTTTTACTTATAAAAGTAATGTATGCTCACTACAGAAAGTTAGGAACTATATACAGACAACAACAACACAGCACTCACATCTACAGTTCCACTGTAAGACCATCAATTACAGATTCATTATTTAAATATTGATATACATTGTTGTTAAGTGCCATGGAGTCAATTTCAACCCAGAGTGGTCCTGCATAGGATTTCCTAGGAGCGGCTGGTGACTATGAACCTCTGACCTTACAATTCACATTACTCTGCAGTCCAGCACACTAACCCACAGCACCATACCAGGACTCCATTGATATACAAAGGGTGTTCAAAAAGTTCTCATTATTATGAGTTTGGGGCATGAAATAAACAAAGATCCATTAGACATAAGGGAGCCTAGTGGCTCTGTAGGGTAAGCACTGGACTGCAAACCATAAGATCAATAGTTCAAGTCCATCAGTCACTCCCTAGGAGAAAGATGAAGTTTTCTGCTCCCGAAAAGACTTATAGCCTCAGAAACTCTATACAGGGTTACTATGAGTTGGAACCAACATCACAACACTTAAAACAACAATAAGAGATAAAGAAGCCAGAAGAGGAGCATGAAACGAAGTCAATAAGGTCAGTAGGTGCCAGCCAGTATTGAATGGTTTAGGAACCAATGGAAATCTACAGACTGGCTCTTGACTTCTATCTTTTAAAAGAGCAAGCACTCTGGCTACCTGGTGAAAAAGAAAGTAAATTCAGAAACAGAAACATATGCTACAATACTACTGCTACTGTAGTTCAAGGAGCTCTGGTAGCATAGTGGTTACAAATTGGGCTGTAAACAGCAAGGTTAGCAGTTTGAAACTACCAGCTGTTCCGCAGGAAAGAGATGAGGCTTTCTGCTCCTGTGAAGATTTACAGCCTTGGATACCACGTACAAGGTTGCTATGAGTCGGAAGCGACTCCATGGCACATAACCACCACCATCACTGTAGTTCAGAAATGTAATTGTGTTGGACTAGAATAGGAGGGGCGCAGTGGAAAATAACAGTGGGAGAACCTAAAGATATGGCTTGAAGAATAACCTACAGGCTTGCAGATCGCAGGGATAAAGATAAGAACAAGGGAGAAAATGAAGAATGGCTTCTGACAGATGGTCATGTAATTCACTCAAAAGTAATAGCAGTATAGAGAGGGTGGCGCTTCCCTGACCGGGCAGCACAGGTACGCGGGCTCAGGAGAAAGTAGGGGGCGGTATCACAAATTGGGGACCCTGCCTGGTAGACAGACAGCTTTTGGGCAAACATAAAACATTAGGCTGCAACTGTATGAACTTATTTTTTTGAAGGATCAAACTATTGAGGAGTTACGAGCATTTTTATCTTCCACCTGCCTGCTCCGGGCTCCTTCCCGGGGAAGGCCCCACCCACTGCAGAACTTAGCAGGGCCTGAGCAGACCCATTGAAAGGGCTGACTCTCTCAGAGAACTAGCGGGGCCACAGGAACCAACATAGTCCATCCCAGGGGGGTCCTCATTGCCACATTAGGCATTACCGGCATGTATATAGGACAAA
>NW_006408618.1:11417140-11418581 GCF_000296735.1 Chrysochloris asiatica
TTTAAATAACAACTATAAAGTAAAAATGAGAACTTTATGATGGTAAGGTTTCCACATTCCACTTATAATAAAATGAGTGTGAAAATTTCAATATGTATACTGAAATATCTACAGTAACCACTAGAAAACCAATACAAAGAGATATAATAAAAAGCACATTACATAAATTAAAATGGAGCGTTAGTAAAAAGTTCAAATAGCCCAAAAGGTGGCAGGGAAAAGGCATATGAGGAATAAGCAAACAAAATAATGAAATGGTAGACTATAATAGAAAAACACATCAATAATTACATTATACTGAAAGGAGTTTAGGAAGCTAGAAAACGAGCACGAAAAAGAGTTAATAAAATCATCACAAGCAGGTCAGATCAAATTTGAAGAGTTCAGGAGCCTACGGAAATCAACACAACAATTTTCAGCTGGGAGCTCACATGCACTGATTTCCATCTTTTAAAAGACACTCTTGACCTTTTGCATGTAACTACTCAGAATTAAAAAACAGATTGTCAGAATGGATATAAAACATGGCAAAACCCTTGTAGCATAATGGATTAAAAGCTGGGCTGCTAACCTCAGGATCAGGAGTTCTAGTTACTCCACGGGAGAAGATGAGGCTTTTTGTTCCCTTGAAGATTTAAAGCTTCAAAACCACAAAACAGGATCACTAAGTCTGAACTGACTCAAGGCCTTACCAACAACTATATCTAACGTTTTGTTTTACATCCATCCTGATATCCTGTCTTTTAATTCTGAGTAATTCCATTCAAAACATGACCTACTATACCTAATGGAGTCCTGGTGTGGCACTGTAGGATTTGAATGCTAACTTGAATGCTAACCACAAGGTTGACGGTTCAAACCTACCAGCTATTCCTTGGGAACCCTATTCAGGTTTGCTCTGAGTCAAAAATGACTTGAAGGTATTTAAAAACAACAAAAATTATACCTAATAATATATGTAAGTTACAAGTAAATGAATGAAAAAAAAAAAAGTAAATGAATGAGAACATATGTAAATGCAAAAACATGTACACAAATATTCTTAACAGTAGTCATCATAACCAAAAGTGAAAACAACTGAAATATCCATCAGCTGATGAATAGATGCGATTACTCAGCAAACAAACGGAACCAAACTGATACATGCTACAGTGTAGATGAGAGTCCTGGTGTGGCATTATGGGTTATGAAGCTGGACTGCAAAGTCATTTGAACCGCAAGATCAGGGTTTAAGCTCACAAGCCACTCCTTGGAAACTTTATACATGGTCGTTATGAGTCAGAACTGACTGGACAGCACTTAACAACAACAGTGCAAATGAACTTTGAAAACAAGTTTATGATGTTATGGATTGAATTGTGTCCTTCAAAACATGTATTGTCAATCCTACAATCCTAACCCTATACCTGTGAATGTAATTCCATCAGAAATGTGTTTTGTT
>NW_006408618.1:11420199-11424185 GCF_000296735.1 Chrysochloris asiatica
ATGGACTTACGAGCTTTCTATGGTGATATTTCTGGCTATTCCTTTCTCTCCCCCTCAAGTGTCTATTTTATAATGGTATGCCAGGGAAACCAAGATTCAAAAGACAGCCAAGCATCTTAATAGTATTTCCCCCTTAAACTTAACTACTTTTGAGACATAAAAGGAACAGATTAGGCATAGAAGCAACCAAGCACAAATGGGGGAAAGACAGATGCCAAGTGGAGATGTCCAAGGAACACAGTGAGAATACTAGAGAAATTGAAATTTGTCCCACGGCAGACAATGAACACCTTCCTTTAGATCCAGTGCCTTGAATTTGGACTTCTAGCCTCCTAAACTAAGAAAATAAATGTTTGTTCTTTAAAACCACCGTACTGGGGGTATTTCTGGTTTAGCAGCACTAGGAAACTAAGACACTAAGTAAAAGAAGCCAATCAACAATGAACACAAATTGTATGATTCCATTTAGCTGAAATGTCTAGCTAAATATCTAGCTAAATCTATAGAGACAGAAGGCAGATTAATAATAGTTTCTAGGCTTGTGTGGGAGAGGAGAAATAATGGGTAAAATATTGTTAGACTGTACTAATGGTTGAACTCTGTGAACATACTTTAAGTCAGTGAATTTTATAGTCTTTGACTTATACCTCAATAAATCTAATTTAAACATATGATATGTGACTTCACCCCCACCCCTAAAAAGAACCCAGAGGAAAGAAATAGAAGCCAAAAAAAAGTATACTATGTGAAAGAAGCCAGATATAAAAGTCTGTATATTATATGATTCCATTCATATGAAATGTCTAGAAAGAGAAAATATATAGAAATAGAAAGCAGATTAGTTGCTATCTGACGCTCAGGTGGAAACACTGACTGACTGCAAACTAGCACAAGGTAATGATGAAAACTGGTTTGTAATGGTAGTTGCACAACTCTGTTTACTGAAAAAAAAATAACTGAATTGTATATATTTAAAATTAGTATAGTTTATGGAATATAAATTACAACTCACTAAAGCTGCTCTGGTAGCGTAGTGGTTACGAATCGGGCTGCGAACCTTAAGGTCAGCGGTTCGAAACTACCAGCTGCTCCGCGGGAGAAAGATGAGGCTTTCTACTCCCGTAAAGATTTACACCCTCGGAAACCCTGTACAGGGTCGCTACGGGTCGGACCCGACTCAACGGCACTTAACAACAACAACAACAAAGCTGCTCTGGTAGCATAGTGGTTACAAATCAGGCTGCGAACCTCAGGGTCAGCAGTTTGAAACTACCAGCTGCTCAGCGGGAGAAAGATGAGGCTTTCTGCTCCTGTAAAGATCTGCAGCCTTGGAAACCCTGTACAGGGTTGCTATGAGTCGAACACGACTCCACGGCACATAACAACAACAACAACAACAACAAAGCTGCTTTTTAACTCTCAAACTCAATAGTATGAAAACAACCAACCCCATTAAAATATGGGTAAACTTTTTAGGCCCCAAAAGAAAATATGAATGACAAAATAATCAACATGGGCAGCGATTAAGGAAATGAAAATTAAAGCCACAATGAGATACCACAACACACCTTTAGAATGGCTAACACAGAAAAACCTGATGATATCAAGTACTGGTGAGGATGCGAACCAGTTGAAACTCTCATACATTGCTAAAGAGAATGCAAAACGGTGCAACCACTTTGGAAAATAGTTTGACAACTTCTTATAAAGTAAAACATCCACCTATAATATGACCCAACAGTACCACTCCTGGGTATTTGCCCTGCAGGAATTAAAACTTATGTTCATATAAATCTGTATGTAAATGTTTATAGCTCCAATCATAATTGCCTCAATCTAGAAACAACCCAAATGCCCTTCAATGGATGAACGGGTAAACTGTAGCATATTCATACAATGGAATTGGTTGGTGGTGTGCTGTAGAGTCAGTTCCTACTCATAGCGACCCTGAATATGGTTTCCGAGGCTATAAATCTTTACAGGAACAAAAGTCTCATTTTCCTCCTGTGAACTGCTGGTAGTTTCAAACTGCTGGCCTTGACTCGTAACCACTGTGCTACCAGAACTCCTTATAATCTCAAAGGCATTTTATTGAGTTTCCAAAAGAACCCAGTCTCAATATGTTACATTCCTGAAAAGACAAAATCATTGTGGTTGCCAAGATTTCGGGGAGGAAAGGTGTGACTAGAAAAGGATTACTTGAGGGAGTTTTCTTTGGGTGACAGAACTGTTCTGTCTGTATCCTGATTTTATTAGTGGTTACATGTATACTTGTTAAAATTCATAGAACTGTATGCCCTCAAAGCCAATTTCGCTGTATGTTAATTTTAAAAACAGAAAAATTCAGGATCTAGGACTTAGCCCTGAAGAAATCTCACATTTAGAGAGCCAAAACAAAAAAGAGTAGGATCTAGAAAAGGAGACTCAGAATAAACAGAAAGGAAGCAAAAGTTACAAGAGGCTGAGAAGCGCAATTGTTTTAGGAAGGAGAAAATACTCAACAGAGCTAAATATTTTTGAAATGTTAATAAATGAGTATCAAACAGTCGTCACTACTTTCAAAGCTATATAGTAACAAGTTTCTCAAATTCTAATAAGGCTTCAATAACTATTTTTCATAATTCTATTTTATAGAAATATCATAATTTCTAGTTTGGGACTATTTCCAAATAACATTCATATGTGTTTTATACATAAAATTTGTCCTCTATTAAGCATTCATTAGGATAAATTTTCATTTTTAAAGATTCATGATACATATTTTCAAAAGACTTCACCAGCTATGAATGAATACTCATTATCTAAGTATGAATGCTCACATTACTAGGATGTTTATAAAATACTTAATTTGAAAGGCAAACAACAATAAATTGATTAAATTTGCAATTCATTGTCAGTAGAGCAGACATTTCCGTATTTCTTTCATTAACTATTTTCCTAATGAGATAAGATTTTTTCATTTCTTTTACGGTTTATATTTCCTATTTTACAAAATGTTAGTAGCCATGGAATTGGTTTGCTGGGTTTGAAGGCTTGGAGCTATAGTCTCGTGAGACAGCTCAGTCAGTTGGCGTATCACAGTGCATAAAGATAATGTTCTCCGTTCTAGTTGGGTCAATAACATCTGAAGTTTAAAAGCTTGGGAGCAGCCATCTAAAATACAATTATTGGTCTCCTCCCATCTGGAGCAAAGGAAAGTGAATGAAACCAAAGACTCACAGAAGGAAGTAGTCCAAAGGTCTTATGACCCATGAAAACTGCAGCCTCTTCTAGTGTGAGACCAGAAGAACTAGATGGTGCCCTGCTACCGTTACCAACTGTTCAGATCAAGGACACAATAGAAAGAAGGTCCTGGTTAAAATGGGAGAAAAATATAGAACAAAATAGAAATTCCTAAGGGCTAGACTTACTGGACTAATGGAGACGAGGAACCCAAGAGACGATCACCCTAAGATACCCTTTGAACTTGGAACTGAAGTCACTCCCATTGATCACCTTCCCTGCAAATAATAGACTGGCTTGTAAAATAAACAATATTATCTGTGAAAACTGTGCTCCCTAAAATTAGTCAACTATATGAGACCAAAGGAGCTCTGGTAGCATAGTTGGTTACAAGTTGGGTTGCTAACTTCAAGGTCAGCAATTCGAATCTACCAGCCACTCTGCAAGAGAAAGATGAGGCTTTTTGCTTTCATAAAGATTTACAGCATCAGAAAACCTATACAGGGTCGCTGAGAGTTGAAATCAACTTCATGGCATATAACTACCACCACATGAGACCCAACAAGTCAATATTTTATCCTTAAACAAAGAAGAGAAGTTAAGGAAGGGCAGGGAAGCTTGATTAATGGGAACAATGCAAATAATAGAAATAATCAGGATGTTGTCATATTGTGAAAAATGTAACCAGTGTCATGGACCAAGCTGCAAAAAAATACTAACTAGGAACTTAATTTGCTATGTAAACTTTCACCTAAAACACAATT
>NW_006408618.1:11424380-11427240 GCF_000296735.1 Chrysochloris asiatica
TCTTCCTTCTTCAGGTCCTCAGTTTCACAACATGCATGATCATTCTCCTAACAGCATGTATCAGTTGGAGTGGAGAGCATCCCAGATGAACTATTTCACAATAGATCACCTACCTTCTTTTTACATCAGCATGAAAGAAAGATCACTGCAGAGATCTAGGGGCAGAAAGGTTATTTCTAAGACACGAGTTATTTAACTAGCATTTCAGGAACTAATGGTAGACCTTAAAATATATTCAGTTCCTGATGCAGAGAGGAAAGTAGTGTCAGAAGCAGATGAGCTCTAAATTGGCAGCTGCCACTTCCCTGAGCATTATTAACCCCTCACCCCATTACCCTCCCAACAGAGCAACTGACTAGAGTTTTAAGAAAGGGAAAGACAACCAGCAGTGCCACCTCTCCTACATTCTACTTTATTACTCTCAGCATTCACCTCTTTACCTTTCCTTTAATGAACTCAAGACTTTATGGGGAAAATATGTTTCCCATTACAAAAAGACTATTATTATCTGTGAATTTCTAATAAACTTTTAAAAAAAAAGTCTAAGAGATCAGGATTTATGTTAAGCAGCCCAGGGCTCTGTTATTTAAGCTATTTGAGCTTCTAATTTTCATTTATAAAGTGGGGAAATGAATAGCAAGTACTTCAAGGGATTCTTATACGAAATTAAATGCATGTAAAATACTTTGCAGAGAACTTGACACCCTAACTTAAAATTTTACTTCTTTTCTGTGGTCTAAAAAAGAATATTTTTTTACTTGCAAAGTAAGTCTATTAAAAGGTAGACTGGTAATATCACATACCACATATTAAAAACAAACTCAATGTAGATTAAAGACTTAAATGTAAAACTAGAACTATGAAGATCACTAATGAATAAAATTGGGACAAACTTAGAGGTTCTGTTACACAGAATAAATACATTATCAAACATAACTGGAAACACACAACTAGCACAAGACAAAATATGTAACTGGAGTATCCTAAAAATTAGACACTTACATGCATCTAGAGAGTTCACCAAAAGAAGAAAAAGAAAACCCACAGTCTGGGTAAAAAATGTGGCAATGACATATCAGACAAGGGTCTAATATCTAAAATTTATAGAAAGTTACAAAAAAAAAAACAAAAAAAAAAAAGAGGATAAATAACCCAATGAACATATACTTCAGGTGGCCTTTACACATACAAAAAAATGCTCAACATCTAAGCCATAAGAGAAATGCAAGTCAAATCAACAATGAGATATTATTATAGCATTAATTGCAAAGTTCAAATCAGCAAATTCTGATGAAGGTGTAGCGAGACTGGGACCCTCCTACACTGCTAGTAGGACTGTAAAATGGTGCAACCACTGCAGAAAATGGTGTGGTACTTTCTCAAAAAGTTGGAAATAGAAATACTGTGTAATCACACCATATAACCCAGCAATCCATCTACTTGGTAGATATCCTCAAGAAGTAAGAGCTGTGAAAAGACTAGAAATATACACACCCATGTTCACTGCAGCACTATTCACAATAGCAAAAAGATGGAGACAGTCTAATTGCCCATCAACAAAAGAATGGTTAAACAAACGCTGGTTGGTACATATACATATACAACTCTATGTAATATTGAAGAATAATAACAAATCTGCAAAACACCCCAATAACAAGGAACCTGGAGAATATGCTAAGTAAAATCAATCAATCGCAAAAGTACAGATACTGTATGAGACCACTGTTGTAAAAGTTAAAAGACTTTCTTTACTGTAAGAAACATTATATGATGGTTACCAGGGGTGAGAGGGGAAGACAAATTATTCACTGGCTAGAAGGTAGACCTTTCTTGGTACGGCACTGCAGGATCAGCACTGGACTGCGAACCATAAGGTCAGTGTTTCAAACTACCAGCTGCTTCTTGAAAAACTTATGTAACAGGGTTGCTGTGAGTTGAAGCTGACTCTATGGCACTTAACAACAACAGCAGGTAGACACACGTTAACTTGGATGACAGGAAAGACAATATACAAGTAGGAAGCTGGCAGAGGAAAGATGAAGGTAGTAGAAAACACAGAGAAGAGTGCAAGAGTTAAAATGAATGAAAACAAATACTGTTATCTGATGGTACATGGAGGGGATTGCAATCATTGTAATGAATCGAAGTATATGATTTGTTCAATGTAAGACTGATCTGTTCTTAAACCTTCACTAAATTCACAATATGAAGTTTAAAAAACAAAAACAAGTGAGAGCAGTTCACCAAAATAAATAAAAGGTAAGTAGGTAATAGGAAAAAAATTGAAAACCAATAGTGATGATGGAAACACAACATGTTGAATGTAATTTTATGTCACTGTGTTTCATATGTAAAAGTCATTTAAATGGCAAATGTTTTGTTATATATACAATTTTTTTTAAAGCTTTTATTGTGAATTGAGTGAGTTTACATGGGAGAACATCAGTTTTCACACTCAACCAATTGAATTTTGTTTCACTACAATTACAATCCCCTCCAAGTACCACTGGTTATTGGTATTTGCCTCTATCCCTCTTTTTTTTTTATGTACATAAAAACATACAGGAATATCGAATCATTTAAACAATAAAAGGGCACATTCTGCAAGCCAGCCTCCTGACTGCCAGCACACAGCCTTTCTCTTTCCATGAATCTAGAATTGTCAGTTGCTCTATCGCTCCATACCATCACCTCTGCCTCCATCTCTGGTGTCACTGCTTCTCTGGATAGGATCCTATGTTCTGCTTATGCTCTTCTCTCTTGATGGTACTAGATCCCGCTGTTTCTTGAATGTAAGGTTAACTACTCCCTCCTTCATGTTACAAAACTTCTACCTTTAGAGTTATGACAGCCGCAATTA
>NW_006408618.1:11427665-11442072 GCF_000296735.1 Chrysochloris asiatica
AAAAAACATAAAAAAAAAAAAAGAATCCTAGTGCTATCTCCTTTCACCAGACCCATATAGACAAGTTAAAAACTATTCAGTGGGGATTCTACCTTCTCCCCCATACCCTCTGAAACTAAACTCCCTCTTAAAAACCTGTAAGCCAGTGACTTCGTGCCCTTATGGCCCTCCCACCCCTATCAATCCTGTGTACAGAGGGTGTAAACTTGATCCTTGATGGGAAGATGTCTTCCCTCTCGGTTGGTATTTTGAGCTACTACATCCATAAGTATAGGTCAAGTTCATCAAATTGTAGAAATTTACACTTGCTTCTTGTATCAAAATTCTTTATCTTCCTCTAATTGAGTTCTGATCATCAAGCCACCCAAGCTAGGTCAAATGGGTACTATCTTCATGTGTGGGTGTTCTTGCATGCCCCTCCCCCCACTTCATATAAGCTGGACACTTCACTCTCATCTCTAGCCTATCGTGGCTAGGTCAGTGTCCATGGGTTCAGGAGCTCCCAAGTCTCCCCAAAATTTGGACCAACCAGCCCTTCCTCTTTTCTCTTTCAAGGTTAACAGTTTATGGAAATGGTCAAACTCAGTCCATTATCTTCATTACTGACTTTCCCACACTTCCATTCACATGTAGACCAATTCGGTCACCAGTGAGCTTACATGTCTGCTCACGTTTTCCCTTTGAGTTTCAGTCTTGGAATGGGATTTGCCCTGAAGGGACTTGATTGCTTGTCTTAATGACTCCCAGGCAAACAGCTTGCTTGTTCTTGTAATAGCCAGTCTGCCATTTTTGTTTTTATTTTTCCTGCTGGTCTTTCTTTCAAGACATGTCTTCTGTTCCTTTAGCTGCTCCTGACTGGTCTACATGTCACTTCAAGTGGGAATGTCCCACCTCAGAAGGTTCTGGACGGGGCTCAGGTTTCCACCTAAGGTCCTATACACTACAAAGGTTCCACAAGAAGTCTATTTCACTGGGCAAGTTCTAGAACCCCTTTTAGGTATTTCTCTATATTACTTTATAAGAAGATAAATTGGAAGATTTCGTATGGCTAACAAGAAGTCAACCAGCTGCTCCTCAGTAACCTTAAACAGGGTCTGTGAGTTGGAAGTGACTTGATGATACACAAGAAGTCAAAGGTACTGAAAATTTTTTAAAAAGCAAATGAACAGCTTTCTGCTAGAAGTAGGCGATGTTCATGGGTGAGTACCACTTTCAAGTCCCTAATCTCATGCCCTTGCCCACCACCGCCACCAGCTCCATGTCTAGGGAGCTTGCGAGAATGTCCCCAGAGCTCAATAACCTTTTGAACACCACCTGTGACAGGACAGAGCAGGGACAACTGACTCTACTCTGTGATGTCAAAACAGATTGCAGTTTCCTGGCACACCACTTTCTTTCCTTCTACTTCAAGGCTAATTGTCAAGTCTGCTTTATGGCTCTCATCTAGTCCTTCAGTCACTACAACATCAAGGGACAGAAGCTGGATGTCAGCCTGACCATTGCATGGGAGTGGGAGCAGCTTATGTTCCTCAAGGATCTCAAGTCCTTGGTGGACGTCTTCTTCAGGACCCAGGAGCCACACCCCCTGCAGTTTCTCAGAGAGGCCAGCATTGGAGATCTGTGGCTACTGTATGAGTTTGTGAAGGCAGCCCTAAAATCTGTGGACAGTGGGGTGGCTGCACGAAGGTGCTCAGTATTGCTGGTGGATGGCCTTAGTGTGCTGCTAAACCTGGGCATGGAGGTTGTGACTGTGCTGGACTTCTGCAAAGCCACCATGTGCTGGAATCTAAAGGAAAACATAGTGGCCCTTGAACATGAAAGCAGAGACACCGAGAATGAAGAGGATAGCATCTCCTGAATGGCCTCAATCCCCAGAGTCACCTGATCCTGCGGGTTGAGGGCCTGGCCACTGGCTTTTGCTGGGACGTGCATGGGCAGCTGACGATCAGTGGAGCAGCCATAGCCCATTGGGAGCAGAACCTCACTTACCAGTACAAACTATACAACAAAAGTGCGACCTTTCTTGCCAGAGGAATGATTCCTGCTGTTCTGTGACTTGATTTAAGGGCAGTGACAGCTACCTTGGACTGCTTTTTTGTTTGCTTTTTATAAAAGAATTCAACCTAGCAGAAATGGATCCTTATGCCTTTGTATAGTATTTAAAGCTAACCGGAGCTCTAGCCGATCCCAGTGATGGTCAAGTGGTGCTATTTTGGTATACCTTTGTTTCCTTGGATCCTGTTCAGAAAGCACAATGAAGAATCCATGACCCTGCTTCTGCGGAGAGAGAGCTGGGTGTTGAGCTCCAGTGAAATGGGTCCTTTAGAAACATCCATGTAAGTACGCTCCAACTGCTCATTTATGTTGTTGTGCCTTTTGGAGATAGAATATTAGGAATATACATACCAGAAAATAGCCAGTCCAAATCACCACGGGTGGTGTAAAGTGAGTTCCTGCATCATAATCACACGTAGGCTGTCTCACTTCATTTTCACCTTCATTCTGCATGGTTTGACTCCAGTGAGGAAAGGCTTAGAAAGGTTTGGGAGTATATTTACGGCTATAGTGCAGGTTGCAGTTAACGGGGCCCAGTTCCACTGTCCTTACTTACTGACGAACAGTCATGGAAGTTGGAAGCAGACTCCCAACCTAATTCGCCTGGGTTTGGTTTCTCCTGGTTTTGCTCAGACAGTGATTGAGTCCTAGCGCCAGGGCCTTGGTCACATAAGGTCTGATGTAGGGCGCAGGTATGCATGGCCTCGGTGAGTGGGTCGGGAATGTTCTTGCTATTAGCTCGGGGCCTTGGTGAGAAGTCAGTGCCTCTTCCTGTGAAGATGGAAGGAGGTGAGTTCTTACCCCAGCATCATGTAGACACCCCTGCCCCTACTCAGCTGCTCAGTCAAGGTCATCTTAGCATACAACAGGGTATTTTCAAAATGGATATATTTTATTGTATGCAGTAGCACTGTTTTGCAGTATACCAAGGTAAAATCCTGGTGTGGTGCTGTGGGTTAATGAGTCAGACTGCAAAGCTATTTGAACTGCAAGGTCAGCGGTTCAAGCTCACCAGCTGCTCCTTGGAAACCTTATACAGGGTCGTTATGGGTTGGAACCAACTCAATGGCACTTAACAACAACAAAGGGAAAATAAAAAGCAACTGAACAGCCTCTAAACTTCTACAAAATTAATTTTCATCAGGTCAGTCAATAATAGCAGTTAATGGATAGCTCCCCACCTTTCCAATGTTTTCACATTCAGAAAAAAATTAAAAATGGCATTTTATCAGGACTATGCTTTCCTTCTCCCTCTGCTGATTCAAATACTATATATCTTTCAAGGTTTGGTTCAAGTTCCTGGATTCTCCTGGATCCTGACCAAATTTCAGACCAAAGTTCAGAGCACTCTTTGCCTAAAACAGCAACTGAACATATTCAATACTGTAATTACTTCCTGTTTTTAGGTCTTCCCCCCCACCATCCTATAGGCTCAGAACTATATACAGTTATGCATCACTGTGCTGTAGGCTAATGCAATGGACTGCAAAGTTGGTATATATATATATATATATCTCCCTACTAGCGTAGTGGTTACGAATTGGGCTGCGAACCGCAAGGTCAGCAGTTTGAAACTACCAGCTGTTCCACGGGAGAAAAATGAGGCTTTCTGCTCCCGTAAAGATTTACAGCCTCGGAAACCATGTACAGGGTCGCTATAAGTCGGAACCAACTCCACAGCACATGACAACAACAAATATATATATGTGTGTATATATATATATATATATATAAAACCACAAGGTCGGTGGTTGAACCAGCTGCTCCTTGGAAAGCCTATACAGGGTTGCTATGGATTGGAACCAACTCGACAGCACTTAACAACAAACACCTGTTCAGGCAATTTCTGGGCAAGTACATCCATGGTCCCAACCCCTATAAAGCCCATTATATTAAAAATCTGAGGTAAATATTGTGCTTCAAAATAACATAGAGTTGTTACTTTGCATTTCATATATATATTACTAATCTTACTGGATTATGGACATCTAGTACTATAAGACTATACTCATTTTCATCACTGTCCAATAAACCCAGTCAAGTGATATTTAAAAGCGTTCACTCATTTTAAATATTCAATAAGTATTAAACTTCGTCCCAGAAAAAAAAAACATATATATATATATTAATAATATATTTTCCCTTTCTCTATCTCAGTATTTCTGAACATTTTTCCCATGTTGTCACTCTAGGGAATAAAACTGAATATAATTTCAATAAATACAATTACTTAATTATGACATAAAATTTATTCAACTTCTCCCTAACATGAGAAATAAAATGCTAGAAAGATAAAATTTTGCAGGGTAGCATTGAGTTTTGAGGGTCACAAGCCATTGTCAATACCTAAGTTGGTATCACCTCTGTTAACAATCACCCTCTATACCTACCCAAATCCTTCATGCACTTGAAGTTCCAAACAGGACTTATCAGAGCCTTCTTTAATTATGTAACCATAGATGTCAACCTATTTTGGACTCAAAGTCTACTATCACAAAAAAGGAAGAACCCATTTGTCTACGTAAGGAAAAACTAAACAATATAAACAAAGATATATTGTAGATTCATGGGCAGAACAAGATGTAGGAATCTGGGCAGGTTAATAATTAATACATATTCAAATTAATAATCTTTAAAAAAATTATTGTTCAACAGTCACTCAGAGAAAAGGCTAAAGGTTGCACTGAGGAAGGGGAAAAAAGGGGGCGAAAGAAGATTACGTCTAAATGCCTCATCTGTAGTCCTGATTATCTCTGGTTCCCTACTTATCAAGTCTTCCCGAAATTACCCACTGCAGCAGTTTGCCATTCTCTGTAGTGATCACACAACCTTATCAAATTATTTTTCAAAGCCACATAAAATACTATCTCTGAAAGGATTAATTTTCTCTACCTTGTTATATTTCCAGCAAACCTCTAGAAATTGACTCTCTGAAGAGAGACCCAACTGGTTCATGCCTTAATCCAGCTCACTGAGCTTGTTGTTGTTGTTGTTGTTATGTGCCATCGAGTCAGTTCCGACCCATAGCGACCCTGTATAGGGTTTCCGAGGGTGTAAATCTTTATGGGAGTAGAAAGCCTCATCTTTCTCCCGCGGAGCAGCTGGTAGTAGGATAAGGAAATAGCTTAATTGGAAAAGATGGCTGGATGTGTGTATATACACATATGCATGTATTTGGGTGTACTGGATGGCTTAAAACAATAGAAATTTATTGTCTCTTAGTTCTGGATGCCAGATGTCTAACTACTGACTGATCACTGGACCAAAACCAAGGTATTAGCAGGCTACACTCCCTCTGGAGGCTCAAAGAGAACCCAGTTTGGTTTTTCCAGCTTCTCGGGTCTGCCAGCATTTCCTCACGTATGACCACATCACTCCAGTCTTCAAAGTCCAGCATCTTCATAACTCTCTGTTTGATCTTCACATTGCTTTCTCCTGTGTGTGTAATTGTGTGTGATGTCTTCCTCGGCCTTCTTCTTATAAGGACCCATGTGATTGCATTTAGGGCCCATCCAGAAAATTCACAATAATATTCCCATCTCAATAAAGACTCTCTCTCCACTCTCTTTTTTTGGCCCTATAAGGTATCAGTCAAAGGCTCAGAGGATTAGGATAAGGATGGTTTGGGAGGATGAAAGGTTACTTTTCAGCTCCCAAGTCCCAATGACTTAAATCCACCAGCTGCTCTTCGGGAGAAAAAAAGACGACTTTCTGCTCCAGTAAAGATTTATAGCCTCGGAAACCCTACAGCCTCAGAATCCACTCAGTGGTAGTGGGTTTTTGTTTTTTTATGCTATAGCCTAGGGATAAGTACACTTAGATAGTCTAAAGATATTCAAGAAAACTTGTGTTGTTTTCCTTTTTGGACACTGTGTGTATATTCTGTGGTTGCTAATAGCATATCCATTCACCCAGGCATCCAACCCATAAATCTTGTTGTCATTCTAGACTCTTGTTTCGTCCCTAATTCCCTATCACCAAAACCTGGTGCTTTTTTTGTTGTTGTTTCATTATCTCTCAAATCCATCTATTCCTCTTCATCCCACAACCACTCTTCTGGTTTAGGACCACTTTACTTCTTTGCCTGATGTCCTACAACAACACTTCAGAAATCAATCTCATTCTGCTCCAATTTAACATTCACATTTGCTTTCATACTAATATTTTGAAAGTGTAAATCCCAAGTTCTGTTTCTGTGAAAAACCTCTAATAGGCTCTCCACCACAGGGAGTTACAGTCCAAATTCCTAAATATGGTATACAAAGAGCCTGCATGACTTGGTCCTTTCCTTGCTTGCCTTTCCAGTCCCATCTCCCACCATTCTCTTTTTCATGCCTATGCTTTGATCATATGTATCCCTACCACTAGTGCTCTGAGCATGTAAAATTGTCCAATACATGCTAATTTTTCTTCCTAAATTCCCCTTCCCTTCCAATTTCTTAATGAATTCACCATACATTTGATTCATGTTCAATGTTCTTGTAGTTTATCACAGATGATAAAGTCTACACTGTGTCATAATCATATAGATTTCTGTTTATTTTTATTTATTTATTTGGGAGAGGGAAATATCATATAATTCAGAAAAATACAAAGTACTAAATCTGGTAGCACAGTGGTTACGAATCGGGCTGCGAGCCTCAAGTTCAGCAGTTTGAAACTACCAGCTGTTCTGTGGGAGAAAGATGAAGCTTTCTGCTCCAGTAAAGATTTACAGCCTTGGAAACCCTGTACAGGGTCGCTATGTGTCGGAACCGACTCCACGGCACATAACCACCACCTACCATCACCACTATTATTTGTATGTGTGATCTTTGCCACATCACCTCACTTAAAAGGAGGTATTATATACAAAGAGAGTTAAAAAAGTTTATGGAAAAACAGAATAAAAACTAATAGAATTTCTCAATGAACCTTTTGAAGTTTGCTTTTATGTCTATTCACAATCATTTTCCTAGCAGATAGTATGGTGCTGTGGGTTAATGTGCCAGACTGCAAAACCGTTTGAACTGCAAGGTCGGCAGTTCAAGCTCACCAGCTGCTCCTCAGAAACCCTATACAGGGTTGCTATGAGTCAGAATCGACTCAATGACACTTAACAACAACAACAAATATTTACTAAATTTTTTTGTTATATAATTTTTTACTAATTATAAAAGCAAAACTTGCCCATTTCCTAGAATCCAAAAAACACATAAACAAAGACAATTAAAAGTAGTTAATCCCATCACCCAGAAATACCTACTGATATTTTTCATATATTTTTATCTTTTTTAAAAAATCTTGTTTTAAAAGATATTTTCTAATATACATTCTTACAGTGATTTTTCCCCTTAAAATTAAAATATAATTTCCAGCTTAAGGTCAGGAACTTGGTAACAGAAGAAATTCAGTTGGTAGATTTGTTTGGGACATGTACAAATTTGATTTACTTCATTTAGATTTTTATTCCAGATTCCTAAGATTCAAATCTATAAAAGTGATAAAATTTGCTTTAATGTCTTTCTTAAAACCTAACTAACAGTAAGTACTTTTTATATATTTATAAATGTATATGCAATTATTTCAACCATCTATCAATCTTAAAAGGATGAACAAATTTTAAAACAAAACATATGCTGTGATCCATTCCTAAAGTATTTTACCCATTTTGTGGCCAAAATAACAACTGTCCTCAAAATATAAATAGACTCACATGTTCCCAAAAGCAAACAGCCACATTGTCAAAGTCTACATATTTCAGAAATGTATTCTAATGAGGTCTTCTCTTTACTCAGCTCTTCTTTCTTCTCACAAGGGTAGGTCTGGAGCTTCGCTTTTGCCCACCCTCAAGGAAATGGAGGACTTGCCATGATTCATTATACTCAGAGACACTAATTGGGCCACTGATTGTCCTCCTGCCTGTTACTAAAAGACATGGCCTTTGCATGCAACTAAAGATATAAGGCCAATCCACCTATCTACTGCCATCAAGTCAATTCCGACTCACAGTGATACTGTCTAGGGTTTCTAATGTTACAAATCTTTAGGGGAGATTCATCTTTCTCCTGCAGAGTGGCTGGTGGGTTTGAACTGCTGATCTTGCAGTTAGCAGCCCAGTGCTTACCCTACTGTGCCACCAGGGCTCCTTAAATTGGTCCTGGCTAACAATATTTCTGCAATGGAAATTAAGGCCAAAATTCCTGCTAATGATATAGAAATTGCCATCCCGCCTCCCTTAGTTCCAGGGGTAGAATGCATTCTTGAAAGAGGGCCTTTAATAAAGGAGTGATCTAGAGTAGAACCTAGTAATTCTTATGTCTGACTGTGAGAACCTCTTAATGCCTCCCTAATAGTATCTCCTTTCACTACTTACTATTATTTCCCTCTTTTTGAAGATGTAGTTATTCTGAAATTAACCATTTTAAGAGGTAGTATAAATTATCAAGAACCAGTACTGAAGGGAGAAATCCAAGCAATACTGAAGGCATTGGTGAAAAAACAAGTCTCCTGGAACTAACAAAATACCAACTGGGATATTCTAACAAACAGCTGCCTGGCCAACTGATTGGAAGAGACTTGTGCCCATTCCAAAGAAGGATGAACCAATGGAATGTGGAAATCATCAGACAATACCATTAATATTGCATGCAAGTGAAATTCTGCTAAAAATTTCAAAAATGACTGCAAAAGTACATTGAGAGGGAACAGCCAGAGGTTCAAGCCAATTTCAGATGAGGGCATGGAACAAGAGATGTAACTGCTGATGTTATATGGATCTTGGCTGAAAGTAGAGCATACCAAAAAAATGTTTACCTGTGCTTTATTGACTACGCAAAGGCTTTTGATTGTGTGGATCATGACAAGCTATGGACAACATTATGGAGAATGAGTTTTTCGGAACACTTAATTGTGCTCAGGAGAAACCTGTACACAGGCGAAGAGGCAGTTGTTAAAACAGAACAGGGAACATTTAGAAAAGGTATGTGCCAGGGTTGTGCTCTTTCACCATACTTATTTAATCTGTATGTTGTGCAAATAATCCGAGAAGCTTGATGATATGAAGAAAAACATGGCATCTGCATTGGAGGAAGTCTCATCAACAACCTGCGATATGCATATGATACAACCTTGCTTGCTGAAAGCAAAGAAAACTTAAAATATTTATTGATGAAAATCAAAGACCACAACCTTCTGTATGGTTGCACCTCAATATAAAGAAAATAAAAAACAAAAATCCTCACCACTGGACCTATAAATAACATCAAAATAAATGAAAAAAAAAAAAAAAAGACTGAAGTGATCAAAGACTTTATTTTGGTCAGCTCAACCATCACAACTCATGGAAGCAACAGTCAAGAAATCAAACAACATATTGCATTAGACAAATCTGCTGCACAAGACCTCTTTAAAGTGCTGAAGAGAAAAGATGTCAGTTTGAGGAATAAGGTACGCCTGACCCAAGCGCACCTAATTAGTATTTTCAATAACCCCATATGCATGTGAAAGTTGGACAATGATAAAAGAAAACTGTAGAAGAATTGATGTATTTGAGTTATGGTGTTGGAGGAGAATATTAAAAGTACCATGAGGACTGAAACAAGACCTTTACCTCATGCCTTATACAAAAATCAACTCAGCATGGATTAAAGACCTAAATGTGAATCCCAAAATTATGACAGCCATCAATGAAAAAATAAGAACAAATGTGAGGGCTCTAATTCAGGGAATACACAGACTATCAAACACTTTGGAAACTACACAAACAAAAGTAGACAAAATAGATGATTGGGACATACTAAAAATTTTAAACTTGTGCGCATCAAAAGACTTCACCAGAAGAGTAAAAGGGGAACACACAGAATGGGAAAAAATATTTTGCAATGACACATCAGACAAAAAATATTTTGCAATGACTCATTTCTGAAAATACATAGGAAACTATAACACCTCTACAAGAAAAAGACAAATAACCCAATTAAAAAAGGGGCACAGGACATGAAGGGACACTTCACCAAGGAGGAGATCCGGGCAGCCAACAAACATATGAAGAAATGTTCACGATCACTAACCATTGCTGTTGTTGTTAAGTGCCACTGAGTCGATTCCGACCCATAGCGACCTTATACAGGGTTTCCGAGGAGCGAGTGGTGAGCTTGAACCGCCAACCCTGCAGTTCAAACAGCTTTGCAGTCTGGCACATTAACCCACAGCACCACACCAGGACTCCATTAGAGAGATGCAAATCAAAACAACAATGAGATATCATCTCACGCCAGCAATAACAACAAAGATCAAAAAAGCAGAGGATAATAAATGCTGGTGAGGATGTGAAGAGACTGGGATGCTCCTGCATTGCTGGTGGGATTGCAAAATGGTCCAGCCTCTCTGGAAAGCAATATGGTGCTTCCTCAGAAGATTGGAAATAGAAATACCTTATGATCCAGCAATTCCTCTACTTGGTATTTACCCACAAGAAATATGAGCCATAACACGAATAGATGAATGCATACCAATGTTCATAGCAGCACTATTTACAACAGCAAAAAGATGGAGACAGCCTAAGTGTCCATCAACTGAAGAATGGATAAACAAACTGTGATACATACACACAATAGAATATTATGCTACCTTGAAGAACAACAAGGAAGCTGTAAGCTATCACATAACATGGATGAACTTTGAGAACATTATGTTGAGTGAAATTAGTCAATCACAAAAGGAAAAATACTGTATAGGACCACTACTATAAAAGACTAAGAAAAAGAACCCATACTTAAGGTGGTGGTGGTGGGGGGATTCTTTGCTGGTTACTGGGATCTAAGGGGGAGGGGGAGGGGAGGGAGGAGGAGGTAGAACACGGGGTAGGGAATAGACACAGGATAGTTTGGGTGCTGGGGAGGGGGGCAATACACAATAAAGGGGAGGGAGTAGAAGAACAAGGCAGATGGTAAAACAATTAGGCAGGTTTACATGGGCTAAGTGGGACAGAGGTAAATAATGATGTAAGCACAACCTCAGAACAACAGGGCTCTGGGATACAGGGATTGAGACATGGCTGGTATGAGCAAAAGGGGGGAAATAATGTTAAGATACTTGACTGTCTTTTGAATCTTGGTTTCCCTGGCATACCATTATAAAATAGACACTTGAGGGGGAGAGAAAGGAATAGCCAGAAATATCACCATAGAAAGCTTGTAAGTCTGTCTTCTGCCTATAACTGATTAGAATACCTAAAATGGGGCTACAATGTATCCAGTGAAGGAGGCTTCAGGCAGAGCCTCTGCATTACATAAAATCATAGGTAGAATCCTGAACCACATCCAGAATCTTCTGAGGTGGGAAATTTCCACTTGAAAGGACAAGCAGACCAGCCTGGAGCAGCTAGAAGTAAAGAAGATACTTTCTTTCTTTTGAAAGAAAGACCAAAAGGAAAAATACAAAACAATAACTGCAGTCCAAATGACTACTACAAAAACAAGCAAGTTACTCGCCCAGGAGATATCAAGGCAAATGGTCGGGTCCCCTCAGGCAAACCCCCGTCCAAGACTAAGACTTAATGGGAAAACACTAGCAGACACGTGCTCTGACTGGTGAGCATGTTGGTCACCAATTAGGGGAAGTGAGGGAAAAACAGCATTGAAGCTGCGAGCTAAGTCCAACCACATTCAACACACACCTGTGAACAAATCTTTACATTGAGGCTCATTCTCACCCCGTCCATACACAGAGTAGACAGGATGGGCAACTTGGCCATTGGCTACCAAAATGGGAGGGCCTACAAAGGCAAGAAGCGACTCTCATACTTCAGACACACTATCAAGAAGGACCAGTCCCTGGAGAAGGACGGACATCATGCTTGGTAAAATAGAGAGTCAGAGAAAAAGAAGATGACCCCCAACGAGATGGACTGGCACAGTGGCCGCAGCAATAGGCTCAGCACAGCAACAGTTGTGAGGTTGGTGCAGGACCAAGCAGTGTTTCGTTCTGTTGTGCATAAGGTCGTTGTGAGTTGGTAGACTCAATAGTGCCTAACAACAAAGAACAGACGCAAGCTTGGAAGCACTCACTCATCAATGCTAAGAAATTTGGAAGACTGGAACAGATCCATATGTGAGCCCATTCCAAAGAAAGGTAATCCAACAGAAAATGGACATTACTAACAATACCATTAATACCCATACAAGAAAAATTTTGCTAAAGATAATTTAAAAACAGTTGCAACAGTATATTGACAGTAATTACCAGAAATTCAAGCTGGATTCATAAGAGGCCTTAGAATGAGAAATATTACTGCTGATGTCAGATAGATCGTAGCTGAAAGTAGAGTATAACAGAAACAAGTTTACCTGTGTTTTATTCAATATGCAAAAGCATTCAACTGTGTGTATTATAGAAAATGATGGATAACATTGAAAAAAAAATGGTAAGGCCAGAACACTTAACTGTATTCATGTGGAACCTGCACATAGACTAAGAGGCAATTGTTTGAACAGAACAAAGGTATACAGCATCGTTCAAAATCAGGAAAAGAATGTGTCAGGCTTATATCCTCTAATCATACTTATTCAGTCTGTACGCTCAGCACAATTTCTCAGGTGAAACATATGAAGAATTTAGCATCAGGATTGGAGGAAGACTGATTAACAACCTGTGATCTACAGATGACACATGTTGCTTGTTGAAAGCAAATAAGACTTGAAGTACTTACTGTGGAATTTCAAAGACCACAGCCTTCAGTATGGATTACAGCATAGCATAAAGAAAACAGAAATCCTTACAACTGGACCAATAAGCAACATCATGATAAATGAAGAAGAGATAGAACTGTTGAGGGTTTCATTTTACTTGAATTCACAGTCAACATCTATGAAAACAGGAGTCAAGAAATCAAACATATCAAGCAACATACTGCATTGGGCAAATCTGCTGCAAAAAATCTCTTTAAAAGTGTAAAAAAGTAAAGCTGTGTGTCTTTGAAGATGAGGCACACCTGACCAAATCCATGGTATTTTTCAATTGTTTCATATGCATGTGAAAGCTGGACAATAAATAAGGAAGGCCAAAAATGAATTGATGCATTTGAATTGTTGTGTTGACAAAAAATACTGAATATACAATGAACTGTTAAAAGAACAGACATGATGTCAGGAAGAACCAATCTCTAGAGAAGGACATCATGCTTGGTAACATAAAGGATCTATGAAAAAGAGGAAGACTCTCCATGAGATAGATTAACATAGTGGCTGGAAAAATGGGCTCAAACATACGATGGTGAGGATGGTGCAGGACTAGGCAGTGTTGAGTTCGGTTGTACATAGGGTCAGAATTGTTTAGAGTTAGAATTGACATTAGGGCCCATAACAAGTTGTTCTGAGATAATGCAGTATTTGCATTTGTGAACAAGTTGCCTACTCATTTTTAGAAAAGATTCGTTAAACAGAGTTTTTTTCATTAGACAATATCACCTCTTTTTCTCTGTATTAATCACTGTACCTTGCCCATTGTTGTTGTTGTTATGTGCCATCGAGTCGGTTCCGACCCATAGCGACCCTGTACAGGGTTTCCGAGGGTGTAAATCTTTACGGGAGTAGAAAGCCTCATCTTTCTCCCGCGGAGTGGCTGGTAGTTTCGAACCGCTGACCTTAAGGTTCGCAGCCTGATTCGTAACCACTACGCTACCAGAGCTCCTTGTACCTTGCCCATAGCAAGCATTTAATTACTTTTAGATTAATGTTGGAAAATCTATGCTAGCATGAGATTTCCATGTAAACGAAAAATGACTCAAAGCAACTATAGCTCTCCATACAGTATGAATGTATTAATTGCTACCATTTATGAAGCAAATATTATGTACCAGGTACTTTATACTTCAATTGATATAATTTATATCTTTACTTACAACCCTGAAGAGCAAACATTATTACCAATTTACAAATGCCAAGAAATGTCAAGTAACTTTTTCAAGTTCCTGAACTACTTGGTGAAGCTAAAATTCAAAATTCTTAGTCTTGTTTGACTACAATGTCCATGCTTTTTTTTTGTGATTACAGGATGCACTTCTCATGTGTCAATATGGTGCAAAAGAACCCATTGCTTATCTTATAGGAATGGTATTGAAAACAGCTAGGCTCTCCAAGTGGGTTGATCTTGATTCATCTGCCCATATGTGAAATGGCATTTAAAAGTCAGCCCTAAGAAACAAATCAAACTAGCATGCATGTGCTTACCAGTCAATTCCATCAAATCAAAGTAGAAACCTCTGCATTTACTGCCAGCAGTGAATCGGTTACAATTTTTTTCAGAATGGATGCACTATGGCTCAGATTTAAAAATTTTTGCTGCATAGGTCATGCCAGAACTTATAATACGT
>NW_006408618.1:11442222-11449437 GCF_000296735.1 Chrysochloris asiatica
ATATAGTGTATGTGTAGCACTGTGGGTTAATGTGCTGGATTGCAAAGTTGGTTTGAACTGCAAGGTCAGCAGTTCAAGTTCACCAGCCACTTCTCAGATACCGCTATGGGTTGGAAATGACTTGATGGCACTTAGTAACAACAACAGCACATATGTACACACACCACACACACACACACATATATATATACACATATTTATGTATATATATATATATATATGCCACCTCTTCTCTAATATGACCAAAGAGACCTGGTAGCATAGTAGGTTATGCATTGGGCTGCTAACCACAAGTCCAGTAGCTCAAGTCCAGGTGCTCTGCGGGAGAACGATTAGGCTTTCTGTTCTCATAAAGATTTATAGCTTTGGAAACCCTGTGAGTGGCAATGAGTCAGAACTACTTCATGGCATACCACATCACTACCAATATGACTATACACCTTGAGACCAAAAATTGAACAGACATCGACTTCCCTTTTAATGTGTGCCAAGAGATGAGGTGAACAAAATTCTTCCCTGAATATATGGCTCATTTCACAAACATGCCATAGAAAAGTAATGCATCTGTCATATCATTAGGAAATATGTCTTCTAGTTCCAAAGATTTTCTAATCATACCCTATTAGGAGATATGGCACTGCCCTGTGACACTGAAAACAAACACACACACAAAACTGATTCTTCTGTCTCAGCAACCCATTTTCCATTATGAGGAAGGGGGCATGTTGATATGAGTGGGCTCAAAAAATCTGTAGAAAAATGAAATTGAAACATAATGGAATTTTTCTATGAACTTTCTGAATTCCTCTTCTATACACTCATCCTATACTTAGGTATGGCATCCTGGTGTGGCGCTGTCGGTTAATGTGCCAGACTCAAAGCTGTTTAAACTGCAAGGTTGGCAGTTCAAGGTCACCAGCTGCTCCTCAGAAACCCTATATAGGGTTGTTATGGGTTGGATCCAACTCGACAACACTTAACAACATAATTAGGTACTGGCAGCAAGTTAGTGCCTGCTGGATCAACTCAGGTATTTCTAATTGCCTTAACTAAGAAAAACAAAGGACCCTATTCATCATTCTTATTTCAGCAACTGCTGGATGCTCAAAGCAATAGAATCTTCTCTACAGATTAAGAAGGAAAAACCATACTTCAAACTACAAAATTTTTTTTGGTTTAGGGCTAATACTAATATGCATCTTTTATTCAAATAATCTACAAAAATATGCCTAGCATTCAATCCTTGTGTTTTCATTGTGAACACTATACACTTTTCTTCACCTTAAAATAAGCCCTATCACTAAGATATCCATACGCCTACAAGGAAGACAAGCAAATAAAACTATTATTCAATTTATACACTAACCACTAAGGCCAATGATGATAAAACTGAAAAATTCTACCAACTTCTAGATTGGAGGTTCAAGCCCACCAGCAGCTCCTCAGAAACCCTATATAGGGTTGCTAGAACTGACTTGACAGCATTTAACATCAACAATCAGCTTCTTTAGTGTGAAACTGATCAAGCAGGTAATCAAGATGTATTGCTAATTAAGTGACTGGAATGCAAAGGTTGGAAACTAAGAGGAAGGTTCAGTAAGAAAATGTGGCCTTGGTGATGGAAATAATGCTTGAGATCCTCTTGATAGAATTTTGCAAGACCAATGACTTATTTGTTGCAAATACCTTTTTTTAACAACATAAAAGAGGATTATGCACATAGACCTTACCAGATAGAATACACAGGAATCAAATTGACTATATTTGTGGGAAGAGATGGTGGAAAAGCTCAATATCATCAAACAAAAACAAGGCCAGGGGCCTACTGTGCAATAATCTCTGAATTGCTCCTGTGCAAGTTCAGGCTGAAGTGGAAGAAACTTAAAACAATCACAGTCATAGAAGCAGCAGTCAAGAAATCAAATGATGTATTGCATTAGGCAAATCTTCTACACAAGACCTCTTTAAAGTGTTCAAGAACAAAGATGTGAGTTTGAGGACAAAGGTGAGCTTGACCCATGCCATGGTATTTTCAACAGCCTCATACGCATGTGAAAGGTAGACAGTGAATAAGGAAGTCCACAGAAGAATTGATGCATTTGAGTTGTAATGTTGGAGAAGAATACTGAAAATACCATGGACTGCCAAAAGAACAAATAAATCTTTGTTGGAAGAAGTACAGCCAGAATGCTCCTTAGAAGCCAGGATGACCAGACATCAACTCTCATACTTCAGACATATTATCAGGAGATATGAAGAAGGACATCATGCTTTGACAAAGTGCAGAGTCAGCCAAAAAGAGAAAGACCCCTAAGGAGATGGATTGGCAGCAGCAATGGGCTCAAGTGTAACAAAACTTGTGGATGGCACAGATCCAGGCAGTACTTTGTTCTGTGGTGTATATATAGGGTTGCTATGAGTCAGCACCTACTTGACAGCACATCACTAAAAATACAAAAGCATTGAAAAATTTTAGTGACATATCTTAGTTAATAAAGCTCTTTATTTGGGTTGTTTATACTAGGAGATGTCAGTCTCAAACTACAAATGATTCCTAGTAAAATTCACTTATTACCACTGGCTTAAATATAAACTGAAGTAAAAAGTCATGTTGTTACTTGCTGTCATGTTGTTTCTCATTCATGGCAATCCCATGAGTGCAGAGTAGGACTGTAATCCATAGGGTTTTCAAGGCTGTGCCCTTTTAAAAGCAATATATTGCCAGGCCTGTCTTCTAAGTTACCTCTAGATGGGTTCAAACTGCCAAACTTTAGTTAGTCAAGCACTTAACTGTTTATGTCATGTTGTTGTTGTTAAGTGCCATTGAACTGGTTCCAACCCATAGCGACCCTGAACAGGGTTTCCGAGGCTGTAAATCTTTACGGGAGGAGAAAGCCTCATCTTTCTTCCATGGAACAGCTGGTAGTTTCGAACTGCTGAAGCTGAGGTTCGCCCAGGCCATTGTGTTTTCAATAGCCTCATATGGATGCGAAAGCTGGACAGTGAATAAGGAGGATCGTAGAAGAATTGATGCCTCTGAGTTGTGGTGTTGGAGGAGAATACTGAGGGTGCCATGGACCGCCAAAAGAACCAATAGATCTGTTTTGGAAGAAGTGCAGCCAGAGTGCTCCTTGGAGGCCAGGATGGCTAAGCTTCGTCTCTCCTACTTTGGACATATAGTCCGGAGGAAACAATCGAGGAAACAATCGTTGGAGAAGGATGTCATGCTGGGTAGGGTGGAGGGTCAGAGAAAAAGAGGAAGACCTCCAATGAGATGGATCGGCCAGGTGGCATCATTGATGGACTCGGGAGTGGCAGCGGTGGTGAGGTTGGCCCAGGATCGAGCATTGTTTCGTTCTGCTGTGCATGGGGTCGCTATGAGTCGGTTCTGACTTGATGGCACCTGACAACAACAACAATGCTACCAGAGCTCCTTAGGACAGCAAAAAAATCTGTTTTAAAACCACCACCAGTGCTGAGAGGACACTTTATTGCAATAAATGCACACATCCAAAAAGAAGAAAGAACCAAAATTAACACATAAACAGAGCATCTATAACAATTAGAAACAGACCAACAGAGGGAACCTACAGCCACCAAAAGAAAAGAAATAATAAAGATTAGAGCAGAAATAAATGAGATAGAAAACAGAAAAACTATGGATAGAATCAACAGGAAAAGAAGCTGTTTCTTTGAAAGGATTGACAAAATTGACAGACCATTGGCAAACCTAACCAAAAAAAAAAAAAAGAGGGAGAAGACACAAATTACACGCATTAGAAACCACATGGGCGATGTCACAATGGAACCAAAGGAAATCCAAAGGATAATAACAGAATAGTATGAAAAGTTGTACTCCAACAAATTTGAAAACTTAGAAGAGATGGATACATTCTAAACTTACACAGAGTGAAGTTGAAAACCTGAAAAGACCCATAACAAAACAAGAACTAGATCAGGTCATCAAAATACTCACAACCAAAAGAAGTCCAGGCCCAGATGGCTTCACTGGTGAGTTCTATCAAACATTCAGGGAAGAGCTGTCACCAACTCTACTCAAACTATTACAGAATCCAGATGATGATGGGAAACTCCCTAATACATTTTATGAAGAAAGCATAACCCTCATATCAAAAGCAGGGAAGGACGTCACTAAGAAAGAAAATTATAAACCAATATCCCTCATGAACATAGATGCAAAAATTCTCAACAAAACCCCAGCCAACAGAATCCAGCAACACATCAAAAAGATAATACATCATGATCAAGTGGGATTCATATAGGGATGCAAGGATGGTTCAACATTAGAAAAACGATCAAAGTGATCCACCATTTAAAAAATAAATTTTAAAATAAAAGGAAAATGGTCAAACATGAGTTGAGGCACACTTTCTACCAGTTATATGAAAATAGTAATATATTATGTTACTTTTCTAACCACAGACCTTTAACTACCATCAAATGACTTGGTGGTGGTGGTTGTTATTGTTAGGGCCGGTGGATGAGTCAGTTCCTATGCATAGCGACCCTGCATAGGGTTTCCAATGTTTTTAAAGTCTTTGTGAGAGAAGAAATCCACATCTTTTTCTTGCAGAGCAGTTGGTTAGCTTGAACTGCAGACCTTGTGGTTCAGAGTCAGATGCTTATGAAGCCGCCATACTCCCAATGTCTGGGTTGTTGTTGTTAAGTACCATCAGTCAGTTCTGACTCATAGCAACCCTGTATAGTGTGTCTGAGACTTTCAAAATCTTTGTGGAAGCAGAAAGCTTCATCTTTCTCCTTTGGAGCAGTTGAGTGTTTATCCTATGGAGCCAGTGGTGATTCAAATGACTGGGTGCTGTTGTTAAGTGCCACTGAGTCAGTTCCAACCCATAGTGACCCTGTACAAGGTTTCCAAGGAGCAGCTTGTGAGTTTGATCTGCCAAACTTGTGGTTCAAAGGATTATGCAAAAAATGCGAGGTTCTTGTGACCCATGAAGAGGATTGTAATATAAATAAGGGTCATGACACCCTTGTGCAGTTGTTGTTGTTGTTAAGTGCCTTTGAGTAGGTTCCCACTCCTAGTAACCCTGTTTCCGAGGCTTTAAATCTTCTGGGGAGCAGAAAGCTTCATCTTTCTCTGCAGAGAGGCTGGCAGGCTTGAACCATGCACCTTGTGGTTCACAGTCCTGTGCTTATCATATGGTTGTTATTGTTGCTGTTGCTGTTACTGTCAAGTGCCATCAAGTCGGTTCCAACCCATCGTGACCTCGTATAGGGTTTCCAAAGAGCGGCTGGTGAGCTTGAATAACCGACCTTGTGGTTCAAACCGATTTTGCAGTCCAGTGCGTTAACATTAACACACACCATCATACCAGGACTCCTATTGTATGGTGGTTGTTGTTGTTGTTAAGTGCCGTCGAGTCGATCCGACCCGACCCGACCCATAGCAGAATATAGATAACGATAGAAATACAGAAATATCTAAACCCTGTATAGGGTTTCTGAGGAGCAGCTGGTGAGCTTGAACCACCAACCTTGCAGTTCAAATGACTTTGAAGTCTGGCGCATTAACCCACAGCACCACACCATATGGAACAAAAAATAGGACGTCTGTAACCCTAACAGAAGGATTGGTCAGTTTTGCCACCCCATTATGCTTAAAATGAGCTGTCCCAGAGGCAGGAAAGAGGATGACCTCACTATCAACCAGAAAGATGAACCAGGAATGAACTACATTTTGTGGCACTGAGATCCCTGCACCGAACCTCCTCAATCGAGACGATAGAGAGCTATGACACTGAAGATGTCAAGAGATGATAAGAAATGGTGGCAGAGAAGTGATGGCGGCAGAACCAGAAGACTAGGAGGAGGTCCAGAGTAAGAAAATCTTTGAGGCTTGTGGGTAGAGTGAAGTACCTCTGGGCACTTAATTGGCCGAGCTAAAAGACCTTTGTAAGCCTTGAATAAGCAGGGAAGGGGTCAAGTTGAGAACTGTATCCTATGCGTTTCTGATTCTGAATTATAACCTGTTAGTTTCCTGATGTGGTGCTGTAGGATCAGCACTGGACTTCGAACCACAAGTTCAAACCCACCAGTTGCTCATCTCAAACCCACTATGAATCGGAACCAACTTGACAGCACATAACAACAACTTTCCTAATGAACCCTATTAAATGTGGGTATAGTCTGAGTTCTGTGTAGCCACTGCAACAGAGTATTGAACCCAAAAGAGAAGTAGAGAATGCCTTGGGAGGGACAGTTAGTGTCAGAACTGGTAAAAAGGTTGGAGGATGGAAGCATGTATGATCTCCGTCTAATAGGAATCAACCTTGGGCTGATGATCTTGATTCTTTCTCTTGCCCCTTGTGAAGGTAGAGGAGGTCAGATGTCACCACCATGCCATTTTTACACATTCTTTGAAGATAACATCATAAAGTTTAGCAATATCTACAGATGAGAATTTGCAGCTTCACCTGAATCGGAAACTTTGACATTTATTGATATAAAGACCTTGCCATACAAAACTGTGAGAAACTTTTTTTTAGAGGAAAGTAAGGCCCATTCCTAAACGCATTTAAATTTGAGGAATTCCAAAACCTTCACATCGTAGCAGAAACACATCATCGTCATTTAGGCAAAAGATAATGAAATATCTAAGGGATGAAAGGAATGTGCCAATCCTCTTTCCCTCATGGAATTCCCAAAGTCAATGCAGCTACCACCTGGTATAATGACTTCAATGCAAGCTCAGAGCTGACATTCCTAGGGAAAGACTCACAAATAAACCTAGGTCATTCCTAAAGATTTACAATACAATCCTCTGTAATCTATGCAAACAGCTGTTTCTTGAGACTATCTAAGCATGCAACAACTGCTCATACAAACACACACAACACACACACACTCTACAGTCTCTGTGCATGGAATGTGTATAAATGTATGTATACATAAAGAATACTACTGAATCCATCAAACCCCAAAACCCAATGCTGTAGAATCTATTCCAACTCATAGCAGCTCTACAGGACAAAGCAGATCCAGCTTTGAGGGTGGGTTTCCAAGGTTGTCATCTTTACAAAAGCAGAATACCACATCTTTCTCAGACAAAGCTTGCTGCTGGTGGGTTTGAACTGCAACCTTTTGGTTAATAGCTAAGTAAGTAAAGACTTAATCCATACATAGAGCACTCTAAAATGTACGTTGTTGATGTTGTTGTTGTTGTTAAGTGCCGTC
>NW_006408618.1:11454332-11455233 GCF_000296735.1 Chrysochloris asiatica
TGTAATCAAAACATTCCAGGATAAACAGAAGCTAAGGGAGTTTGCCAAAGCCAACCCTGCTATGAAAAACATCCTAAAGGAAGTTCCGTGGACTGAGAACCGACAAGAACAGACAACTACAGAATGCTGTACATGGCAGCATCAACCTGAACTCAGTCGAAAAATGGAAGAGTCAAGAACAGAATAAAATTATAAGAACAGAGGATCTGGGAAGTCAGTCTATGATCAAAACAATTACAATGTGAATAAAGGTAAACACAGAAGAACAGAGATCCAGGTGGTGGGAAGGTCAGGTAGATTACTGGATAAAATAGACTATCTTAAATGGAGGGAAGAACTAATGAAATATAAGGTAACTACAATGGGGTTGGGGTAAGGGGTTTAGTTTTGGTGTTGGGGAGGGCAATACAAGAAAGAGGGAGGAGGTGGAAGAAGATAGATAGGGGAACACTGAGACAGGTTTGCATGGCCTAATGGAATAGAGGGAAATAGTGATGCATACTCAACCTTGGAACAACAGGGCTCTGGGAGAGAGGGATCTAGTTATACCTTGAAGAGGGTAAATAATACTAAAATCCTTGACTGCCTTATGAATATTAGTTTCCCTTGCCTACTATTGTAAAAGAGACACTTGAATTTGTCTAGGTAGAGCTAATGAAATGAAATACAGATGGGTTTCGCATGATACTGTAGTGAATAATGGTTATCAGGACGGATTGTGAGTGATGGAAATGCAAAGGTGGACATTTTGTGGCAAGGAAGGGAGCGACTGTTTCTCCAGTCTAGGAGCGGAGATCTCTGGGACCACCAACAGAGAAGAGCCAAGAGTGGGACCCTACCCAGAGAAGCAGGGATGCCTGAGATGGAGACAGGGACGATGACATGGAGGGATGGAGCGGCT
>NW_006408618.1:11456849-11461417 GCF_000296735.1 Chrysochloris asiatica
CTTTCTACTCCCATAAAGATTTACACCCTCGGAAACCCTGTACAGGGTCGCTATGGGTCAGAACCGACTCGACGGCACTTAACAACAACAACAAGTAGACTAGGTGGAGTCCTGGTGTGGTGCTGTGGCCTAATGTGTCAGACTGCAAAGTCTTCTGAACTGCAAAGTAAGTGGTTCAAGCTCACTAGCTGCTCCTTGGAAACTCTATACAGGGTCGCTATGGGTCGGAATCGACTCGACCTCACTTAACCACAACAGTAGACTAGGTAGTGTAGTGGTTACGAGTTGGGCTGCTAACCTCAAATCAAGGTCAGCAGTTTGAAACTACCAGCCATTATGGGGGAGAAAGATGAAGCTTTCTACTTCTGTAAACATTTACAACCTTGGAAACCCTATAGGGCCACCATGAGTCAGAACCGACTCCACAGCACACAACCACCACCACCAGCAGCAGACTAGGAATCCTAATGTGGCACTGCAGAATAATACGCTGGACTACAAGGTTGGTTTGAACCCAAGGCTGGTGGTTCAGGCTTACCAACTACTCCTAGGAAACCCTATACAGGATCGCTATGACTCGGAACCGATTCGACAGCACTTAACAACAACAGCGGCAGAGTAGGAGATCTGTCCTGGGAGGTTTTACTAATGCAATAAAACCTGGCATGCCACTGTCTTGTAAGTCTAATAAAGTGGAAATGTGAGCTCATGCCCCAAGCAGTGAGATGTATAGGTTGATGAAAGGGCGTGACGAAGCAACCTAATAAAGGAGATTACAGGCTACACAAACTCTTATCATAGTCTCTATAGTCAACAGTTCACAGATCAATAATCAATCTTTTTTACTATATGCATAAAAGATTTCTTAAAGTTTTGTCTCAGAGGATCTCGTCTTGGGAAAAGAAGACATTTTGAATATCTGACATATTCAAATGCTATTCAAGAACACAAAAATTAAAAAGCTGCTATTAGCAAAAGACAGTTTTAGTTTTTAATCGTTGCTATATCTTCCTAGTCTAAGAAATACATAAATAGTTGAGCATTTATGAAAAGTACAATTCTGCTTTTGATGTGACAAATTTAGGAGTAAGTGGATCAGAGAAAAACCAGCTTTAATCTAACACCGGAGCCTGTGGAAAGAGTACACAAGTGAAGAGCACGTTTGTGTGTCTGACAAGAACAAGGATTAAAAACACGAAGAGGACTGAGTCCTCATTACAAGATGGGCTGCTACACTAAGCATCCTGATTATTCCAAAGATGCCCTGAGATTCAACCCAACCCTTTTGGCTTCTGCCAAAGGGGCATAGAAACAGCCAAGTTAAGTTCCAAGAATAGTCATGACATACCATCCCCTGCCAAGCAGAGTCATCCTCAGGGAGGCTGTCCTTTTTGAGAGTATCTTGCTCTGGGAAGTAAATTGTTAACACTGCTTTTTTTCCTTATTCACTGAAGCCCCAGTAAATAAAAGGTTAAGGAGCCTGGGATTTAATTATAATTGTTGTTGTTAAATGCCAAGGAGTAGGTTGCAACTCACTGCATAGGGACCTGTATAGGGTTTCCGAGGCTGTAAATCTTTGAGGGAGCAGAAAGCGGCATCTTTCTCCTGTGAAGATGCTGGCAAGACTCAAACCAGACTTTGTGGTTCACAGTCCAGTGCTTATCATATGGAGCCACCACACTCCCCTATACTAATTCATTTAATTTAACTGCAATTAATGAAGTTAATTCTTTAGGGAAGGAGAGAGTGGGCTAAAACCTTTCATAAATCTACCATTTCTGGGGCTATCTAATGAGTGGTAGGTGCTGAAAACAGATTTTCAAATACACATGAAAGGTGGTCCTTTACTTGCAAAGTTGATGTAGGTGGAATTCTTTTCTAACAGTGAATCCCAGAAAAGCCCCTGTGCTGTAGGCAGGTAGCTCCGGCATGGAGCCAAAAGTGATCAGACAGGTCCTCGATCCCAAAACCAAATTTATTCATTCAGAAAGTTATGGAAATAAATTTGGATTTTCACACAATTGTTTATATGATAAATTTTCAGAGTACTTACATTATTCATGTCCCATCCCCCAAAAGCCAAGATATTATTAGTATGCTTATACTTACCTTGACTACCGTTTCAACTAAATATTTTCACAACTAAAATTAGGAACAGAGAGAATAAAAATATAATGTAAAATGAGTAAGATTCTGGACTTTAAAAGGGAAGGAAGAGAACATCTAAAATATAGCCTTCTCGTGGGAACAAATAATATATCACCCACTGACTAAGTCATTAATTCTAAGGAATGCCCAGATCTTGACGTCAGACTAGAAATGAAAGGCAGCATTGATAAAAGAGAGTGGAAATTTAGGAAACGCAACTGCATTAACAATAGTTATATCTTAAGAAGGAAAGCAATTTAATGAGTCACCCATTTAAAACGTGCAGAACTCCGATGTACTAATCTAGAAAGCTAGGTTTATATAATCTTGTCCAACTAGTTAAAGTGCTCAGATAATATCTCCACATGTAAATGAAGCCTATAATTCTTCCCACCCAACATCTCAATCCCAAAATAAGCTATTATACTTAATATAATGGTAAGCTAGTATACTTATTATAATAGTAGTAAAAATTATACTATTTATTGGAATACTTATTATTTAACAAAGTTTCTATGTAGTTTTCACCTTAGGAAGGCAAGGACACAAAATTTCAAATCCAGAGATTTTTTGATATCTCACATTACATAATATAAAGAGCAGGACAAGAGCAATAGCTACCTTATAGGCTTTCTGAAAAATACAAAGTGCCTATGAAGAACAGGTTTAGAGATCAGGATACTAAAATAAATAAGGCACAGTTCCTGGCCCTCACGAACCTCACATACTACAAGAAGAGAAAAAAAAAGAATAAATCCGATTTTATCATACTAAGATATGGCCTAAATGCTTGTCTGCTAAGTAGACAAGGTAGAAAAGGTTTCCTGAAAGAAGATTCTTGGCCTGAATCTTAAAGAAAAGCCAAGAATTAGCCAGGGAATAAAAGTTATCATGTATGAAAGTACAATTGTGATATATTTGTTCATTCTGGAAATATTTCTTGCTCTCTCAGGTCCTTGCTTCCAAAATGACAAAGAAAAGGAGAAATGCTGGCCATGCCAAAAAGGGCCACTGCCGCATGCAGCCTAGTTGCTTCACATACCACGCCCACTGCATGCCCAAAGGAGTTCATCATTTGAAACATAGTAAGGCCACAGCCATCAGGGACATTTCTCAAGTGAGTTTCTTTGATGCATATGTGTTCCTTAAGCTGGATGTGAAACTGCATTATTGTGTAAGCTGTGCCACCCACCGCAAGGTGGTCAGGAACCAGTCTCAGCAAGTCCGGAAGGACAGATACCTTCTCCCAGATTTAGACCTGCAGGTACTGCCCCATGACCAGCACCAAAAGATTTGAGTCCCTAAAGGCTGAAGCAAAACTAACCTACAAGAAAATAAAGTGGTAATTATACGTTAAAAAAAGAGAGAAATATTTCTTGACTATCTACTATATGCCAGGCATAGCCCAGGTATAGAGAACAGCATGTATTTTAATACTGATGGAGCCCTGGTAACACTGTAGGATAAGCACTGAACTGCTAATCACAAGGTTGGCAGTTCAAACTCACCAGTTGCTCTGGGGGAGAAAGATGAGGCTTTCTGCTCATGTAAATACTCATTGGAAACACTAGGTCACTATGAGTTGGATGAACTCAATGACAGTGGGTTTTGTTTTTAATTAAAGCCTATAAGCATATGTAGAAATGAACAGGCACAGAGTACGACAGCTTCCTGAGGAGTTTGGACCTCATCCTGATGCTGACAGGAAAGCAGTGAAAGCTGTTCAACAATCAAGTAACAAGATCAGAATTGTACACACCATGACTTAGATTTTCCAATACATTCTCTCTGAAGAGCTGGCATGAAGGCTCTAGAAGGGAGGGAAGAAAGAGGCCAGTATTCCCCATGTTCCAGCAATACTGCATGAGAGAGGTCCAACTGCTAATATGCTCTACCACCTTCTCTATCCCTTGTTCTTTCATTATAGACTTCATTTTCGTGGGGGTCAAACGTTTCACTACCAATAGTGAACAGAAGATAGAGGAGTGGAAGCAGAAAGGAAAGGGAGTTCATCTAGCCAATAGGGATAAGGGTCAGCTCCAGTGAACTATAGGTAGTTCCCAATTTACAACGTGTTTTTGTTTTGTTTTGCACATCTATGTATGGTTAGCAATATGAACTACACTTGATGTTGCAATAAGTATTTTGCTGATGTCACAGATGTGTATATGTAATGCTTCTTGTTGTTATGTTGTTAAGTGCCATCAAGCTGGTTCCAACTCATAGCAACCCTATATAGAGTTTCTAAGAGTGGCTGGTGAGTTTGAACTGTTGACCTTGTGGTTCAAACCAATCTTGAGGTTGAGTGCTTATCCTACAAGCACCATTTCAGGACTCCATATAATGTTATGTTTTGTTGTCAAGTGCCATCAAGTCGGTTCTGACTCATAGCGACCCTGTACAGGGTTTCCGAGGCTGTA
>NW_006408618.1:11461517-11467879 GCF_000296735.1 Chrysochloris asiatica
AGTCGGTTCCGACCCATAGCGACCCTGTACAGGGTTTCCGAGGGTGTAAATCTTTACGGGAGTAGAAAGCCTCATCTTTCTCCCACAGAAAGGCTGGTAGTTTCGAACCGCTGACCTTAAGGTTCGCAGCCCGATTCGTAACTACTACGGTACCATAGCTATTAATAAAAATTCATCAATGCACATATTGAACATCCACTTTGTCAAGCATTAAAAAAGCACTAGGGATACAGTAGTACTAGAAAGATGAACTCTGTGCTCCTTATTGCCTGCACTTTAAAGACATTGTACATCAACCATCAAAAGACGGTACGTTGGATTTTAAAAAACGGAGTACCAAGCAAAGGGTGATTGTTGTTGGTGTTAAGTGCTTTGAAGTAGAGTTTGACTCATAGCAACCCTGTGTAGGATTCCCGAGGAGCGGTTTAGTGGGTGATTCAAAGTAAACTACATAGAGCATTCTGAAAACTGAAAATAACAACAAAGTCCGGCCCCAGAGCTCTGTTTGTTTATAAGGAGCTCTGTGCATGAATGAAGTGTTATAAAGATAAAAGTAAGGAGCAGCTCTTGGAGTGCCTTAAATAACACACCTAGAAGGTCAAAATTTTCTTGTTGGTAATTAGAAGTCATTGAAGAACAGTAACAAATGCAAGTTTTTCTTTCAGATAAATATGTACAGTGGAACCTATGAGAGCCAGAACTCATGAAATTGCTTTGTTTCTTGGGGTCTTACAAGTTTTCTGCCTTTGAGAGAGTGTAGTCTTATCTTTTATCACTACCAGTGATAAGATTTTCACCTTACAGAGGACCCAGCTTTTTGCATGTTTACTGTATTTGGGATTTTCCAGATCATGAAGGCAGGGAGAAATTGATTAACACACTAGGTTACTGCCATAATGACCTCAATGCAAGGAGATATTCATTCTTAACTCTTCTCCCAAGGAACTCAAATGGAGACCATTCTGCATACTAGTAACTATTGTTGTTCAACTTCGCTATTATATAGTACTTTTAACATACACTGTTAACATACACAATGCTTTATAAAACTGAAGACTGTGGACATATGTTCAATGAAAAACAGTTGTAAATGAGTTCCCCAAACTCTCTTTTATTTTAGCAAATGTTGTTCCCTTGGCCCCAAGTATTCTCTGCCCACTGCCCCTATTCCCACCTTTCCTGGCTAAATTCTCATTGCTTCAGACCTCAATGTACATGTAACTAGTTAAGAACACACACAAACACAAGAAAAAAAGCATCTCATGAAGAGATGCACATGACAGAATATTGTCCCCAAGTTTTCAATTCCGCGTTATAGTATTATACACCCATACCCTGTCCTGGTGAGGCGCTGTGGGTTAATGCGCCAGACTGAACAGCTGTTTGAACCGCAAGGTTGGTGATTCAAGCTCACTAGCATCTCCCTGGGAACCCGATACAGGGTTGCTATGGGTTGAAACCGACTCGACGGCACTTAACAACAACAACAACCCTTTCCCCAAACACTCTGCAGCACCACTAGAGTAGGTAAAGAATGTTTCACTGTCCTCATTATATCAGGATTAACCATGTAACTTTTACTTGCCTAGCAATGTGGGCAGAAATGACCATATGCCAGTTTTGAGTTGTTGTTGTTTGTTGTTATGTGCCGTGGGGAGTCAGTTCCGACTCATAGCGACCCTCTACAGGGTTTCCAAGGCTGTAAATCTTTATGGGAGCAGAAAGCCTCCTCTTTCTTCTGCAGAATAGCTGGCAGTTTCGAACTGCTGACCTTAAGGTTAGCAGCCTGATTCGTAACCACTATGCTACCAGAGCTCCTTAGTTTTGAGTTGGGACCTTAAAAGGCCTTGTGTGTTGGGTGTGTGTTTTTATTTCACCCCTCTTGTGTGTCTGTTAGCTCCATGAGGAGACTGTACCTAGGCAGTCACTGGTACCAGAATGACATACACAAAGCAGATCAGTGAACTGAGAGCTAACCAGCAGAACCCACTCAAGCACAGCTGAGATCTCTCAAATTCTACATGCTGCAGAAACAACGAGGGGTGGGGGTAGGAATAAGCCAATGAGATTTTCAGATAATTTATTATAGAACATTATTGCATAAACAACTGACTGATAATAATCCATTTTTTAAAAAACTTCTAATTTATCAAAACAAAATTTATATTTATAATATTTTGACTATTGTTGCTGTTGTTAAGAGCCATTGAGTTGGTTCTGACAATAGCGACCCTACGTAGGGTTTCTAAGGAGCAACTGATGGATCTGAACTGCCAACCTTATGGTTCGCAGTCCAGTGCTGATCCTAGAGTGCCACACTAAGTTAAAATCCTAAATCAATGAAAAGAATTTCAAACACATTAACAGAAATTAAATTCAATTTTAGCTTTGATTAATATACCCACTTCAGTGCAGATAAAATGAGTGGTAAATAATGTACTACATCAGGATAAAATTCTGTGAGGAAAGCGGAACAAAACACAAGAACAAAAAAAAAGAATTTTTTTTTAAAGTTTCAGGTATTAATAAAAGAATCTATTCGTGTACCTTTTTAAAACAGGTGGTAAATAATAAACTGTACTATAGGAAAAGCACTAGACTGCTAACCACAAGGTCAGTGATCCAAATCTACCAGCCACTTCTAGGAAACCCTACACAAGGTCACTATGAGTTGGAACCAATGTGACAGCAATTAACAACAGCAATGTTGTTCCGATTCCTTTAAAAGAATGGGAAAAAAAGTTTTATTCTGTCATTATTTACAAAACACTAGAAATTATATAATTTGCAATTATTTCAACTTGTGATGAAAAACTTTTTAGATGGCACCCCAAAAAATGTGTAAAAGAATAGATATCTTCAAACAATTAAACAAATTATCATTGTTGTTCTTGCTAAAGTGCTGTCAAGGCAGTTCTGACTGGCAGTGACCTAGAAATTCAATTCCTTGATATATACCCCAAAGAACTGAAAGCAGGAACGCACAGAACCCTGTATACCAATATTCACTGCAGTATTATCATAATAGCCAAGTGAAAACAACCCAAATGTTCCTCAACAGATGAGTGGATAGACAAAATGTGGCATATACATACAACAGAATAGTACTCAGTCAAAAAGAGAAATAGAAAGTTGTGACACATGCGATGACATGGATGATCCTTGAAACTATTATGTTGAGTGAAACAGTTCAGACGCAGAAGAACAAATATTGTGTGATCCCACGCATCTAAAATATCTACACTAGGCAAATGCATACAGATAAGTTTATTAATAGTGACTTCTGGGGCAAGATGGAGGAGGAGGCAGTCGCACTGAGCAGATCTTCTGCAACAAAGATATGCGACACCAAGTAAAGCAGGTACAGATGGTGATCCTAGAACCCTGAGCTTCAGAGGATACGACAGAGAGGTGGAAGAAGTGCTGACTCAAAAGAGGAAGCCAAACAAGAGCAGTGAGAGAGAAGAAAACCAGGTGGCCTGTCGGCTGGCATGGAGTAGCGTGGCCATCTTAACCTTTTTCGTGTGGCTGCCCATACAGGGGCACGCACGGTCACTGTCCTCACCAATCCAGCGGCCAGTGGCACTTCCTTCTGTGTAGCCTCAGATCTACTTGGGGTTGGGTGCCGAAAGTACCACCCTATCTCTGGAGGTGCATGAACCCACCCTGAACTACACTATACAAACTGTGTTCACAGCTCCAGGCACTATCACACATCTACCAGGAGACAGGTGGTGAGTACCTGAGAAGACACCAACATACAATCATCAATTAAATACAAATACAACAACACACAATGTCTCAGAGAAAGCAGACAAGTAAACTTACACAACAGAGTGTCTCAAACAAGTGACCAAAAACACAGTCAGAAAATATAATACCAGAAATGATATCAGATTACTTGATAAGGAATTTAAAAGAATGATATTTAGGTACCTTCAACACATTAAGAAAAAGAGGGAGGAAAGCAAGGAGAACACAGAAAAAACAACTTTAGAATAATTCAGTAAAACCCTACACAAATAAATTGACAAATGAACAACTGGAAACCATACAAAACCAGCAATTACAAAGTCAGAAGATTTATACTAAGGATTCAGAAATAGATAGGGCACTGAAAGGAAAAAGAAATAGAACTGAATCAACGGAAGGCTACTGAGCTTGAAGACAAATCTCTCAATATTTATCTGCCAGAGGAACCTGGTGTGGCACTAGGATAATGCGCTGAACTGCAAAGTCAGTTTGAACCTCATGGTCAACTGTTCAAGCTCACCAGCTGCTCTTTGGAAACCCTATATAGGGTTGCTATGGGTTGGAACCAATTCAGCGGCACTTAACAACAGCAATAGAGGAACAATCAAAAAAACTTAAATATCTAAAGAAAGCCTAAGATTTCTGTGGGATGCTATCAAGAGGAATAACTTACATGTGACTGCATCTACTCGATGGCGGTGTGTTTGGTATAGTTTGGTTCTACCTATAATTTTATTTTCTTCCTACCTCTTTACTTTGGATCAAAGAATAAGAGATCTCACCCTCCTACCATCAGCTGCAGACCCATTTTGAACCCCAAACCTTTACAATTACTATAACTACTCTTTGATATCCTTCACTGATAACCCTAGAGACCCCATACCTGCACCTATATGTACATGTAAGAATGAGTCTGAATCCTTTTAAATGTACATGTGTTCATTCAGTCTATAGTGTCATCTGAAAACCTTCTACAACTTTTTTATACCTGCTCCTTTTTTATTGGTTCTAAAGAAAAAAGGAAAAGATGAAGAAATACAAAAGAGAATTTTCCCTTGTCCTAATCATAGTGCTTCTACTTTTTGTTACTCTCTGGTAACTTTCTCAGAGTACCTTTTATTTCAAAAACTGGAGAAAAGATATGAGGTCATTTTTGTTTGTTTCTTGCTTCTTGGCACAGTTGAGCAAAGCAGAAAGCACACATGGTCTCAGCAGAAAGAGGAAGCTGTGGATACCAATGCCAGAGAGAAAATAAAGAGGGGCAAGATGTTAGTCTAGGCTGATAGGTGTCCTGCTAGCTCCTTTACAAATCTTCTGAATGGGCCTTCTGTTGCCAGCCCAGCCTGAAAACACAAAAACCACCACCAGTGACTTGGAGCTGACAGAGACTAGACTCTCACTGCCAAGAATGGTTCACAATAGTAAAAGCTTAGTAAATATCTAGTAGCTTAATTAGAACATTAAAACAGACTAATAGGTACAGTTTGAAGCAATTATGAAGAAATAAATGATCTACCTGGAGTCGTGGTGTGGCACTGTAGGATAAGCACTGGGCTGCTAACCACAAGGTTGGCAGCTCAAACCCACCAGCCGCTCCCTGAATAGCCTATAAAGGGTCACTATGAGTTGGAAACATTGACATTTAAAAGGATGCCCTGAGAACAAACAAGATGGCGAATCGGGTGGAAGTGCACTACGGAGCTCTGCCAGCAACAACACAGAATACCTGACCAAGCAGGCTCAGGGGATGGTCCCAGGACTCTGAACCACATATAAAGGATATTTAGAAGGCTGGAAGGCTTACAGCTGGGGGAATTTGTGGCAGAAGCAAGAAATCCATTGCTTTCTAGTCAGGGATGCTCAGCTGCTACAGGAGCCACCATCTTGGGTGAAACCAAGCGGGGGAAGGCTCAGAGCAGCCACAGACACCAGGCAGAACCACAGAGATAAAGGTGTGGACATTGATCCCTTGCTGTCTGTGCACCTCCATTTTAGTGACTATAGGGGTGCCTGAGCTAGTGGGCACCTCAGCACCACCCTCGGAGGGTTCTACTACGCATGCAGACAGATCTCCTTGAAATTTAAAGAGACAGTTTCCAATTAAAACCAAATGGCCACAGCTGGCCCTGAACTGTTTACAACTAGAAAAAAGGCCTGAACGGGGATTGTGGAGCAGGACAAGCAGACAAAAGAGGAAATAAGCTGAAAAATAAATCCTAAATTACATCAAAATGACCAACAGTGGTATCTTGAAATTTCTCAAGAAGAAGAGTGAAAAAGGAAGCCCATTTCCTGATCATGTTTACCTGGAGGGAATCAGAAAGCATAAAAAAATACCAAAATATATACCCATCTAAGTATTAAGGTCACAGATAACCCCTGAATATGCCCAAAAAACAGAAACAGATGACAGTATCTGCACATGTCCAGAAACGAGATAAAGTGACTGAGGCAAATGAGCTGGAAGGAGACCTACACTCCATACTGGAAGATGGGAAGACTTTGGAAATGCCAGAGAAGGAATTCAGAAAAATGATTATAAAATGTATCAAAACACTATACAATGGAGTTGAGAAAAATAAGGAAGAAGTCAGGAAAGCGCTACAGGA
>NW_006408618.1:11475794-11478054 GCF_000296735.1 Chrysochloris asiatica
TTCCGAGGCTGTAAATCTTTACGGGAGCAGAAAGCCTCATCTTTCTCCCACGGAACAGCTGGTAGTTTCAAACTGCTGACCTTAAGGTTCACAGCCCAATTTGTAACCACTATGCTACCAGAGCTCCTTGATATAATGCTTACAACCCCAAAAAATAAATAAATAAAGACTGGATTTATGAAAGACAACAATGGAAAAAAATTTTTTTTAAGGTATTCAACTTATGCCAGAACCAATTTACAACTGAGTTACTGGAACAGAATCCCCATATTAGGTAGGGGACTATACTCATATTTCGAACAGAATATTATACCAACAAAATAAAACTAGAGTATATTAAAATATTATTTGAGATTTAGACATACCATTGTTTTATTTTGACATACATTTTAAATGGTAAATATTATTTCTTATCAAATAATTTCTTCATTCTTCCTTCACATTTGAGAACTCTTTCAAGTCTGTACTCTCCCACAAAAAAATTAATACGAATTTTTTTAAACCATGAAGATTTTGGGGGGAGGGGGAAGAAAATCATATCCCAAATGAACATCATCCACTGGCTACTCCCCTTTCCTAGAGACCTGCAATGGTGCAAACTGCCACCATAAAGAATGCACATGGATTTGGGCAGACACATTCTAACAGCACAGCTGTCTGCCCAGGCATGCTGCTGAAAGAACAGGACATTCCTACTTGTCCCCCACCCACCTTAAGCCCCCTTAGAAAAATGAGTTTAACACAAAACTGTCATAATTAAGCCACAGTGTGTGTGTGTCATCCCTTGGTATCTGAGGGGGGTGGGTTCCAAGACCCCTTCAGACTCCACAATAGAAGTATGCTTAAAAGTTCCTTTTATAAAATGGTGTAATATTTACATATAGCCTACGCACATCCTCCCATATACTTTAAATCACTTCTAGATTACTTAAAATGCCTAACATAATGTAAATGTTGTGGAGACAGTACTTTATGCTTCCTCTTAGACTTTGAAGGATTGCTTTGAGCACTTAACTGTATTTTCCCAAAATATTTTCAATCCGTGGTTGGTTGAATCTATGGATGTGGAACCCCAGGATATGGAGAGCCAACTACATTTAAAAAAAAAAAAAATCAATCAGGTGGCAAAAGCTGCAATGAATCCCTCTAACATCATTCTTACCCCAAAGTTAGTCTCAGACGGTTCCCTGAAGAGGAAAATAACTTTGTACATGTATACTTCGACTTGAAATTACTATTTAGGTTTCAAAAACAGGGTAATAATAAGTATTAATTTTTTCAGAAAACTGTAGTAGTATAGTAGAAGGAATGGAAACTGAGAAATCAAGAGAAATAGAATATTGATGCTAGTTAATAGCCAAACTATTTGCTTTGTGACCCTTGGCAAATTGTGCAACCTCTGTAAGCTTCAGTTTTCTCATCTATAAAATATGAATAATGATACTTACAATACTTACATCATAGAGTTACACAAGCATTAATGTATCTTCTCAATACTCTCAATTTCCCACAATCCCTTTTGAAGACTATCATTTAACACTGTAGCTCATTCCTTCCAGTACATGAACCCTTATAATCACTTGGACCCCATCACTATGACCCAACTATCTTTTCACTGTCCCTCACCCTTTGAAGTACCCCCCCATCTCCTTACCCAGCTTAAGTGCCATTTATAAATTCTTGCACTTGCTCCACTCTTGCTTGAACATATGTATTTTACAAGACTGGTTAAATCCAATTCTCTTTTCTTCTATTCCTGAAATGAAAGTTGCTGTTGTTAAGTGCCGTCGAGTCGATTCAGACCCATAGCAACCCTGTATAAGGTTTCTGAGGAGCAGCTGGTGAGATTTAACCGCGGACCTTGCAGTTCAAATGGCTTTGAATGCAGTAAGAAGAAAAATTCCAGGAATTATCACTACTCTATTGTAGCGTAGTGGTTACGAATCGGGCTGTAAACCGCAAGGTCAGCAGTTCGAAACTACCAGCTGCTCCGCGGGAGAAAGATGAGGATTTCTACTTCCGTAAAGATTTACACCCTCGGAAACCCTGTACAGGGTCGCTATGGGTCGGACCCGACTCGATAGCACTTAACAACAATAACAAAAGATTTACACCCTCGGAAACCCTGTACAGGGTGTCACTATGAGTCGGTTCCGACTCCACGGAAGGAGCTCTGGTAGCATAGTGGTTACGAATCGGGCTGCGAACCTTAAGGTCAGCGGTTCGAAACTACCAGCCGCTCCACGGGAGAAAGATGAGG
>NW_006408618.1:11478994-11531124 GCF_000296735.1 Chrysochloris asiatica
AATAATAATTTTAAAGTGTTATTATATTGCAGAAACCCTTTGTTGTTTGTTGTTGGTTCTGCGGCCTAGAGTAGAGCTTCCCCATAGCAGGTGCTTGGCTGTACTCTTTAGAGAAACAGACTGCCAGGCTTTCCTTCCCACTGAGCCGCTGGGTGAGTGACAATCTTTGGTTAGCAGTTGAGGATTTAATCTTGTACTACCAGGTCTCCATACAAAAATATATTATATTCCATCAAAATGTTTAGGGAAGAGAAAGGGAAGATATCTGAAAAATAAGCAAACAGGATGTCTAAATTCTTAAACCATCAAGACTACTAGCTTGAATTGGATGAATAACACTTCCTGATGTGAAATATGACCACTCTCTCATTAAATCTATTTACTACATAACAAGTATATAATTCCTTAAGTTTCAGGGTTTCTTTTTTGATTGCTTGTTTGTTATGTAGTATTTTTATTGGAAACTATGGGGCTGTATTTACTTAATGTATTTACTAATAATTGCAACTAATTTTTATAATGTCCTTTTCAGTTACAATCAATCAGCTACGTGAGTCAGGCACAGGTGTTGCCTATACAATGCATTTTCAAAACTCAAATTGGATATGCCTGATTAAGGAACACAGTGTATAATACTTAGACTGTTATTGATCAAAATGCATCATCAGGAAAAATGCTGTGGGTGCAACACCTTAAAGACACAGATGCTAACTGCTAAAGGAGTAAGGTAGTCTTTCCTTTGTCAATAGTGGTTATAACTTTCCTACCAATTTTTTATTTATAACCAACCATCAGTATAGCTGGTTGATGCTAATTAGCATCAAACTCTGAGAATGCAATTTCTTTCACAACTCTTACACAAAAAACACAATTTGGGTTATAAGCAGCTTTAATTCCCTCCACACACACACTTTGTTGGCTGGAATCATTTATACTAATTTATATGCCAACAGGGGAGCATGGTGGCTCCATACAATAAGCCATGGACTGAAAACCACAAGATCCACAGGAGAAAAATGAGGCTTTCTGCTCCTTCTAGATTTAAAGCCTTGGAAACCCTATACAAAGTTACAATGACCTAGAGTCAACTCAATGCTACTTAACACTTAACAACTTCAATAATGCCAATATGCTGCTTTAGAGTTCAACACTGATTGATAATATTAATAACCTCATTACCTGAGTTTTGGAAGCTGTAAATATTCTCATTAGAAATTAACAAAACTTGTTTCTACAAATATGTAAGAAACTGGTTTGCTAAATTATGGTGTCAACAAGATTTCAGGGATAGTTATTTAACTTTTTTAAAAACTAGTTTTAAAGTTGTTCCATTCAATTTATTTAAGCCAATATACAAATTAAATGCTACTAAAAACATTCTTTTTCCAATTACTAGTGCATCAAAAAATTAGCTATGAATGTCCTAAAATACTCCACAAACCAGATATCCTACAAAGTCAAACTGCCTCTTCATTACAAAACAAAAACATGAAAATGCATTAAGACCCTGTATTAATAAGAACACACAGGAAAATCTGTTTTCCTTGCATGTGCCTTCTGTAAATTTAAGTAAAAAGTAATTTTTAATTGTCTTCTAAACCATCAACTTAAAACTCTTAATAACTTCTTTATAAATAATATTTTAGAAAGCCTAGATAACAAGAACAAATTCATAAAACTTAAGAGTAAATTATCCATGTCCTTCTTGGCTATAACTAACTATATGAATGTACAATATTAATACAGTTATTGCTTTATAATTCATTTTCTGCATTGTTTTTGAGTGTGTATATGGTCCTGGTGTGGCGCTGTGGGTTAATGCACCGGACTCATTTTTTTTAATTTAAAGTACCTCTATTCACCTAACTTGGATATTAAATGTTTTAAAATCCTTACTTTTCAAATTTATTTCCTGTGTTGTAACTTCTTTCGACCATATCAGACATAGTGGGTTTGCTAACAAATTCAGGTACGTACGTTATTCAATCATTCTAAGAGTTTAAATTTTATATTCCACTTACTTTCATCCCTAGCAGCCTGCATACAGTAAAGTCTAAGAATTTTGCCTTTAAAAATACTTGTAACACTTTGATACCCACTGAAGAAACAAAAACAGTTTCAAATTCTAAACGTCATCTAGTCAAATTGGAGGAAAAAGTCACACACAATGTTTAATTTGTCAAAACTTTGCAACACAGCCTTTTACAGAAGGCCTAAGAAAAGAATTAATTATATACAATATCTTACAAATGGTATTGGAGTTCCTTTTGGGAGTCTTACCATATTCTTCAAAATACACATGATACTTGGGGATAGAAACAAATTTAAATCATTACAGAGACTCACTGTAAGTCCTAAATTTAACATTTAAAAATATGTAATTATGAATTCACTTATATTTCTTACCCTCATTCTTCAAGAGTAAAAGTCAAATTTGGTTGGTAGTCGGGGAGAGAAATAATGCCTAGCAAAAAATTTGATAAAGTTCACTCTACCTAGTATAGCATGTAAACAGTGAAACATGTGAGAGCCGGAACGCCACAGGATCGCCTTGTTTTCCTGGACCTCACAAGTTTTCCTCCTTTGACAGGATGCAGTCTTACTACTCTTTTCTAACTTATCTCCTGGGAAATATTTGCGTTTCCCTTCTCTGACAGGTTTCTCTGCCTTTCCAGGTTCCGTCTTTTGCAGGTTTTACTGAAATCTGGCTATCTTAGGCTTATGACTAGTCTCTCTGCTGTCACTCTTACCTTTAAACATATTCTCATCTCCAAAAGTTTGCCCTTATGTTCCTCTCCCTAGAATGCTTTTCTCCTAGAAGTCACAAGTCTCATACAGGGATCATTCTATTTTCTGCTCAAATATTACCCAACTAAAGGCTCTCTCTGACCAGCCTACCTAAAACAGAACCTCTGCTCTCAGTTCCTTTGCCCAGTTTTATTTTTCTTTCTAGAAATCATCACCACATGATATAATAAATAGCTATTAGTGTGTCTCCACCCACCTCAATATAATCTCCATGACGGGAGGGATTTTGATTTGTTCACTATTGTAGTTCCAGAGCCAAGAAAGTCCCTAGCAGGTGCTCAATGATAACTTGAATAAATGAAATTTAAAGTGTCTGACTCTAAAAACCATGTTGTCAACTTTAATTATTCATGCATGCCCAAAAAAGTACTTTAAATAATAAATGTTAAAATGTATTTAAATTGGGAATATTGATTGTCTTAAGGAAGAGACCTGGCTGAAAGATACAGAAGGGGAGATTAAACAGAAAACTCTTAAATTTTGAACTATATGTAATAACTCTCTAAATTAAATAAAATTTAATAATAACAATGATGTTTGGATCACAGTAACTTCCCAGTTCAATACTAACACTTGCAAAACATAGAAAATTAATGGCAAAAATATGAAATTCTACATGTTGTTCTGGGTGTTTTAATTTGATTCTTTGGGAATTTCTCAGCACTCAAAGAGTTAAATAACCCAACACACTGCCATCAAATGAATTCCCACTCAATGACCTACAGGACAGAGTAGAACTGCTCCTCAGGATTTCTGACACTATAAACCTTTATAACAAAAGACAGCCTGGCCTTTCTCCCAGGAGGAGTTAACTAGTCTTTTCTTAAATGCTCCTTTACTATTTTATCATTGTTGTTGTTGTTAAGTATTGTCAAGTCAAGTCCGACTCATTGTAACCCTGTATAGACATTCCGAAGCTGCAAATCTTTTCAGGAGAAGAAAGCCTCATCTTTCTCTAGAGTGCTTGGTAAGTAGATACATGGACCCTAAGGTTTGCAGTCCAGTGCTTACCCTACAGAACCACTGTGCTCCCTTTTATCATCAAGTAGTAATCATCTTGCTACTAGGAAGTTGTTAAGTTACATCCATTCGTTCATTTCTAGAGGGACAATACAGTCATCATACAGTATACACAACAATGCCTTTACTAACTAATTTTGGGACTGTGTGTCAAGAACATTGTTATCAGAAATTTTGTCACCAAAAATAATAACAAAGAATATTCCAGGATATGCTTCAGTATATTCAGAACTTAAAGACCTAGCCCTGGGAACGGGGGTTGGTGGTAAGAGGGCTGGGAAGGGAAAAGGAAAAGCAGCTAGCCAATCTCCAGCCTAATCACAGCCAACCAGTTGCCGTAAAGTTGATTTTGACTTATGGTGACCCCGCTTAATCATAGCTAGCCCACATTAAAGCAGGAAATCACTCCCAGTTCTCTTGAAAAGAGTGTTCCTCTCAACTAACATGAAGAAGGTCATTTTCAAAGAGGAAAACCCAGCATGATGACAGTGATGAAATCCTTCGTGAGCCAATATTAACCCTGAAGGTATTCCCAAGACTTTATTTCATATCACAAAGGATGAGAATTATAAAACCAATTAGAAAAAATAACCACTGCCTTAAACCAGCTCTGCAAGTGATAAAATTATATTTCTATAGACATATCTACATTTTCAAATTCATAAAATGCTATTTGCTTAGGTGTTTCCCAATTCTTCTATATTAAACTATTAGTTGTTATACAAAAGTATGACAAGTGTTATGAGATGAATTGTACTCCCCCCCCAAAAAAAAATGTGTTGTAAATCCTTATTCCTATACCTATAGATGTAAACCTTTTGGGGATAGGGTTTTCTTTGCTATGTTAATGAGGCTATATCAGTGTTTTGTTGTTGCTGTTAAGTGCCACTGAGTCAGTTCCCACCCATAATGGTCCTGTATAGAGTTTATGAGGGGCAACTAGTGAGCTTGAACCACCCACCTTGTGGTTCAAACCCATTCTTCAGTCCAGCACATTAACCCCCAGCACCACACCAGAAGTCTTAAACCAATTACTTTCAGCACAGATGAAACACAAATGCAGGAATGGGGAAAACATACTGTTGCTATGTTGTTGTTACTTAACTGCCACTGAGTCGATTCTGACTCAGTGACCTGTATAGTCTTTCAAAGGAGCAGCTGGTGGGTTTGAACTGCCGACCTTCTAGTTCGAAGTCCTGTGCTGATGATCTTACAATGTCAAAACTTAACATTTCAAACAAGTTGGTGGAAAATGGAACTAAAAGATAATGGAATTTCTCCACCAACTTTTTGAAGTCCCCTTGTATATGACATGAGGCAAAGATTTTCCCCCAGAGCAGAAAGAGTCTTTCCCTAGAGCTGGTGCCCTGAAGTCAAAGTTCTAGCCAGCAAAATAGCAAGAAAATTAGTTGCTGTTTGTTTAAGGTGTCTACTTGGGGTATTTTTTGTTACAACAGCACTAGATATAACTAACACAATAAGCTTAATCTTCCCATAAGAAACTACTTTATACACATAGTTCCCCATCATTGTTGAATAATCTCTATTAATATATTATAAATCACAGAGTTTCCCCATTATTACTAAGAAACTGTTGATTAAGTGTTCATTGAGATAAAAACCAATTAGTTCCTCACTAGAATTTATGGCAGAAATGTGACAATTGAAAACGGCCATATAAAAATTAACCAATTTAGCAAAAGCACTATAAATAGTCTGTTTTGTTTTTCTTTTCTTACTTTACATAAAATACATTTTACTGCAAATAAATTCTAGAAGTGGAAGAGCACTGTGCTAGCTCTGTAACATTTTGCCTTACCCCTACAACCAAAATGTACCAAAATATAAACCAGTTATAATTTCACTTCTTGATTACTCATTGTATACAACAAAGAAGAACTTAAATACACTCAGTAGTTACAGAACTAGTTAGGAAAACTGACCTGGTACATACGAGGTACATACAGCTGGTATCTTGGTCATGCTATTTATTTTCCTTTTCCAAACACACAACTGAAAGGCACTGTTATCACAAGCACTTTCAAGACCTTCCCCCATTTCCCTAGATAGAGAAAGATAAACCTCAAAAAAACAAAACAAAAAAATGCCACATCAAAATGTAAAATGTAACCCTTCCACCCAAAACTGTTATGTGTGTATTATCCTATAAAATTATCACACAGTCTAATTAAAACAAATTGTTACTCCTGAATTACTTTTCACTAAACAAATGTACTTGTTCTTGTATTATTCTTGTCCCCACTGTCTGACTATTTTACAAATAATGTTATCATAACGGCACGCTTAAGTTTTCTCATTTGTTTTACCTATAAATAGCAGAAATCAGAATTGATTAGTTAAATCTGATAATTCACTTAGCTTTTATTATCTACGTGACACACACACAAACAAAGTTTTGGAGTCCTTGGTGTGGCACTATGCAATAATGCACTGGACCTCAAGGTCACTTTGAACTACAAGATCAGTGGTTCAAACCTACCAGCCACTCTTCAGAAACCCTATACAGGGTCACTATGAGTAGGAACTAGCAGAAAAGATATACACTCAAATACCAGAGAATTTTTTAAAAAGAAACTACTTAAATAAAATATGGTGGCTCCATATGATAAGCACTGGACTGTGAACCTCAAGATCCACAGTTCAAACATGCCAACCTCTCCATGGGAGAAAGATGAGGCTTTCTTTTCTGCTCCTGAAAAGATTTAAAGACTTGGAACCCTACACAGGGTCACTGTGAGTTAGATCAAAGTCCACAGCACTTAACAAAACAACACATTAAGTCTGATATTCTTTTCCTAACAAAAACAAGAGCCTAAATTATTTTCCTCTACTATAAAAATTGACACAACTTTTTTGACATTTTTCTTTGAAGCACTGAGTCACATTGCATTGTATCATACTTTAATTATGAGAAAGAAATGAATGTAATACTAAACTCTGTTGACTACCTTTGACAGCAGCAAAAATTATCTTCTGCTTTGTGAGTATCTAAGGTCATATTTCATACTTTCCAAGATAAATATTTAGGATAGCATACTGATACAACAGAGAAAATTATTACAAACCCAAACCAAATATCAGCTTTTCTGACCTTCCAAGTTAGAACACAACTGGCAAAATAAATGAGAACCATTATTTTCCTGTACTAAGGAAGAAAAAAATTCCTGGTATAGCACTGTAGGATCAGCACTGGACTGCAAACCACAAGGTCAACAGTTCAAACCCACCAGCTGTTCTTGGAAACCCTGTACAAGATTGCTGTGAGTCAGGATCGACTCACTAGCACTTAACAACAAGAAGGAAGAAAAATACAATGACCAGTTTTTCAAAAGTGCTCAAGGAAGTCAGTTTGAGGCAACACCAACAGAATGGCAAAAGAATTACATTCTAAATCCCTGCACTTAAAAAATGCAGCAAATTCTTCCCAGAAGTGAACATTATGGTCAAATTAGTAGCCCAAACCAGCCCCCAAAGCATACTTTTTATTCCATGTAAGTGAGCAGGAAAGCAATAACTTTACTAAGTGGGAGATAATTTTTAAACTATAGTGACAACTAGATTTTCTGCCTCAGTACTGGAGTATCCCCTAGTGGACTGGTGAGGAAGAGTTTTTTATTATTATTATTTTATCCTTAGTAAGTTAAGCTTTATCAAATCTTTAATGTTAACAACTTCACTTAAAACCTTACCCAGAAAGTATCCTTCCCTCTGCCCCCATGGTCAGAAAATAAAGTTAACATTGATTTTTGTAAATTCCTTTAAAACCTTTCACCCTGAATTCAATGGAGGTACTGCAAGACGGAAACAATTTTATTTATTGATATAATATGATTATTCCTAATGTTTCAAATATAACCTCTTTAAATAATTTTGTCATGTAGGTACTTCTATTAGTCCGGTAGCTGTGTCCAGTAGATCAAGGTGGAAAAGAATTATTTATGCTCATTGATGCTATTGATGATCACTTTTGGAGTAAGTCAACTTTAAGGAGTCCCCACCACTGCCATCAATATGCATGTTGGTCCCAAGTGCACTTGTGAAACAACTGCCTATTCATTCTATAGGCTGGGGCCATCCCAGTTCACAACAACAAACCTGAGAATGCCATGGAAAAAGGTGAAGTTAAAATGCTATGTCAGGTAAATCAAATGTATAGGGATATTAGTCTTGCTCATATGATCCAAGAGTAAATAGACAAAGGTTCACAAAACAGACTAAATGCTTTAGAGAAAGGAAGATCGCTTAAGGGAAATAAGACCCAATATATCCAGACTACACTCCCAGCTAAGGTTACTCAAGGTATAAGTAGATTTGTGTTATCTTTCAGTAACCCAGAAATTGATTGGAACTTAATCCAACAGCATTTTAGGAGGTTGTGGAACAATATACACTTGTCTGTGGATATTCATCAGCTACATGCTCAAATTTATGATATAAGTAATTCTCAAAGTGAACACTGAGTGGCTACTAATTTGCTACCCCTGCTAGAGAGTTAGATCCCCTAAGAACTTGATTGAACCTCAGCATAGTGATCCTGCTTGGTCACCTTAGAGCAGGTGGTGGGCCGGCAACGTCTGGCGCATGGGGTCCCCAGCCGATCTCCTCCCTCCCTGCCTTCCTCAGATGGCGGCTATTTATGCTGGACGTGTGGCCAGAGACGGGTAAGGATCACGTGGTACTTAAGACACAGCCATTGCCATGCTGCAATGAGTCTCAATGATTGGTAAGACTGAGGAATTCGCACTGACCGCCTAAGACAGGCAGCGTCCCTTAAACAATCAATAAATAAGGAGGATTCAGATGCAGACAGTGCATACCTGGTCAGGAGGCCAAGCCCCTGTGGGCCCAAGTGTTGTTGACCGTCCAAACCATAGGCTCTGAGGATCAGACTCTAGCCACCTAGTAGACATAGCAAACTGTCCCTCATCTGATTATTCAGTAATGCTTGTTAGTAATCTCATACATGAGCCCTGGATATCCACAGACAAATGTAAAAACCTTCCCTAAAAGCCGAGACTGTAAATTCCAAAAAGGCAAGTCGCCCCCAATCCAAAAAAAAAAAAAAAAAAGCTAAAGAGGATAGAGGGAAACACTGTAAACTGATGATATATGGAGGGGATAATAATCAATGTAATGAAACAAGCTATATGAATGGTGGAATGTAAAGCTGATGATGTGCCCTGTAAACTTTCACTCAATGCAAAATAAAAACATTTAATTAAAAAAACAAAACAAAACAAAAAAATGCTATGTCAGGGAAGAGGCCAGCCTATGCCCTTATGGAGTCCTCAGATGAGCATACAGAATTTCAGTTCATTAAGAAAGTCAAAGAACAAGAAGCAGAGACTAGGGAACAAGAGGAAAATTCATCTATGATCCCCGTCTGCTGTGTATTAGTAGTAACTGTATTAGTGAAGAATTAGTAAAGAGAGATTGGCTTGAAACTGAAAAAGAGAGGAACCTGAAATGGTAGGAGAAAATTATTCATGCTTGGCACATGGAACAAGAGGACAGCAGTGAAGAAGAGTAGAAAACTGATGATGAGGAAACTGAATGGCATCATGGGATGATGCATGAAGCACAGGTAAGAATAAATTAGATTTGAAGTCATGGAGGTGAAGGATGAAGGGCATTCTAGGGATGATTGAAAATCAGAGTCTGAGTATGAGGACACAGACAGTAAAGAGGAAATGGAGCCTTGCCTTTAATCAGTTTTCATCTAAAAGAAGGATAAAGTAACAATCCAAGGAAGTGAGGCTAAAGGATCAAAACAGAGGAGCTGGAGCAGGAAGCAAAACTCATGGCTGAAGAGAGGCACAAGAACACACTCAAGACCATAGACGAGGATACCAAGAAGGAGCTGGAAGAGAACAGCTGGCCCTATCTGAACTGAATGCACTCAATACTGATGATGAAAATGGAGAAGATAATGAAATATTTGAGAAAGAGAAAACAGAAACTGAACACATGTGAGATTTCACTGAGGAAGGGAGGAGAGCTGAGCTGCAGACAAATGGAAATGCCATTACCAACAAAGAGCAAATATGAGTTCTTACAGAAGTACTATCACTGGGATGCTTTCTTTATGGATAAGGATGAAGTATACAAGCGAGATTACAGCACACCTACTCCTGAAGATTGTTTCAATAGAACCACTCTTCCCAAAGTCATGCAGGTCAAGAACTTTGGACACTTGGGCTGTACCAAATATATCATCTTGTGGCTCAAGATACTACGTCCTTCGACCCAGTCTGGGGTCAAGACAGTGACCAGAACACAAAGTTCCTTATTAAACAAAAGGCAGCTGAAGAAAGAGATGTATTTGAGCAGTCACCTTCCAAGATGTAGAAAATTACCTAGAGTTCAACTACTTTGTCTTCCAAATGTGTGACACACAGGGAAATTGCAGCACTTGATCCTTGATTTGCTTTTATTTATATGGCATACAACTACTGCCTCCATACTTGTGACACTGGGCAGCCCAGCAATTGAAGAAGGTGCTATGTGAGGTTTAGATTCATGATGAGAAGCCTATAGAAAAGCATTGTCCAGGAAGGACTGAAGGCCACCCAGTTCAACCTTAGAGAAATTCTAGGCTTCATCACTGCTGTGGCTTCCCATAATTACTTAAGATTGACTCAGAAACCTGGGCACAAAAATGGACAATAATTACTTCTTCCTTGTTGTTGTGTGCTGTCAAGTCAGTTCCGATTCATATCAACTCTGTGTAGGGTTTCTGATAGTAGTTAGTGGGTTTGAACTGTCAAACTTGCGCTGACCAGTCCAAAGCTTATTCTACAGTGCCACACCAGGGCTCACTTCTGCCTTAGGATTAGGGGTAATATGTCGAGGAATTCATTGTGCTTGAATCCACAATTGGCACCCATGGAAGCAGCAGTCACAAAATCAAATGATACATTGCATTGGGCAAGTCTGCTGCAAAATATTTCTTTAAAGTGTTAAAGAGCAAATATGTCACCTTGAGGACTAAGGTACACCAACCCAAGTCATGGCATTTTCAGTAGTCTCATATGCATGTGAAAGCTGGACTGTGAAGAAGGATGCCTGGAGAAGATCTTTTACATTTGAATTGAGGTTGGTAAATGGTATTGAATATATATCATGGATTGCCAGAAGAACTAACAAATCTGTTTGGCAAGAAGTACGTCAGAATGGGTCTTAGAAGTTAGGACAGTAAGACCTCATCTTACATACTTTGGGCATGTCATCAGGAAGGATCAGTCCCTGGAGACAGACATTATACTTGCAGTAAAGTAAAGAGTCAAAGCAACAAAAACAGAAATTCTTCAATGTTATGGACTGACACAGTAGCTGCAACAAAGAGATCAAACATAGGAAGGAACAACTGTGAGGATGACGGATGACACATGATCTGGCAGTGTTTTACTCTGTTGTACATAGGATTGCTATAAGTAAGAAGTTACTTAACAGCTACTAACATCTTTTCCAAAAACTGATTCTAAGAATTCTAAAAGAATATCATACCCATAAATTAGTCCAAATTGTCCCATTATAAGTTGAAGTATTCATGAGTGCACAGAGGTTGAATACATTTAATTCAGTTTCTTAGTAACACATAGATGTCAACTAATTCACAACAACTTCATCATAAAGCTATAGAAAATCCAAGTTTCTATACCTCCCTTATTATGACCTTCTTGACTTTGTACTTAAGATAATATTAATTCTTAAACTGTCAAGAATTTCACTAGGTGACTGCGGGAATAAAATTTAAATTCCATTTTCTAAAACTTAATTTTTCTTCTCACCAATCTTCCTACAAATCAAGCCACTACAGAGAAGAAAAACCACAAACTCCATCTTACCTCGTTTTTCCCCTTTAAACATTTCCAATTTCTCTACATCTTTAAGGACAGAAAATGCATACTATCATTTGTGTATCATTAATGTAGTAGGAGCAGTGGTACAAACTTTAAATACATTATCTCCTTAAATTCTCAAACCATCCTTTACAGTAGGTACTAGGACCCTCATTTTACTGAGGAAATAAGTTCAATCACAGTTAATAAGCCCAAATTTTAATGTAAATTTGCCTCACTTCAAAACCCATGAACTTTCGACATGAGAGTGTGTTCCTGAATCATACTTATATTGTCTTACTTCCAGTTCTTATTTCAGAATAATATATTTCTATAAAGCACAAAACTAAAGCAGACATTTGACATCACGACCATTTCATAAAGACAGAACCCTAGAAAGAAACATCTCAGTTGCAAACTCACTTTCTTTCTTTCTTAAAAATCAAAACCTAGAGTTAGTCTCACTTATTAGGTCTCCTACCCTAATACCACAACATAAAACAAAAATGACAACTACCCATTGGATCTGTCCATGCAGAGGCTTTTTATGGATATGGTGGATTCCAGTTATACATTTAAATGATCCACTGTTGTATGGGGGTGGGGGCTGGGGAAGTGTCAAAACCACATTCAGGTTAGATAATATGCTAGAAAGAGTCACAGGACCCTGTACATACTAGTATTGACAGCTATGATTTATTATAGTGAAAGGATACAAAGCAAAATTAGTAAGGGGAAAAGCAAAGGGAGCAAAGTCCAGACATGAGCTCTTAAGAGTTCTCTCCCAGTGGAGTCACACAGGATGTGTTTTAATTCCCTCCAGCAAAGAACTGTGACTTGTGTGAAATACTGTCTACAAGACTTCATTAAAGACTCTGCACCCAAGGGTTTCATTGGTGTCTGATCACATAGGCACCCTCTGCCAAGCGTGTCAAAATCCCATACTCCCAAAAGGAAAGTAGGTGTTCAGCATAAGCCACACTGTACAGTTTAGACACAGTGAGTCACAGTTACAAGTTCTGGGAATAGTGGGAATCCTTCCGAAATCTAAATTCCCAGACACCAGTCAAGGGCCAACCTTGCAGGCAGGCATTTCTAAGGATAGCAGTCTCAAGCCTGCTATGTTAACTATGCTGTGCATAACTGAGATACTTCCTTTAGGAATAGCATTTTTTTTGTTGTTTTAGTCAACTGTTTCTATCCAAAATGTATTCCCAGTTTCTCTTATTTGAACTAAAATTTCTATTCATAAGAAATTTTTTGAAATGTACTGTCTACTTACACCTAACTTTTTAAAAACTTTTAACAAACTATAAAGTGTTCTAGGACTAAACGCACTATGTTGTTCTTGTTAAGTGCCATCAAGTTGGTTCCAACTCACAGAGACCCTGTATAGGGTTTCCAAGGAACTGCTTGGAGGAGGTCCAAGAGCTGAACAGAAAATTTCAAAGATCAGCTCAAGAAGATAAAACCAGGTACTATAATAAATTATGCAAAGATTTGGAACTAGAAAACCAAAAGGGAAGAACACGGTCAGCATTTCTCAAGCTGGGGAAACTGAAGAAAAAATTCAAGCCTCAACTTTCATTATTGAAAGATTTCTGTGGGCAAATTATTGAATGATGCAGAATGCATCAAGAGAAGATGGAAGGAATACACAGAATCATCGTATCAAAAGGAAATGGTTAATGTTCAAGAGGTACCATATGAACAAGAGCCAATGATACTCAGGGAGGAAGTCCAAAGTACATTGAAAAAAGTGGCAAAGAACAAGGTACCAGGAACTGATGGAATAAAAATTGAAATCTTTCAAGAAAGTGAGAGAGGCACTTGCTCACCTCTGCCAAGAAATTTGGAAGACAACTATCTGGCCGACTGAATGGAAGAGATCCATATTTGTGCCCATTCCAAAGAGAGGTGACCCAACAGAATGGGAAATCATTGGACAATCTCTTTGATATCTCAAGTGAGTAAAGTTTTACTAAAGGCACTACAGAAACGGCTACAATCATACATTGACAGAGAACTTCTAGCGGTTTAAGCTGGATTCAGAAGAGTCCGGGCAACGAGAGATATCATTGTTGATGTCTGATGGATCTTGGCTGAAAGCAGAGAATATCAGAAAGATGTTTACCTGTGCTTTATTGACTACGCAAAGGCTTTTGATTGTGTGGATCATGACAAGCTATGGGCACAATTGAGAAGTATGAGTATTCCAGAACACTTAATTGTACTTCTGAGGAATCTGTACCTGGACCAAGAAGCAGTTGTTCAAACAGAGCATAGGAACACTGAAAGTTTTAAAATTGGGAAAGGTGTGCGACAAGGTTGTGTTCTTTCACCATACTTATTCAACCTGTATGCTTAGCAAATAATACGAGAAGCTGGGTTCTATGAGGAAAAACGTGGCGTCAGGATTGGAGGAAGACTCATTAACAACCTGCAATATGCAGATGATACAACCTTGCTTGCTGAAAATGAAGAGGACTTGAAACATTTACTGATGAAGATCAAAGCGCACAGCCTTCGGTATGGATTACATGTCAATGTCAAGAAAACAAAAATCCTCACCACGGGACCAATAAACAACATTCTTATAAACGGAGAAAAGATTGAAGTTGTCAAGGACTTCATTCTTCTTGGATCAACTATCAACACTCACGGAAGCAGTAGTCAAGAGATCAGATGACGTATTGCACTGGGCAAATCTGCTGCACAGGAACTTTTTAAAGTGTTGAAGAGCAGAGATGTTAGCTTGAGTACTAAGGTGCGCCTGACCCAAGCCATGGTATTTTCAATAACCTCATATGGATGCAAAAGCTGGACAGTGAATAAGGATGATCGTAGAAGAATTGATGCCTTTGAGTTGTGGTGTTGGACTGCCATGGACTGCCAAAAGAACCAACAGATCGGTTTTGGAAGAAGTGCAGCCTGAGTGCTCCTTGGAGGCCAGCATGGCTAAGCTTCGTCTCTCATACTTTGGACATATTGTCAGGAGGGAACAGTCGCTGGAGAAGGATGTCATGCTGGGTAAGATGGAGGGTCAGAGAAAAAGAGGAAGACCCCCAATGAGATGGATTGGCCAGGTGGCATCACTGATGGCGTCAAGTGTGGCAGCGGTAGTGAGGTTGGCCCAGGATTGGACATTGTTTCGTTCTGCTGTGCATGGGGTAGCTATGAGTCGATTCTGACTCGATGGCACCTGACAACAACAAGCTGTTGGGTTTGAACTGCCAACCTTGTGGTTCGAAGTCTAGTGTTGATCCTACAGCGCCACACCGAAAGTCCTAAATGCACTATGCGAGGGGTAAATTAATTCAGTAGTGCAGTAACACTGCAGGATAAACACTGGACTACAAACTACAGGGTTGGTGGTTTGAGTCCACCAGTCACTTTGCTTAAGCTGGGCTGCTAACTTCAAGGTCAGCAGTTTGGATCTACCAGTCACTGCATGGGAGAAACATGAGGCATTCTACTTCCACAAATATTTATTTACAGCCTCTGAAACCCTATACAGGGTCACTATGAGTCAGAACTGATTCAACGGCAATTAACAACAATAATCCTTAGGTAGGATATATTTGAGAAAAAAATCACTTAGCATAGTGGGAAAAATATCATTGGATGCAATCGAATAGATACTGTGGTCATTTGCACTATAATGTAACTGATAGCTGTTGGTACTGGTGAGCCTCATTGATCCATTGAAATGTCTACATAGTACCAGTATGTACGTACATGTATATGTACAAGTTAGTTGTTAGCACTGTGGGAGTGCTAGTCTTTTAGAAAGAACCATCTAAAAACTAGACAGTAAACCCACGCTTCCTTCTTGAAAGAAATGGAACAACTCATGACATTTTAAAGGGAATAGAACATAACCTTGCTGTCCTCCTCCACATTTTTGTCTTCAGTAGAATTAACAATGCCTTAGACTAAGTATGTTCAGGTCACAGGGTCACATAAAATATTAGCATTACACTAATACTTTACTTGACTTTTAAAAACAGGAAAGGTCTTTAAATATCTATATATGAATAAATTGTCAGTTATACTGGCAAATTAAGCAATGCTGGCCTGCAAGTAAATTAATAATTAAGCTGTGTCCTAAAATAATTGCTGAAATGTTTTCTGCTTTTTTCCTTTAAATCACTTCTATACATCTATGTTCTATCTTTACATAACCTTACTATGAGCTCATCAGAATGGAATTAAGTTTTCAAGGAACTTAATCTAGATGAGGAAACAGTAATAACAACAAAAAAAAGTAAAATGAAAGTATTAGATATTTAATAATGTACGCATTTTAGAATGTTCAAAGTATATAAATTGAAAAGATAACCCAAAACCCTCTGTATGCATGCTTTTATATGATACAAACCCAGAAAGAGGGTTTCAAAGAATACACACTAAAACTTTAATGCTTTTCTCTCCAAGTAGGAAAGTTCATTTTGGGCTTGTTTTGCTTTACTATTCTTATGTTCTGTTTTCCTATAATGTGACACAGTACATTTGTAATTTTAAAAATTAAATTTTTTCATTTCCTTATTCAAAAATGAAAGAATTATAAGATGAGGACACCTGCTTGTACCACTGCAATTAAGGAAAGGTGTGCGCCATACTAAAAGGGAAAAAAAATGTATCTTCGTTGGCTACTAGGGGTGGGAAGGAAGGGATGGCAGAGCAGAGGGTAGGAGACAGACACATTATAGTTCGGGTGTTGGTAAGGACAATATACAAGAAGGGACAGAGGGAGGGAAGAACAAGGTACATAGAGGAACATTGAGGCAGGGTTGTGTGGGCTAAAAGGGACAGAGGTAAATAGTGATGCATGCTCAACCTTGGAACAACAGGGCTCTGTGATACAAGAATTGAGGCATAGTCTGAACGAGTAAAAGAAGGGAAGTAATGTTAAGATGCTTGACGATCTAAGAATACTAGTTTCCCTTGCCTACTATTGTAAAATAGACACTTGAGTGGGATAGAAAGGGATATCGGAAAACATGATTACAGAAAGCCTTTAAGTCCATCTACAGCCTATAACTGATTGGAATACCTAAAAGGGGTTCTCTTGCCCAGTGAAATAAGCTTCTTGCAGAGCCTTTGTAGTGTATATTACCTTAGGTGGAATCTTGAGCCCCATCCAGAACCTTCTGAGGTGGGACATTCGCACTTGAGAGGACAAGCAGACCAGCCTGAAACAGCTAGAGCAAGATAAAGATACTTCTCGAAAGAAAGACCAGCAGGAAAAATCCAAAACAAAAATGGCAGTCTGATTGGCTACTAAAAGAACACACAGGTTGTTCACCAGAGAGCCATCAAGGTAAGCAATCAAGTCCCTTCAGGACAAACTCCCCTCCAAGACTGAAATTCAAAGGGAACAAATAAGCAAGCATGTAAGCTGGCTGGTGACCACATTAGTCAGCTGGTGAGTGGAAGTGGGGGAAAGACAACAATGAAGATATGGGCTGAGTTTGACCACGTTCCATAGCCTCCCACTGACTTGGAGATGAGAGAGAGAAGGGGGAAGGGCTGGTTGTCTGAAGTGTGGTAAGACCTGGCGACTCATAAGACCATGGACAAGGACACAGCCACAGAGGGCTAGAGCTGAGAGCAAAGCAGCCAGCTGATATGAAGGGGAGATGCACAAGAATACCCAAACTTGTAGATAGTACTCATTTGACCTAGCTTCAATGGCTTGATGATCAGGACTCAATTTGTTGTCAGTTGCCATCAAGTCGGTACCAACCAATAGCAACCTTATGCACAGCAGAATGAAACACTGCCCGATCCCGAGCCAACTGTTGTCGTTAAGTGCCGTCGAGTCGGTTCCGACCCATAGCGACCCTGTATAAGATTTCCGAGGAGTGACTGGTGAGCTTGAACCACCGACCTTGCAGTTCAAATGGCTTTGCAGTCTGGCGCAATAACCCACAGCACCACACCAGGACTCTTGGGCCAACTAGAGGAAGATAAAAAAAAATTTTTGATAAAGGAAACAAGTGTACATTGCTACAATTTGATGAACTTGACATATACTTAATGGATATTTGTTGTTGTAGTTGTTGTTAAGTGCTGTCGAGTTGATTCTGACCTATAGTGACCCTGTGTAGGGTTTCCAAGGTGCAGATGGTGAGCTTGAACCACCGACATTGCAGTTCAAATGACTTTGCAATCTGACACATTAACCCACAGTGCCACACCAGGACTCCTTAATGGATGTAGTAGTAGCTCGAAATACCAACTGAGAGGGAAGGAGTCTTCACATCAAGTATCAATCCTATTCCCTCTGTACACAAGGACAGGCAACTTAGACACTGACTACCTAAAGTGAGGGGGACTATAAAGGAACAAAGTGACTGGCTTAGAAGTTTCCAAGAGGGAGTTTACTTTCGAAGTGCGCAGGGGAAGGTAGAATCCCCACTGAATAGTTTTCATCTTTTCTAGATGGATCTTGTCACAAGAGAAGGGGATGAGAGTCTTATGATTCAATAGTGAATAACTGAGTCATGAGTAAATGGCGACCGTCACAACCGTAAAGGTAGAAGTTTCGTAATATAAAGGGGGGAGCAGGTGATCTTACAGTCCAGGAACAGAGAACCCTAGGACCATCAAGGGAGAAGAGCATAAGTGGAATGTGGGACCCTATCCAGAAAAGCAGCGACACCAAAGATGGAGGCAGAGAAGAGGACATGGAGAGACAGAGCAGCTGAGGACTCTAGACTCAGGGTAAGAGAAAGGCTGTGTGCTGGCAGCCAGAGGTAGGCAGAATGTGCCCTTTGGTTGTTTAAATGATTGTATATTCCTGAGTGTTTTCGTGAACATCTCCGCCTCCCCCCGCCCCCCCCCAAAAAAAAATCAAAACAGAGGGAATAGAAGCAAATACTGTTGAATGATGATGCACAGAGATTTTTATCATTGCAGTAAAATCAATGTTCTCCCATGTAAACTATCACTCAATTCACAATTAAAAACTTGAAAAAAAATTTTTCTTTCTACCCAATATATACCTGCTCACTGTGAAAAAAAAAAAAAAAATCAGGTAATATAAATGTAAGTCACTTTTTTTTTTCAACTTTCTATTGTAAACATAAACCGTTGTTGTCAAGTCAATTCCAACTCATAACAACCCCATGTGTGAAGAGCAGAACTATTCCCTGGGTGGTCACGGTTGCAGCCTTTCAGAAGCCCATCGTTAGGGCCATCTTCCAAGGCTGTAAATTTAATAAAAGTGGAAGGTCCTTTTACATCTCCACTTCAACCCCCCACCACAAATACTAAAAAACTACCATATGTTTTTAAAACAATCAACTGATAACTTACCCATTTCATTCTATTTGGATCAAGAAGAACCGTTTCTGAATCTGACAAATTCAAAAATCACTCAGAGACTCTAGACTGAGCTCAATGTCATGACTAGTCAGAAATTTAGGTATCCTCTCAAAAGAGGGTGTTGTATACAACATTAAGAGCAACCCAAATACTTAGCAACCAGCAGGGGAGACTATGGTCTCATTACTGTACTCCATGAAATATTTCCAGGTTCTCTCTCAGGCACTTAGTAAACCTGTACCTTCCTCATTCCCTTGATATTAGGTGGAGCCATCTGAGTGTTCTGGCCAATGAAATATGAGGAAGTGCTATATGTGCCTTCTGGTTTTAGAAGTTTCCACTAGTACTAGATTCACCACTCTCTTTCACAGTGCAATGGCAATTGCCAGAATTCTAGAATGATGGTATAAGACTCTGCTTGCCTGGTTCCCTCCCACCCATTCCTCCCATACCCCCTATCATACTGGACATATAGTGTGAGTGATAACAGGTTTTGGTGTGTCAATCCACTGAAATGTAGAGGCTGTGTAGTTAGTGTTGTTGAAAATAACCTATCTTGCCTAGTTAGACAGTAAGAAAGACTACAGAAGAACTGATGCATTTGGATTATGGTACTGGTGAAGAATCTTCAAAGTACCATGAACTTCCAAAAGAATAAACAAATCTATGTTGGAAGGAGTATAGCCAGAATGATCCTCAGAAGCCAGGATGGAGAGACTCTGTCTCCCATACATCTGACATGTTATCAGGAGAGAACAGTCCTTGAAGAAGGACATCATACTTGGTAAAGTGGAGGGTCAGGGAAAAAAAAGAAGATCCCCCAAGGAGTTGGACTGACACAGCGGTGGCAGCAATGGGCTCAATTTTAAGAATAGCAGAGGATCGGGCAGTGTTTGGTTCTGCTGTGGATAGGGTTATTATGAGTCAGAACTGACTCATATACCTAACAACATGGTTTGGCATGACAGACAAACCAAAGGATTCTTAAGTTAATATAAAAACAAAATAAGAATATAAATTGGAATATTTTAAAAAGAGCATCAATGAAGACAGAATAGCCCCCAAAGGATAGCAGCAATACAAGAAATGGCTGATACTCATGCCGCACTGCAGTACTATGAATTACTTACTATGACCCTTCTAGTTATAGTCTTTGTAACTTCCACCAGATAACCAGGTTATTGTTGTTAAGTGCCACGGAGACAGTTCCAACTCATAGTAGCCTTGCATAGGGTTTTCAAGGAGCAACTGGTGGGTTTCAACTGCTGATCTTGTGGTTAACAGTCCAGTGCTGATTCCACAGCGCCACCCCAGGACTATGCAAATGTAAGGTGCTTGTAGCTCAGCAAGGGAACTGGATAGCTTTCTAATAAAGTAAATAAGGTGCAAACACCCTTGTGGAAGTGGGTCTATGAAAATAAGGTATATGGAACCCTGAAGTGAGTATCTGTCAGTTTTGCCATCCTGCTAAGCTTAAAAGGCACCATCCTAGAGGTAGGGAGGAGTCCTGGTGTGGCACTGTGGGCCAATGCACTGGACTGCAAAGTTGGTTTGAACTGCAAGGTTGGTGGTTCAAGCTCACCAACCACTCCTTGGAAACCCTATACAGGGCCACTATGGGTTGGAACCGACTCAAAGGCACTTAACAGCAAGAGAGGCTGGGAAGACAATCTTACTACCATCAAGAAAGAAGAGCCAGGAGTGGAGTATATCCTTTGTACCCAAGATCCCCTATGCTGAGCCTCCTCAATCCAGGAGACACAGAGCTGTGACACCGGAAACTGTAAGACAGCAAGAAGCAGTGGCAGAGAAGCAGCAGTAACAGAAGCAGCAGAACCAGGAGACCAGCAAGAGATGGCGCAGTGAGCTTCTGAACCAGAGAGTGAGAAAGCTGAGTGACTGTGGGCAAGAAGCCAGAGTTGAACACCTTTAAGATGAGGCTTACTGGTAGAGATGGGTATCTCTGGATCTTAATTGACAGAACTGACAGAGCTTTGTAGAGGTGTACCTGGGGCACGGTTGAGAAGAGGCTGTCCTGAGTCCTTTCAATCCTGAATTGTAACTTGCAAACTAATAAACCCTGTAATTGTGAGTATGTTCTGTGTGGCCACTTTTATAAACTATGAGGTCTGGTGATGCTGTGAGATAAGCATTAAGTTGCTAACCACAGGGTGAGCGGTTCAAACCCACAGGAGAAAGATGAGGCTATGCACCCATAAAGATCAGAATTGGTTTAAAAAAAAAAAAAGGAGGTCATATACATCAGCCTTGAGTTGCAATTTTTGATTCTCCTTCCCCATGTGAAGTTACAGGAAGTTAGATAACACCCCCACATCATTATTATAAGCACTTACTACATGCCAACCTCGGTCCTATGCAATTTAAATTAACTCATTAAGTCCTTATATTCCTACTGACATAGTGGTTATGAATTGGGCTGCTAACCTCAGGGTCAGCAGTTCAAAACTACCAGCCATTCTGCGTGAGAAAGATGAGGCTTTCTGCTCCCGTAAAAATTTACAGCCTCGGAAACCCTGTACAGGATTGCTATGAGTCAGAACCGACTCCATGTCACATAACAACAACAAACTTAGTTGAACACTGAGTAGATTCAGACTCAAGGCAACTCCATTTTACAAATAAGGACACTGAGTTAAGTACATTGCCTGAGGTCACAGAGGTAAGGAAGTGATGAAGATAAAAGTCAAATCTAAGGAGTTTAGCTAAAAAAAAAAAACTAATCACCATGCTAGTATACAAATGTAATAATTAAAACAGTGTGAAACTGGCATATAATTAGACAGGCAAATCAAGAGAACAGAACAGAAAGTCCAGAAACAAAATTAGATACAAGAGTTTAGTATACAAAAAGGTGGGTAAAAGATAATTTATTCAATAAGTGTTTTTTCAAATACCCATTTGAAATAACCTTCTGTCAGCAATTCCAAACCAAAGCATTTATTCTATAGCTACGGAGTCCTGGTGAGGCACTGTGGGATGAGCACTGGACTGCTAACCACAAGATCTATGGTTCAAACCTACCAACTGCTCCTCAAAAACCCTATATTGGATTGTTATGAATTGGAACCAACTCAACAGCACTTAACAATGACACCGTGGTGGTGGTGGTGGTTGTGTGCTGTGAATTCATTTTTTAAGTGCCATCAAGTAAATTCTGACTCATAGTCACCCTGTATAGGGTTTCCAAGGAGCAGCTGGTGGGTTAGAACCTCCACCTTGTGGTTAACAGTCCAGTGCAGATCCTATAGCACCACACCAAGACGCCTTCTGACTCATCACAGCCTTATATAGGTTTCCAAGGCTATAAATTGTTACAGGAGCAGAAAGCCTCATCTTTCTCCTGCAGAGCAGCTGGTGGATTCAAACTGCTGACCTTGTAGTTAGAAGCCCAACACATAATCCACTATGCCACCAGGGCTCCTTATACCTAATAGCTGTTGTTGTTAAGTGCCATCAAGTTGGCTCTAACTCATAGTGATCCTATACACCGTTTCCGAGGAGCAACTGGTGGGTTTGAACTGCCGACCTTTGTGATTCACAGTCCAGTGCTGATGCTACAGGCCACACCAGGAATCTTACGGCAGCCTAATTATATAATGCATCTCATACAATAAAACACTATGTAGTCATTTTTAAAAAACTGAAGGAAAGTTATTTATTTAGCAACATGAAAGAAGCTCCATGGTAAATTTAGTGGGAGGGGGGGAAGGGAGGGAGTAAGCAAGTTTCAGTGGTTATCAGGGATGGGAAGGAGGAGGAATATGGGGGTTTAACAGTAATGGGAAAATTGCATTAAAGGTAGGGCTGTACAACTGCTAACTGCAATTAATGTTGATAATCATACAACTGGAAAAAGTTGAATTGGCACAAGTTGTGGGATAGATATATTTACAATGACTAAAAAAAAAAGTAGCTGCTTACGATGCTTATAAACCCTCTTGCCATCCAGTCGATTATAACTTATAACAACCCTTTGTTGATGTTGTAAGTGAGGTCAAGTTGGTTCTGACTCACAGTGACCCTGATAAAGAGTATCCGAGGAGCGGCTAGTGACTTTGAATCGCCAGCCTTGCGGTTCAAATCAACCTTGCAGTGCAGCTCATTAACCCATAGCACCAAACCAAGATTCCAACAACCCTATAAGGGCAGAGTAAAACTGTTCCACAGGGTTCCTAAGACTATAAATCTTTACAGGGGCAGAGAGCCTCATCTTTCTCCTTCAGAGAGGCTAGTGGGTCTGAACCAATCGTTCAGTTAACAGCCCAATGCTTAGCTCACTGCACCACCAGAGCTACAGTTGTTGTTAAGTACCATGGAGTCTGTTCCAACTCATAGTAATGTTTCTGAGGAGCAGATGGTGAGTTTGAACTGCCAACCTTTCAGTTCAAACGGACCATGTGGTCCAGTGCTTCTCCTACTGTGTATAACCAAAAACCTAATGGGATTTGATTCTTTGGTTTGCAGGGTTAAGGTCATGATTTCAAGGTACATCTCAGTTAACTGGCCTATTAACATGTTTAGTGCTTCTGTTTTACTTCCTAGATCACTGCATAGTGGCGGGGTCTTCAAAGCTTGCAATAAGTCATCCAAGGCATAACAACTGGCCTCTGTGCACCTAGAATAAAAATGGAGTCTTGGTGTGACTATAGAATAAGTACTGACCAAGATTACCCTATACACAGTGGGTCACGGTGAACTCACTCAATGGCACTTAACAACAACAACAGAGGACAGAGAGTCAAGCTGAGGAAGAGACTATGGAATGCATCACTAATTACCTCCATCAATAACTGACTTTCTTGTCATGAGACCTGAAGAGCTACATGATGCTCAGCTACCATTACTGAACATGTTTATCTAAGATTCCATAGAAGAATCTTGATCAAAAAGGGGGAAATTAAGAACAGAATTTCATATTCCAATGGACTCTAGACTTTCAGGAGCCATGGAGGGTAGATGAACTCTTGAGATAATCTTTAAACCTCAAACTAAAAATGTCCCCTGAAGTCATCCTTAAAAGAGAACAATAGTTTAGCTTAACTAGTAAAAAAGGTCTGCCTTCAGCATTATGCCCTTTTAAGAATTATCTATATAGGATCAAAGTAGCAACAGGAACTCAAAAGATTAGGCAGGAATCTTGGGAGGGGAGGCTGAATAGTGAGTTTAAGTTAATGAGGGAGGGAGGGTGCGAATGGCTGCACAACTCACAAACTCCAGTCAATGTCATTGAATTGGACACTTAAAACAACTGAATTAGTGTATGTTTTGCTGTGTATATTCTCAACATCAGCAAAATAAAATTTAAAAGAGAAAGCAAAATATAATCTATATGTATTTTATGTATATTATAAACTTACTATATATGAAAACAGTATATGTATTATGCTCCCAATGGTCTTTAAAATAAAAGGTTGAATACTGACTTACATACATACATTTATGAATATAAATATAATATACCTCTAGAAGTACACACAAGAAACTGTAAGTTTGGATCACCAAAATCTAGGTGACTAGGGGAAGAGAGGTGGTAGGATTTGGGGATTTGGGAATTTGAAGATTTTGAACAATGTAAACGTATTGCCCGCATGATAAATAAATGATTTAGATGTTAAAAGAGAAAGACTGAACCGTTTAGCATAAGGGATAAATGCCAAAAGAATATATTGAGAGTTGTCATGATACAGAAGCACTGAGCAGCTATTATAATCCATATAAAAACTGAAACTGAGAAAGCCAGCTGGAAGAGAGGAAAACTGAACAGATGTACAGACCAAAAAAGATGCCAAAACCTTGGAGTCTTTGAAAGAGAAATATGGAGAAGGCAATTTTAATTTTTAATGGCTCATCAACTCCTGTTTCCATGAGGTCCAGCTGTACAATGAATGATTCCTATCCACGAATTGATGATTCATGATCCCCAGACTACCAGTACAAAAATATTTGCTTCCACTTTCTGGCCTTAGTTTTACTGGTTTTCTACCCTCCCTCCCCACAAGGTCTCTACATCTAGCTTTTCTATCTGTATAGAGTGAGACGGTATTTAAGGATTATTTCAAAGTGACCTTTGTGAGGCAGGAAAGAATGCCTATAATTTACCTAAGTGCTAGACAAATGCTATCAAAATGTTGGTATTATATAAAAAGAAAATAAAACTGTATGTTACTTACCTATATATTCAGAAAAAATCCCTGGTGGTGCTATGGATTAGGGGTTGGGCTGCTAACCACAAAGTCAGTGGTTCAAACCCACCAGCTGCTCTGTGGAAGAAAGATGATGCTATCTGTCCATGAAAATATAGTCACAGAAACCTATTTTAGGTCACTATGAGTTAGAATGGCAGTGTGCTTGGTGTTTATGGTTTATAGATTCAGTAGACCTGCTGGAACAGTGGCTCAGCTGCTAACCAAAAGGTCAGTGGTTTGAAACCACTAGCTGCTACACAGGAAAAAAATGTGGCACTCAGCTTCTGTATTGATTTCTAATCTTGGAAGACCTCTGGGACAGTTCTACTTTGTCCTGTAAGGTCTCTGTGAGTTGGAATTGACTCAACAGCAATGGGTTGCTTTTAGGTATACGCATATATTCAGAAGTACTAGAATCTGGCAATTACGTATAGACACAGAATAAGTACAATATACTACCTTGTATTATTGGGGCCTCAAGGTGCTCTGGCGGCAAAATGCTTTATTAGCATTCAGCTACTGACCAACAAGTTGACAGCTTGAAGCTACCAGGTGTACCAAGGGAGAAAGATATGGCAGTGTGCTTCTGTAAAGATTACAGCTTGGAAACCCTATGGGACAGTACTATAGGCTCTCTCTGAGTCAGATTTGACTAGATGGAAATGGGTTTGCTTCTTTCGGGTTTATTGTTGTTGCTGTTAAGTGCTATTGAAAGTGATAGTGACCCTGTATAGGGTTTCCGAGGAGTGGGTGGTGGGTTTGAACTGCCGACCTTTTGATTAACAGTACAGTGCTTATCCCACAGTGCCACACCAGGACTTCAGATTTATTAGGGTCTCAAAATTATTTCTGCTTTAAACCTATCACAGTTCTTTGTAAATAGCACAAATAATAAATATACTCATTTCTTATATGTGCTGTTTTAATGTATGTAACTATTTTTAACCATAAATGGCTAAAACTGTCTTAGGACAATTGTTGCTGCTGCTAAATGCAGTACAGTCAGTTCTGACTCATAGTGACCCTGTATAAGGTTTCCAATAAGCAGCTGGTGAGGTTGAACCACCGACCTTGAGGTTCAAACTGGCCTTGCAGTCCCGCACATTAACACCACAGTGCCACATAGGACAATTAAATATGCCAAATTATTCTCAACGTACCTTTCTTGTTATTTTTATAAAGCCTTATATTAAAAGAACTCCACCTAAAATGCAAGCTAAAATTATAATGAAATACATACAATATACTATATAAGGTTGAAGGAGCTCTGGTAATGTGGCTACGAGCTGGGCTGCCAACCTCAAGGTCAACAGTTCGAAACTACCACAGGAGAAAGATGAGGCATTCTGCTGCTGTAAAGATTTATAGCCTCGGAAACCCTGTGCAGGGTCACTATCTCTGAGTCAGAACCGACTCTACAGTACTTATCAACAACAACAACATATAAGGTTGATTTGAACTGCAAGGTTGGTGGTTCAAGCTAACCAGCTACTCTTCAGGGTCACTATGAGTCGGAACCAACTTGATGGCATCAAACAACAATAATACTCCTATTAAAGTATCTAAAATTAAAGAGAACAACTATATACAAAGTGTTGGTGAGGCTGTGGAGCAACTAGAACTCTCAGACATTGCTGGTATGGATGTAAAGCTGTACAACTACTACAACCACTTTGACAATAGTTTCTAGAAATAGGTTAGACACCTGAGGGTAAGTCAAAAAGTACTGCTATAAAATCATAGAAACCTTTATAAAAGAAAACCATCAAAATGTGAAGCTATTGCTTCTCAACATCTCCTCCATCTAGGGTTTTACACTTCTGAAGACGGTGGCTCCATCTCTCCAGAACCGACTCAACGGCACTTAACAAGAGCAACAACAAACCCTTCCCTAAAGAATTCTGTACTTGGATTTATACCATATAAAAACAGCAGTTTGGGCATCCTCAAGGGACTCAAATTGTGTACCTTTCAAATATTATTTGAGTTTGCAGAACAAAAAAAGTCTGCAGGGGCAAGGGCAGGGTGGAAGGGTAAGAAGGGGTAAGGTGTGCCAAAAAAAATTCCCATAGGACAGCCCTTACTACCCTTGAAGAATGAACAGGTGCATTGTTATGATGGGAAAAAATTTCTCAGTGCAACTTTTATCACCTTTGTCTCACTAATGCAATTTTTAATTTTTTAAAAATTTCTTCCTAATATGCCACCATGATCGTCCTTAGAGAAAATCTATTAAGATTATCCCTTTAGAATCCCCAAAACACAGTCACCACAACCTTCTGAGTTGACCTCTCTCCCTTCCATTTTACTAGGATCCAGCATATCCTCTCAGAAGCCACTGTTTTAATTAGGCCTTGTTTCTGAAGGCACTACCTAACGAGACTTTGTTGTTGTTAGGTGCTATCGAGTCGGTACCGACCCACAGCAACCCTATGTACAGCAGAACGAAAACACTGCCCGATCCTGGGCCAACCTCACTACTGTTGACACGCTTGAGTCCATCGATGCTGCCACTTGGCTAATCCATCTCGTTGGGTGTCTTCCTCTTTTTCTCTGACCCTCCACCTTACCAAACATGATATCCTTCTCCAGCGACTGCTCCCTCCTGACAATATGTCCAAAGTATGAGAGACAAAGTTTGGCCATCTTGGCCTCCAAGGAGCACTCTGACTGTACTTCTGCCAAAATGGATCTATTGGTTCTTTTGGCAGCCCATGGCACTTTTGATATTCTCCTCCAACACCATAATTCAAAAGCATCAATTCTTCTACGGTCTTCCTTATTCACTTCTTCTAACGAGACTAAAACAAGTGTATTACTGAGAGAATTTGTCTGCAGCTATCCACTCATCAGAGAGACATGTTCAAACAGGTTTTGCATGAGTCTCTGTGATAGGTAGCCAGATCACCTGTGGCAGGGTTTCTCAATATCTGTAGCATTGCCATTTTAAGCTGATAATTCTTTGTTGGGGGACTAGTGCATTACAGCACCCCTGTCCTCTACCTAATGCCAGTAGCACCCCCACATCCAATTCTGACAACAAAAATTGTCTGTAGACATTGCCAGATATCCCTTTGGAGGTTAAATCACCCCTGACTGAAAACAAAGAGTGTATAGGGCTGCTGTGTGCTGACCTCTGTGTGAGAAGGATCTTCAGGATAGTCACTGGGAGCTGCACAGATACTCAAAAGACTCATCTGTGCCTTCAGTTTTTGCTATGCTGCTGCTGTGTACACAAGTGCAGGGTTTCTAAGGCTGTACAACTTGATGGGAACAAATCAAAGCCAGAGTTGGTCTCTACCACTGTAAGCAAGTATCCTATTCAAAAGTGTGAACCCCCAGCAAACTGGTAAGACAGAAAAATAAACTGTTACAGAATAGTTTGACACAAACTTACAAATTTCTTTTTGGAGTTTGATAACATAAACCAATTATAGGGTCTAGAAAAAAGATCAACAGAAATTATCTGTGAATAAGGATATTAAAGTAAATAGAAAAGGCAAACAACATGGAAACCAGGGAAATAATCAAAATTCCCTAACTTAGAAAGACAACCTAAACCCCAAGATATAAGCAGTACACATACAAAGACTCAGATATAATCAAAAGTCTCTAAGACAGACTTTTCAAATACCAACCAACTTCTTAAGTTTTAAGGGAAAAATTTTAAAGGATAAAACTTAAAAGATCCCATATGTTGTCAAGAATAACAAAGAAATGAACAATAAATACAGAAGGATACATATGACCTCAGACTTGAGAAGGAACAGCTTGAGGGAATATCTACACAGAGTTGAAGCCATTTTGACAAGCATAGTACATGGCCAAGATAACTTCTGTTTGAAGAAAGTTAAGAATTTTGAGAATCAGATAACTTGAAATAATTAAACTATAGGGTTAATGACAGAACAAAATAAAATAGAAAATGAAACATATTGTGATTGTGATAGAAATGGGATTTTATAAGGTTTTCATTCTAAGACTTGAAAGTGTATGCAGTGAAGAGCAAGGATATTATCAAAAAAATCCAAATGTTAAAAGTAATTATTTTCAAGACTGATGTAATACTGTAATGTAGCAATAAGCAAGGGTATTATCAAAAAATCCAAATGTTAAAAGTAATTATTTTCAAGACTGATGTAATACTGTAATGTAGCAATAAGGAGAAATAAAAAAATTTGAAACTATGATTCTTAAGCGCAGCTATGTATACTAGAATCATCTATGGAGCAATTTAAAAATTTCAGTTTCCCATAATATACCTTGGACAGGAGCTCTGGTAGCATAGTGGTTACGTATCAGGCTGCAAAAGTCAAGGTCAGCAGTTCAAAACTACCAGCAGTTCCATGGGAGAAAGATAAGGCTTTCTGCTCCCATAAAGATTTCTAGTCTTGGAAAGACTGTACAGGCTCACTATGAGTCAGAACCGATTCCACGGTACATAACCACCACCATGACCACCAATACACCTTGGAATATGCTAATGTAATAAGTTAAGGCTTTCAGATATAATACTTTTAACATATAACACAGCAGGGTGATTCTGATACACAGAGAATCACTGTTTTAAAGTCTACTATAAAAAACAATTCAAACAAAAATTTTAAACCAAACAATAAATGTATAAGATTATGAAAAATAATAATATGTATCCATTTTAACAAGGAGCTCTAATAGAGTAGTGGTTATGAATCGGGCTGCTAACCTCAAGGTCGGCAGTTCGAAACTACTAGCTGTTCTGCGGGAGAAAGATGAGGCTTTCTGCTCCCATAAAGATTTGCAGCCTCGAAAACCCTGTTTAGGGTCACTGTGAGTCGGAACCGACTCCACAGTACTTAACAACAACAATAATATCCATTTTAACAGTTTCCAAACAGAACAGTTTTCACAACTCTTAGAGTTTGTTTGTTTTAAATTAATGAACACACAAGTATATTTCCAGCTCACAGTAAGATTACTATATATCAAGCACAGTTCTAAATGTTTTACATATATTATTTCATCCTCATAATAAATCTACACTATAGGTATATAATTATTATACCTAATCTACAGATATGGGAAGTACAGCATAAAGAAGTTGTTTGTTGCTAAGTGCTGATAAGCTGTTCCAACTCATAGTGACCCTGTGTAGGTTTTTCACCCACGGAGCAGCTGCTGGTGCCCTTTTTGCTCCCAGTCCAGTGCTTATCCTACAGAGCTACCACACTCTCACAAAGAAGTTAGAAATTATAAATTAAGTAGTTGGTTTCCAAGCTCTTATTTCAGGAACTCGTAACCTTTTGGTACTGTGAACTCCTCTGAAGACCTGTTTTCAGTATAATGTTGTTTTAACGCATATAACAAAATTCATGGGATTACAAAGAAAACTGTATTTCAGTATCACTGGTTACCAAAATATTTTAAATGTATGATATGGTGTTTGATATATGTGCTTCCATACTTACCATGGTGGCACTGTGAGTTAGGCATTGGGCTGCTAACTACAAGATTGGCAGTTTAAATTCACCAGTCACTCCAAAGGAGATAGATGAGGCTGTCTGCTCTCATAAAGATTTATGATCTCAGAAACCTTATGTGTCAGAATCTACTCGATAGCAGGGAGTTAATGGCAAGTCTAATAACGACTACAACTTTTAAATAGTATAAATTTTTGTATGTGGTATCTCAATCATCTGTAACGTGATGTAAAAATATCCAGGATTTCTAGTGGTGACAACAATCACAGGTTTATACTAAAACTGCTGTAGTATCTAATGTAATTTAATGTTCCTTGAGTGAAGAGTGTTAGTAGGTACTTGGGTAAAGTCAAATGCTCGGGGTAAAATAACTAAATCAGCATTTAACTGCAGTTAAGACAAAAATAGGATGATTAAAGGAAAAATATACATTGGAAAATTAAGTCAAATCTAAAATAAATTTACAAAATAATAACTGCAAAGCCTCAAAGTTACAACATCCAGGTTGTGGTCAAAACTAACTCAGTAAAGTATGCCAGGTATAGTATCCCTAAGTGTAAAACGAAGAAAATACTTGCTAATTGTATCAATTCATTTAAATAGTTACTGACTGTCTACTGTATGGGGCACTGTTAAAAGTACAGAAACTACAGTGGTAATTAAGATCAAGTTCCTACTCCTATAGAGTTTACTATCTAAAGCACTATTCAGTAGAAACAGAATGTGAGCAACATATGTTATTTTACATTTGCTAGTCATTGCTGTGTGCTGTTGAGTTGATTCACACTCAGCAATTCAATATGACAGAACTAACCCCACAGGGTTTCCCAGGCTGTAATCTTTGCAGGGGAGTCCTGGCATGGCACTGTGGGTTAATGTGCTGACTACAAGGTCAGTTTGAATCACAAAGTTAGAGGTTCATGCTCCGCCAGCCACTCCTCAGAAACCCTATACAAACTCGCTATTGGTCAGAACTGACTCAATGGTACTTGACAACAACAAATCTTAAGGAGCAAATTTTCAGGTACATTAAATATTTTTTCAATTTCTAAAATTAACTGAAAAACACATTGTATTTAATCTAGTATAGCCCAGGCATTATCATTTCAACATGTAATAATTTTTTTTAAATATTAATGTTTTAATGTGTTAATATTTTACATCCTTTTCTTCCATACTGAGTCTATGAAGTGCAATGTGTCTTTTACACTTAACAGCATTTTTCAATGAAGACAAGTCACATTTCCAGTGCTCCATAGTCACATGCGGCAGTAGCTGTCATAGTAGACAGTGCAGCTCTACAGAGGGACATAGGCAGAGGGCTACTATCTCTTCATTTCAGAGCTTACAATATGTTTTGACTCTTTAAGTCTGCTTGTGGAGTAAAGATGGAAGAGTCAGAACTCAGTAAGGCTACCTTGTTTTTTTGCTAATTTTCCACCTTTGACAAGGTACCGTCTCACCACTTTTCAACTGCTTATTTTAGTGAAATGCTTTTATTTGAGTTTTTCCTTCTTTAACAGGTTTCTGGATTACACAGATTCTGGCTTTCTCAAATTTTATTGCATTACTGATAAAAATAATATCTAAAAAGACTTTTCTGATAAAAATAATATCTAAAAAGACTTTTCTGAAAAGAGCAAAGAGTAACATCAAGCATTTATTCTACACAAAACTAGAAAGACTGTAACATCAATAGGAAAAAGTCTGGGTTAACTGTGGTATAGAGACAAAACAGAATACTAGAACTATATGTATTTGAACATGAACATATCTCAAAACCATATAGTATAGTAAAAAACATAAAGCTGTAAGATGGTAATATGGTATAGAATTAATAAAAATCTTTAAATACACAAACTACATCCTGAAACAACCACATGTTCTCAGGCCTGTGCACACACACACATATTATAGATTACATCCATCAGAATGTAACTATGTGGAAGGAAAGAATAAACACCAACATAGGAGAAGTGCTAACCTCAGCATAGGGAAGGGGAAGAATGAGTGTGAGAAGGCAAACAAACTGTACCCAACTGCCTCTGCAATGTTTTATTTTTTAAAAAACAAAGAGTAGGGAAATGTTATTTGTTAAATCTGAGTAGGAGATACTTGCGTTTTCTCTTATATGTTATATTTCTATGTATGTTTAAAATATTTCACTTTTATAATCTTTTTCATATTCTAAAGACAAATTTTAAATCTACTGGTATTAAAAACTTAATTTCTGATCATCAAATACTTTTATAAAAGAAAATATTCTTAAGACATCCTTAAAATTAAATATCAGTGTCACAGTATTGATCATTCCACACAGAATTTAGTCTTAAGAGCTAGTGAACTGTCAGCACTTTTATAAAAATAGAGATTAAAAAGCTTAGCACAAATCCAGATACACTCTAAAGAATCTCAACACTACATATAGTATTCACAGAATACATCTTCTGCATAACTAAGAGGTTTACATTTGCCAAAATCTATGCTCAGATTTCTAAACAAATGGTCACAACTACTTATATAACAATGCAATGATGAATTAACAAAGCTCAACAACATTAGGATGGTCTACAGTTACTAAACTTAACATTTCCCTCAATGTGAAAACATATCATATGTGAATCATCAATTATATGCTTTATTCTAAATGCTAATCACTAGAAATGACATTTCTTTATGTGAATGTGAAGAAATAACCAAAAAGTGCTCTAGTTGCCCATTTGTGCTATTACTATTACTAATAATAATAGCTACAAATCATTAAGGAAAAGGGAGAGTTAATCTCTCTTTACAACAAACCAGATTATATATTATACAGTCTCTGCAGGCCTCCTCCAACCAAATGGCTAACAGTATCCTATGTATCACAAAAATGTGATCAAGATGGATAATAACAAACATTTACATATTCTATCAAAATTATCCCTTTATATTGGGCTTTTTTTTAAGTTCTAAGAATATCAGGTTTTTTGTTGGTGGTGTGTTTTAAAGCTTTTATTGTAAATTCAGCAATAGTTTACATGGGAGAACATTAGTTTTGCACTCATCCTATTGTATTTTATTTCATTACAATGATTACAATCCCCTCCATGCATCATTATTCAAGTATTTGTTTCTATTCACTCTGTTTTTATTTGTTTCTGATGTATGCAAAAACAGTCAGGTATATATAATCATTTAAACAACCACAGGGCACATTCTGCAATCCTGCCTCATGCCTGCCAACACACAGCCTTCCTCTTTCCATGAGTCTAGAGTCCTCAGTTGCTCTATCTCTCCATGTCATTACCTCTGCCTCCATCTCTGTTGGCGCTGCTTCTATGGGTAGGGTTCCATGTTCCATTCATGCTCTTCTCTCTTAATGGTCCTAGGGTCCTGTTCCTGGAATGTAAGATTAACTACTCCCCCTTTATGTTACAAAACTTCTACCTTTACAGTTTTGACCATTGCAATTAGTCAAAAATATTGGCAGGAAGTTACTTCTGAAGTATACTTAGAAAATTTTTTTAATTAAGTGGGAAACTATTATATACAGTAAGACAACTAGACCCAACATTGACTTACAAAAATCATTAGTCCTCCTATATACTTGCAAAATGAATCCTTTGTTGTTGTTGTTGTTGTTGTTGTTAGGTGCCATCGAGTCAGTACCAACTCATAGCGACCCCTATGCACAGCAGAACGAAACACTGGCCAATCCTTGGCCAACCTCACTATTGTTGCCACGCTTAAGTCCATCGATGCTGCCACCTGACCAATCCATCTCATTGGGAGTCTTCCTCTTTTTCCCTGACCCTCCACCCTCCACCCTAGGTGGCACAAATAGTTAAGCTCTACTAACCAAAAGACCGACTGTTTAAGCCCACCCATAGGCATCTTGGGAGATAGGTCTCGTGATTGGCTTCTGAAAGATCATAGTCTTGAAAACCCTATGGAGCAGTTCTGCTTTGCACACATGGAATCACCATGAGTTAGAATACACTTGATGGCCAACTAACAATTCATGCCCCTCATGCAAACTCAAAGGGACCCAAGTTCAAGTTGGCAACACTAGTATAAAAAAAATTTCAGAATATTGACAAATTTTAAAAGACTGAACTAATACAAAGTACTTTTCTGACTACAATGGAGCGACACTAGAAATCAATAGCAGGAAAAAAAAATACCTGGAAAATACAAGGAGGTTTCAAAAAGTGCATGAAAAAATAGAATTTGGAGGTAATGGAATTTCTTCAAATGAGTCACACATCATAGGCAGGTGGAATTTATTCCACAAATACATGGATGGTTCAACATTAGAAATTCAATCAATAGAACAAATAAAAAGAACCACATGATAATCTCTATAGATGCAGGAACACATACCATATGATAAAAGCCAATACTCTTCCATGATGAAAATCCTCAAGAAGACTGGAATAGAAGGGAATGTTCTAGGATAATTCAGGGTCTATATGGAAAATCAACAGTCAACATTATACTTAAAGAGAATGACTGAGAGCTTTCCTCTTGAAATCAGGAATAAGAAAGAGATACCCACTCTTACCATTTCTATTCAACATTGTATTAGAAATGTTAACCAGATCAATTAAGACAAGAAAAAAGAAATAAAAAGTACCCAGATTGGAAAGAAATAAAATCTCTAGATACAGAATCATAGAATTCTGTAAGACCAATGACTTACTCATTGCAAATACCTGTTATTTTTGTTTTGTTCTTTTACTGTGCTGGCTTGTGAGTTACTGTGATTCTGAAAGCTATACCACTGATATTTTAAATACCAGCTGGGTCACCCATGGTGGACAGGTTTCAGATGAGCTTCCAGACAAAGACAGACTAGGACGAAGGAGTGACAAACTACTTCCAAATATTTAGTCACTGAAAACCTTATGAATAGCAGAGAAACAATGTCAGATATAGTACCGGAAACTGAGCCCCTCAGGTTGGAAGTCACTTTCAAAATGCGACCAGGGAAGAGTTGCCTCCTCAAAGTAGAGTTGACCGCTATAACGCGAATGGAATAAAACCCTGTGGGAGAAAAGCCCGCAGGACCTTCATTTGCTGATGGGGCACAACTCAAAATGAAGAGAAACAGCTGTAAACATCCACTGAAAATCGGAACATGGAATGTACAAAGTACATTACACTACCAGAGCGCTCCCTCTCTCTCTCTCTCCATATGTGTGTGTGTGTGTGTGAAAGTCTATCAGAAAACTTCTAGAGCTAATAGTTGAATTTGGCAAAGTTGCAAAGTACAAACAAAAACCAGTTGGGCTTCTATATACCAGAAATGAGACATCTAAAAAGGAAACTAGGAAAACATTTCCATTTATAATAGTATCTAAGAGAACAAAATACATAGAAATAAATCTAACCAGGGTCATAAAGTACTTATACAATGAAAACTATAAAACACTATGAAAGAGACTGAAGAAGACTTAATTAATTAAATAAATGGAATGAGGGTCCATATTCATGGACAGGAAAATTTCATCTTATTAAAATGTCAATACTAACCAATGCAATCTATAGATTGAATATATTCTTGTTCAAATTCCAACAGCTTTCTTTACAAAACTAAAAAAAAAAAATAACACCAACAATAATCTTCAACTAGTAAGAGGCCCCAAATAGCTAAAACAATGTTGAACGAGAAGAACACAGTTGGAGGGGCTCACATGTCCCAATTTTAAAACATACCATATAGCTACAGTAAATGAAACTACCTGTTACTGGTATAACAATAAAAACAAAGACAACTGGAATAGAATTGAGAATACAGAAATAAACTCCCATATCTGTTTTTAACAAGGGTACTAAGTCCATTAGATGGGGGAAAGAAGAGTGCCTTCAATAAATGGTGTTGGGAAAGCTGGATTTACTAATGCAGAAAATTGAAACAGGAACCATGCCTCACACAATACACACAAAAACAGATTCAAAATGGATTACGGACTTAAATGCATAAACTAAAAACACAGTCTTATTAAAAGAGTATTGTTCTTGTTGTTAAACACCATCGAGTCAGTTCCAACTCATAGCGACCCTGTTTAGGATTTCTGAGGAGCGACTGGCAGGACTGAACCACTGACCTTGCAGTTATAAGTCCAGTGCTTATCTTACAGCATCACAGGGGCAATACTCTCAGGCCCACTTTCAACAATAGATTCAAGATAACATAATAACAAAACCACAAACAGCAAAAGACGAAATAAATAAATGGAAACCTCATAAAAATTTAAAACTTTTGTTCATCAAAAAAACTTTACCAAAGAAGTCAAATAAATGACAAGCTCCTGACTGGGAGAATATATTCAGAGACCATGTATCTGACAGAATCTAATAACCAAAGCATATGAGAGAAAGTTAAAAAGTATTGCTGCAAAGATTCCAGTTTAGATATGCTCAGGTTTATTACAAACAAAACATGTTTAAACATGTTTTGTGATTTGTGGATGGCTACAGACAAATTCTCTCAATAATATACTTTTCTTACACTCATTAGGGTGCCTTCAAAAAGAAAGTAGTTCCATCAAAACAGTGGCTTCTGAGAGGATCTGATGGGCCAGATAAATTCAGAGTACAGTGGTCTGCTCACTTTATGGAGACTGTTTTTTGAAATTCCTAAGGGGTGATCTTGGTAGATCTTCTCAAAGGACAGACAATTATAGAGGCTTAATACAAAAAAGTTTTAATAAAATTGAAAACTGCTTTGGCAAGGAAAAAGGCCAGGAACATTTCATTGAGGAATTTTTTTCCATCACAACAATGTACCTGCACATTCTTCTAGGGTAGCAAGAGCTGTCCTATAAGAAAAACTATCCCATCCACCCTACACAGCCCTGATTTTGCCCCTTTTGTTCCCAAAAATCAAAGAACATATATAAAAGGAACATGATTTGAGTTCCCCTTAAGGATGCCAAAATTGCCATTCAGATGGGGTGTAATTCAAAGAGCACAGAATTCCTCAGGGAAGGGCTAGAGAGATTGGAAGCACCACCATCAGAAGCATATTGACTTGGCAGGAGAATATGCTAAGAAACAAAAGCTGCTCATTTGAGTCATTTTGTTTAATAAAGGTCTCTATTATGATTTTTGGAGTCCTGGTGTGGCACTGTAGGATGATGAACTGAACCACAAGGTCAGTTTCAAATGCAAGGTTGGCAGTTCAAACCCACCAGTCACTCCTGGGAAACCCTAAGCAGGGTTGCTATGAGTCGGAAACGACTCAATAGGACTTAACGAAAATAACATTTTGTAGCAATATTTATTGGCTTGTCTTGCATATAAAACTTTAATAATAACAAAAAGACAAACAATCCCATCATAAAATGGGCAAAGGGCTAGAACAGACAAATCACCAAAGAGGACATTCTAATGGCCACCAAACACATGAAAAGAAGCCATCTCACCCACCTCCACTGAACTGATTCCAACTCATAGAAATCCCATGCTGGTGTTGTAAAGTGCCATCAAGCCGGTTCTGATGCATAACAACCCTGGGAAGAGTTTCCAAGGAGCAGCGGATGGGTCTGAATCACCAACCTCGTGGTTAATAATATAGTCCCACACCAGAACTCCAGGCAGAGTAAAAATGCTCCACAGGGTTTCCAAAGCTGTAAATCTGTATGGAAACAGACTGCCTCATTTTTCTCCTGGGGAATACCTGATGGGTTAGAACTACCAACCTTTCAATTAGCAGCCCAATGCTTAACCCACTGTAATACCAGGGCTCCTCATGAGCCATCAGAGATGAAAATCAAAACCATGATGAGAAAAATCAAAACCATCTCACTCCCACAATGATGGCTAATAAAAATTTTTCTTATTTAAAAATGAAAATATAAAATGATTAACATTGACAAGGCACATGTGGGAAAACTGGAATCCTTATCCATTGCTTGTGGGAATGCAAAATGGTCCATTCATTGTAGAAAACAGTGTGGCAGTCCCTCAAAAAACTAAAATTAGAACATGTTGTGTTGTTATTGAATGTCGTTGAGTAGACTCCAACTCACAGTCACCCTGCATAGGGTTTCCTAGGAACAACTGGAGAGTTTTGAACTGCTGACCTTGCAGTCCAGTGCTTATCCTAACAGTGCCACACCAGAACTTTCATATGACCCAGCAATTCCATTCTTAAGTATATATATTCAAGAGACAGGTATACCAATGTTCACTGCAGTTTTATTCATAACAACCTAAATGCCCATCAACAGATGAATGGATAAACAAAATGTGTTGTAAGTTAGTAGCCCAACATTTAACACACGCTACACCACCAGTTACCCTTTCTGAAGCTATTTATGTACCTCAGGGTATAAGTAAGTACCTCATGGGATTTAGTTCTTGGTTTGGAGGTTTAAGATCATAATTTCACTGGACATGCCAGTTAATTAGCCTAATAATGTGTTTAGTGCTTCTTTTCGACTTCCTAGTTAGTTGCATGGAATCCTGGTATGACACTGTAGGATAAGTACTGGACTGCTAACTGAAAGGTCAGTGGTTCAAACCCACCAGCCACTCCTTGAAAACTTTATACAGGGTTGCTGCGTCATCCGGAACCGACTCAACAGCACTTAACAACAACAAACTTAATTGCATGGGGTCCTGGGGTGGGTAGGATAAGCATTAAACTGCTAACCACAAGATCAGAGGTTCAAATGTACCAACTGCTCCTTGGGAACCCTACACAGGGCCACAGTGAGTCAGAACTTACTCAAGGGCACTTAACAATCAAGTTAGTTGAATAGTGTCCAGGAGTCTTAAAAAGCTTGCAAGCAGCCATCCAGAGTACAACAATTGGTCTCTATTCACCTGGAGCAAAAGGAGGAGAGTCAGGAATATAACGAGGATAATTTGTGGCTAACTGTCTCCATGAACAAAGGCCTCTTTTGTCATGAAACCAACCAGAACTGGATGATGGTGCCTGGCTACCATTACTAAACTTTTTTTTTTTTTTTTTTTTAATATTTTGATTGAAGATTCCATAGAAGAATCCTGATCTAACAACAGAGTGTGCACAGATAGAATTTCAAATTCTTACAGATCCTACATCTTCTGGAACCAGGAAGGGTAGAAGAATTCTTAAAACTACTGCCCTGAGATAACCTTTAAATCTTAAACCAAAAATATCCCCTGAAGTCATCTTAAACCTGAAAATAGTTTAGCTTAATGAGTGAAAAAAAGGTCTGCCTTCAGCATTATGCTCTTTTAAAAACTATCTACATGAGATGAAATTTATAGCAACTTGTTAGATAGAAACCTTAGGAAGCAGTGAGTTTTTGTTAATGGGGGAAGAACAACTCAGAAAAGTATAATCAATGTCACTGAATTATATACATGTAGAAACTATTAAAACGGTGCATATTTTATTGCATATATTCTCAACAACAACAAAAAAATAAAATTTAAGGAAAAATGAACTGAGGGGGGGAAAGTGTTTTTTGGTTATCTTATAAACAAATAAGCAAACGGTTGCATTTACATCTAAAGCACGGAACACTACATAATTATCAAAAAGAATGAGACATCTATACATACTGGGAAAGAAATATCATCTAGAAAGAGTAAGTACACAAAACACACTTGGCGCTGTGGGCTGATGCATCAGACTGCAAAGTCGTTTGAACTGCAAGGTGGTTCAAGCTCACCAGCTGCTCCTTGGAAACCCCATACAGGGTCACTATGGGTCGGAATCAACTCAATGGCACTTAACAACAACACAATGCCACTTATGAAACAGCAAGAGAAATACTAATATGTACTGTTGTTTTAAGTGCCAAGTCTCTTTTGACTCATACTGACCCTGTATAGGGTTTCTAAGGAGAGGCTGGTGGGCTTGAACTGCAGACCTTGAGGTGAGTAGTCCAATGCTTATCCTACAGCACCACACCAACACTCCATTAATATGTATATTGTTTGTTGTTGTTAAGTGCCATCAACTAAGTTCTGACCCATAGCAACCGTGTATAAGGTTTCCAAGAAGCAACTGGTGAGTTTGAATGGCCAACTTCATAGTTCAAATCAACTTTGCAGTTCAGCACATTAACCCACAGGACCACACCAGGACTCCATTAATATGTATACTCAAATATATTTACATGCAGTCCTTTTGTGGCACTGTAAGATAAACACTTCAAGGTCTGCAGTTTTAACCCACTACCCACTCCTCAGAAACCCTATACAAAGTGACTATGAGTTGGAAATGACTAGACAGAACTTAACAACAGCAATAACAACATACATTTATATACAGACAGTTCTGGAAAAACATATATCAAAACTATGGACCATTGTTGTTGGTAGGTGCTATCGAGTAGGTACTAACTCATAGTGACCTTAGTTTCCACTAATAAGACAGTGTGGACTGGGAATGTGGTTGTGGTTAGGTGCAATGGAATCAGTCTAACTCATAGGAACCCTATGGACAACAGAATGAAACACTACTGCGTCCTGCTCCTCATTGGTGCAGCCACTGTGTCAGTCCATCTCATTGAGGGGCTTCCTCTTTTTCATTAACCTCTGCTTTTCCAGGGATTGGTCCCTCCTTCTAACATGTCCACAGTGCATGAGACGAAGGGACTGGAAGTAGGGAGGTCAAAAGAGGCTTTTCTTTCTAGTCTATATGCTTCAGTATTGTTTGATTTATTTTTTTTAATGAGATGCTTTTGTATATTTTTATGTAATTTAAAATGCAAATTTCAAAATTAACAAAAGAAAGCTACTATAACAAAAAATCTTTATATATCAACCTTTCTTTTCTGTAAAGAACAGATGGATGGTACAACTTGTGCTTGCTAGTATTGTTAATTTTAGGAAAATGTGTTCTTAGTAATTATCTGGAACCACAAAATGCTAAGTGACAATCTTTAGTTCTAATTCACTATTGTTATTCTAATTTGCTGAAATTAGCATTGGGGAAGGGACATGTTAACAAAATTGTAGGTGTACATACTGTAGATTATATTAAGCCACAGAACATTTTCTTTGACCTTGACATGTCAATTGAAAGGTTTCTAAGCCCTCCCTCTCACTGGAAAGCAAACCAGGGAATACAAATGGCCTGGGCCTGCTGAGCTTTGTGTTCTGCTGGATCAAAAACCAATACTGGCAGAGTTCACTATGAGCCGGGAGTACCACCGCCGCAGGCTCAGCACAATCACAGCAGCAACTATAGGACAGACACATCAAGCAAAGCGGAAAAAAAGCTCAAGTTTTTTTAATCAACCAAATTTAAATTTGTTGTTGTTAAGTGCCGTCGAGTCGATTCCGACCCCTAGCGACCCTGTGTAGGGTTTCCGAGGAGTGATTAGTGAGCTTGAACTGCCGACCTTGCAGTTCAAAAATCTTTGCATTCTGGAGCATTAACCCACAGCGCCACACCAGGAGGATAGTATTATATTTAACACATTTATCCATGCATTAATTTGTGTGAAAAATTCAATCAAAAATAATACTGATAATTTTGTCTAAATTATTATATTGTGTGTCATTGACTGATTCAGATAACCCGACAAGGTAGAGTAGAACTGCCCCTTAGGATTTCCTAAGCACTGGACTGTTAACTACAAGATTGGCAGTCAAATCCACAGCCACTCCTCAGAAACCCTATACAGGTGCTATGAGTCAGAACGGTTCTACAGCACTTAATTATAAAACAACAATCTTTAAGGGAGCAGATCATCAGGTCTTTTCTACGAGTGAGCAACTGGTGGGTTTGAACGGCTCACCTTTGGGTTAGTAATCTAGTGTCTAACCTTTGTACAACCAGGATTCCTTCTCATGAGTATAATCAGGACTCCCCTATAAAGATTTGGTTGGTTGGTTGGTTAGGTGCCATAGAGTTGGTTCTCTTAGCGACCCTGAGTAGGGTTTCCCAGGCTGTAAACCTTTACTGGAGCAGAAAACCCATCTTTCTCCTACAGAAAGAACAGCTGGTTGTTTTGAACTGTTGACCTTGAGGTTAGCAGCCCAACTCATAACTACTCCACTACCAGAGCTCCTTATATAGATTGTTGTTGTTGTCAAGTGCCGTCGAGTCGGTTGCGACTCATAGCGACCCTGTATAGGGTTTCCGAGGAGCAGCTGGTGAGCTTGAACCGCTGACTTTGCAGTTCAAACAGCTTTGCAGTCTGGCGCATTAACCCACAGTGCCACACCAGGACTCCTTACATAGATTAAAGCCTTGGAAATCTTGTGGGGCAATACTACTCCTATAGGGTCACAGTGAATTGGAACTGACTTGAAGGCAACAGTTTTGGCTTTTAGAAGTAATATAAGCATGTGTGTTGAACTAATAAGGAAATATTGTTCCACATTTAAGAAAACCTACTTTAGGTGACAGGTACTATGGGAAGATCATATGTAAACAACTCTTGCAATGTAGCATCTTAGAATCCAAAATTCATTTATACAAATATTTATGCAACCAGTACTTCCCTGCCTACATACATAATATTATCAATCAGTAGCTGTCTAAAGACACCTGGCTACTACAGCCTAGTAAGTGAACAACTAATATTGTTGCTGTTTGTTGGTGGTGGTTATGATGCATAGCGACCCTGTATAGGGTTTCCAAGGAGCAGCTGGTGGGCTTGAATCACCATTCTTGTGGTTAGCAGGTCAGTGCTTACCCTACAGCACCACACCTCAAGGTCAGCAATTTGAAACTACCCTGTTCCACGGGAGAAAGATGAGGCTTTCTGCTCCCATAAAGACTGGCAACCTCGGAAATTCTATACAGGGTCACTATGAATCAGAACTAACTCAACAGCATTTAATAACAACATAGAGCTAATACTGGAGTCCTGGTGTGGCATTGTAGGATAAGCACTGGACTACTAACCACAAAGTCGATGGTTCAAGCCCAGCAGCCACTCCTCAGAAACCCTATACAGGATCGCTAGACAGCACTTAACAACTACAACAAAGCTAATATTTTATGCTTTTTCACATTCATAAACATGGTTTAATGTATTAATCCTCTATGGTAGCTTAATATATTATCATTGATGCCTATATATCATCTTGATAATTTCTAAAAAGCCAAGAGGAAGAAGAGACATACATAAATAACTTATTAATGGGGGTTGGATATGAAAATCTTGAAATAAAAAAGGTTGAAAACCTTACACCTAGGGGTTAAGTCAGTAGTTCAATGTTACCATGAGACTCCAAATAGCATGTTTACTGCTTCCTTGTTTAAACCACCATATCTAAGTTTCAATCTATAACCAAGGACTGTAAAGATCTACACTTGGCACACAATTCTGGTCTCAAAAGGGATAAAGTTTAAAAAAAAAAAAAAAGTATAAAACTCTGTACACACACATTCACAAAAATAACTAAGCACCACAGTCTACCAAAACCATATATTCACAAATAGATGTCCCAATTCCTTTGGTTTCTAATCATTTTTAATTAGGGGACAGTAGAGTTTTATATGAGGTTTAAATGTGGAAGCAAAACTAGAATACTTAGAATATGCCTGGCACACAGCACTAAGTGGCAATGATTTGATTACCTGCTTCTTCCAGGATCTGAAGCCCACTCTACTCAGCGTAACTTGTCAGCAGAACCCTATGTTCCCTACCTCCCACTTCTCTGAGACTCTAGATTCTTTCAACAGTGAATCTCTCAACAAGCCTTCAGCATATGAACTTGTGCAGATTAAAGAAGTTAAGGACAAAGAAAAAGAACATCAACTCTTCCTGCCAACAAAAGAGACAGTGGTCACTTGCATTTGGACACTCGACAAGAAACAAATGAACTTTTGAACCTATTTTAAATAGAAGAGAATCAGTATGTCTTCTGATACATTTGAGCAATGTTTGAATCACCTTTGATCCTGAATTCTTCTTAATCACATATTATCAGTGGTTCTAAAAGTGTGGTTCACAACCAGCAGCATCAGCAACATCCTGCAATTTACGGGAAATGCAAATCCTGGAGCTCAACCTCAGACCTAAATCAGAAATTCTGGGCATAAGACCCTCAGATCTTAGAACACTGGGCAACCTGTGTTCTAATGTTTGAGAACTGTTTTTTATGTGATTTGGTGAAATATCTACAGTGAGACTCCAAATTTACCTATTTGTGAAGAAATTGTTGATTGATGAGGTTAACTTTCTTAAATATTTTGAAATCGCTACACTAGATGCTCCTGGAAAACAGCATCACTATGAGTAGGAAACCACTCGATGGCACTTAACATGTGAGTACTATCACATTAGGAAAAAGACATCCCACTAAAACATGTTTTTAACGATAAATTTTATAACCAGAAGTAAAAATAATACAGGAAGACACAGAAGAGTCTTAAAGAATGCCAAATGAAGAAGCTTACAATATAAAATGTCATTAAATATTAACAAGCAAACAAATGTGCCAGCTTAAAATGAGGTATCTACCAACTTTCCTTTACATTGGCCTTAATTTCTGGCTCATCTTCTCTGACAGAAGCAAGCAAGCATCCTCAAGAAAAGGACCATGGATTGTGTGCCCTCTGACTGATAACCAGTCCCTAAAAGAGGATAACATCTATCTTCACAGGAAGGTAATCTTAATGTGATTTCAGATTCTTCTATATGATCTCCGAAATTTCCTTACACTTTTTTATTGCTTTCTTCGGAAAATCTTCTAAATAATCAAGAGTTACTTGGCAAGGAGAGAAAATAAAAACTTAAAATGCAAATGCTAAAACAGCTCTACTCTAGCAGAACATGTCACCATGTTGTAGATAGTTTACAAAAACATTTCCACATGCAACTCATATTATCTCCACACTTTAGGTAATTAACAAACACAAAACTGCTGTTTATTGAGGACTAAGTACCTGCATGTCATTAAGATCCTTACATAACTTTATAATTAAGTTTTCAACAACCTGGTGACGCTGGAGTGATAAACCATTTACCAATGTCAGACACAAAAACATAAACAAATCCACCAACACTGAATCAATTCCAACTTATAGCAACCCTGTATGACAGAGTAGAACTGCTCCTTAGAGTTTCTAAAACTGTACATCTTCACAGGAGCACACAGCCTCATCTTCCTCCCACAGTGCGGCTGGTCGATTTAAACTGCCAACCTTACAGTCAAGCAGTCCAATGCCTAACCCACAGTGCCACTAGGACTCCTTGTCAGTCACCAGGCAGGATTTAAAGTCACTTCTGATTTTAAAACGCATGCTGTCTGTATCTCTACCCTGTGGCACGATTTGGACACAAAGACTTCAGTGTCAGTTCCATCACTTAGCAGTTATGTGACCTTGCGAAGTTACTGTTAACTCTTCTGATTCTATACAGCAGGAACATTAATACCTGAAATATCTATTTCGAAGATTAGTTGTAAAGGTCAAATAAGAAAAATGGGGACAAAAGATCTCTATTAACTCTAAAAACAATACAAGTATAAATTACTAGCATCATCACTCCCTATTCTGAAAGAGGAAAAGCATGAGTAGGAAAAAAGAACAGGAAAAGAGGAAAATATGCTAGTTTTACTTTTCTATGGGTTTTGTTCTCTTTTTAAAGCAGGCTGCAGACCCAAACTTTGCACTTTACAAGTTTACCTGGCATCTTACTGTCAAATGAACTACGAAAACACAATATGTTATCTACCTTAACTTACTCTGTCATTTTGCTAAAAGTACAAACAATTATGCTATGACTCAGGCAGATTTGAAGGTTAATAAAACTCGAACAGCTGGTTTCTTCCTTTAAATTTCAGTTCTCATAAGAATCAGTGACAATTCTACTGTGGTATGCCATCGATGTGATTTCAACTCATAGTGACCTTATAGAACAGAGACGACTAGCCCCACCGGGTTTGCCCCAATGGCTGGTATCTTTACAAGAGCAGACTGCCATATGGATTGTCCTATGGAATGGCTGATGGATTTCAACACCGACCTTTTGGTTAGCAGCCCAGCACTTGACCATAGCTAAAATTCCCTTGTAACAGTCTGCCTCTTCTTTCTATATCATTTTCAACCTGGGGTGCCCAAATTTTTCATTATGCAAATACTAAAACATCATTCTAAAAGAAATAAAACCAGACACTAAGCTTGATTTAAGAGAAAAATTTTATTCAAAATTTAATGTTCATTTTTAATAGAATTTTTAGCAAATGAGAGAAACCAAGATTGAAATTAAACCACCAAACTGTTATGTGAAATGTTAAAAAAAAAAAAAAAAAAAACCACACACACATATATAAGCACACACAAATAAGATACATGTTTAACACTAAAACCAAAAATCCTTTGCTAGCCAGTCGATTCTGAATCATAGCAACTCTATAGCACAAAGTAGAATTGCCTCTAGGCAATTATAAATAGGGTTTCCAAGGCTGTAAATCTTTACAGAATAAGGCTGCCACAGCTTTCTCCCACGGAGCAGCTGGTGGATTCAAACTGTTGACCTCTAGGAGCACAGCACTTAACCACCAGGGTTCCTTCAGTACAAAATAAAACCAAACTCACTGCCCTTGAGTCAATTCCGACTCATAGAGAGACCCTATATAAGGAGTCCAGGGCTGTAAATCTTTATGGGAGCAAAAAGCCTCATCTTTCTCAGCGGAGCTGCTAGTAGGTTTGAGCACTGTCCATTGCATACGCTACAGCATCATCAGCTTCTTCCAGGTACCTCTTATTCAGTACATAACAGGTGCTTAAAAAAACCCACTTCTGTTTATTGAACAAAGTAAATGTCCCTTAAATTTGTCCCTCATATTTACATTGCCTCCACTGAAGGCCAGGATTTCACCATTTCCTACTTAGGTTCACTGGCACAGCCTATAAGCTAATCAGTCAAGTAAAATGATACAAACTCATGTTCAGTCCCATCCAACCTACCCAAAGTTTTCTTCTCCCTGCTTCTCAATTAGAGTAGTAAAATCTTATAGCCAGAGGCACCTTAGAGTAGTAAAATCTTATAGCCAGAGGCACCTTAGAGGCTATCCAATCCAATTTCCTCATTTTACAGATTGCTGTTGTTAAGTGCTGTCCAGTCAGTTCCCACTCATAATGATGGAGTCCTGGTGTGGTGCTGTGGGTTAATGTGCCAGACTGCAAAGCCATTTGAACTGCAAGGTTGGTGGTTCAAGCTCACCAGCTGCTCCTTGGAAACCCTATACAGAATCACTATGGGTCGGAACTTACTTGATGGCACTTAACAACAACAAGGAGCAGCTGGTGAGTCTGAGCTGCCGATCTTATGGTTCAAACCGATCTTGCAGTCCAATATATTATTCTGCTGTGGCACATCAGGACTCATTATTTTATAGATAAACCCAAAAATGCTAAGTGACTCAATCACCCAGTCAGGTGAAGCCTGACTCTAGGATTTTTTTTCTAGTACACAACACTGCTTCATTAACAGATATCTCCTCGCTATCCCACCAACAAATGATGTTCATTCCCAAAGTTCCTGCTCTAGCTGTTCCTCTTGCCCAGACTGCTTTCTTTCCTGTTCCATAGATCCAAATCCTTGAAAACCTCTTCCTATTCCATACAGCGTGATTTCTTCCTTCTCTGAAAATCTTATGGCCTGAATAAGACATTAGGCAAAGAGGATCATCATTGAACACTGGAACAAGTTTAGTGCAAAGTAACATTTCCCACAAAATAATGCTACTTGGATGATTTCTTCCTTAAAACTATTCATTCCATTCTTTCCCTTGCATTTTAGGAAATTATTTCAAGAAAAGGTACACCCTCACAAAATATCCAAATATCTCATGCACATCTTTAATCATAGACATGTAAAGCTTGGATGGCATTGCCCAAAGTCACCTCTAAGAAACAACTCCGCAAAAAATAAAGCAACAACTTGGCTTGTTCACAAAGTCCAAACTCAGAACTGACACCTCTCGTCTAGTAGGCAGTCTTCCTTGGGCTCATCCCTTTGTATTCTATCATCTATCATAGTGACCCTGCATAGGATTTCCAAGGAGCGGCTGGTGGGTTTGAACCACCAACCTTGTGAGTAGTAGTCTAGTACATACTCTACAGTGCCACACCAGGACTCTATCATTATGTCCTCAAAAACTCCACTTCTAACAAATCATTTATACTGATTTTTCTTTTCTCTCCTTCCCTAAATTGTACAGTATAGAACACACTATGTCTCTTATCCTTTATTATTATTTAGATGCCTCTTTAGTAAAACTCCAGTTTGCTACTTCTCATTCAACCTGGAGACTTGGTGTGGCGCTGTGTGTTAACGCGCCAGACTGCAAAGCCCTTTGAACTGCAAGGTCAGCAGTTCAAGCTCACCAGCTGCTCCTCGGAAACCCTATACAGGGTCACTATGGGTTGGAGCCGACTCAACGGCACTTCACAACAACAACAATATTCAACCTCAGCCAGTTATCCAGACTCTTCTATAGAAGCTGCAGCTATCTCTTCAGCTCTTCTTAGGTCTTAAAGGAGTATCTTAACCCCATGCTGTTTTTTCCCTTTCTCCACTCTTCCATCCTCTAGAACAGAGGGGTCTCAAAAATGGCTTACGTCCACCTCAGAGGATGTGCAAAAGCAGGAGCCACTGGGCTGCAAACAAAAAAAATTAGAACTCCTCTTACATTTACATTTTTTACTTCATTCTTTCTTAAATTATATTTCTATTATGTCTATAAATTTCATAATGTATTAGTACAGTAGAACATGTATATAGTTATAGGATTATATTATTGGAATATACAAAATTCTTACTGATAAATGTATCTGATCAAGAGAGTTTAGAGCCAACTACTGTAAGGAGCTCTGGCAGCACAGTGGTTACGAATCTCATGGTCTAGCATTGGTTGGTTGGTTATGTGACGTGGAGTTGGTTCCGACTCATAGCGACCCTGTACAGCCTTTCCGAGACTGTAAATCTTTACAGGAGCAGAAAGCCTCATCTTTCTCTCACGGAACAGCTGGTAGTTTCGAACTGCTGACCTTGCGGTTTGCAGCCCGATTCGTAACCACTACACTACCAGAGCTCCTTATGGTCTAGCATAGTGGTTGCTAATCTCACCGTCAGAAGTTCGAAACTACCAGCTGAGGCTTTCTGCTCCCGTAAACATTTACAGCCTTGGAAACCCTGTACAGGGTCACTATGAGTCAGAAGCGACTGCGCAGCACATAACAACAACAAACTCTAAACAACAAATCATATTCATAATGAGGTCAAGATAATGGATTCCAGGCTCTATAGGGTGGATATACGTGCATACTCATGAACACACACATACTTGTGAACACACACACAAACAATATGGTACAAAGAAAAACTCTTTTCAGAACCAAAGTCCTAACCATGCCCATCATCTCAGAATTGTGTCCCTCTGAAAAGCACAGAACAGAGGATGGTTTGGTAAAGTCCGTCATTTATAGTATGGAAAACAAAAAACCCTAAGTGGCCAGAGTCCTGCTGCTGAGATACTACTACCCTTATCATCCCTATAGAAAGGAATTTCAGGGCACTGTCCACAGGTCACTGTTCTCACACTGACTGTCGCCTGACTAGTATATATTACCTTCTACGCCACTATCTTAGGAGAGGCAGGTCCAATTTTCTAGTCCCTTGGGGCACAGCTCACCTTTTCTGTGCTAAGGACAGGTTTCAACTCCCACCTCCGGGTTTGCACTCACACCTCCCTTTATCCTTCCCTCCCCTGGGGCTACTACCCACCCTCCCCTTCCCAGGCGTTCAGCCCTGTCCCAGGGTAGAGGGCAGTCCATCCACGGTCCCTAAGACCACTTCTCTTTCCTTCTCCACCCCCGGAGCTGCCAGCCAGGCTGGAGACGGGAAGGGGGAGGGGTGTGACTGGCCTCCTGTAACTGGCCCAGATGGCAGCAGATTCCGCCCCCACGCTCAGGCACCCCTCTATCCCTCGACCCCCTAAGGCTGCCTGTCTGCCTCCCACTCAGCCCCGACCCCACCCCTAGCCTCCCCGACTCCTTCATGCCGGGCACACTCACCATGCTGAGTGAAGATATTGAAGCCGGCCTCCGCGGTGCGCCCCGCCGGGTCCCGCCTGCGGCCGGAGGGCCTGGTTGCACTGCTGCCCCGGATCCCGCGGGACTGCGGCTGCTGGAGCCCCGGAGCCTCCCCGACGCGGCCCACCTGCTGCCCCATCCCTGCGCTCGCGTACTCCCGCGCCCCCGCCGAAACCCGGTCACATTCCTCCTCGGCTCCGGCCTCGGGTCCTGGAGCTGCTCTGGCCTCTCCTCCTTAGTCCAGGGCCTGCCCCTGAGCAGCCGAGCCACCGGTGTGCCCGCACCCGGACTCCTCGCAGCAGCCTCCGCGCTGCCTCTCCGCGACTCAAAGATTCTCCTTTTCCCTCCTCCTCCCGCGGCTCCGCGCCCCCAACGCCGCAGCTGCCGCCGCCATCTTTAAGCCACCGAGCACTGGGAGAGCGTGGGACAGAGCGTCTCCCGCCCCCCCCCACCCGACCAGTCACCTCCGTTACTCAGAGGGAGGGCCTCCGGCTGCCCGGCCCCGCCCCCCCACACCGCCCCGGACCCCGCCTCGCAGCGCCCCCGCCTCCTCGCAGGGTGGGTCTGAGCTGGGGTTCCCCAGTGCCCACCTCCTTGCAGGTCCACAGCTTCTTCAGGTCTTTCAGGTTCCTTTACCACACCTTGGCCTTCTACATCTGACCGCTCCTCAGCCAACCCCCTCCCACGTTCTGCTCTACACACCTCAGTCTTTTGGGGTTGGTTGGTCTCCTGTCTTCCTGGTCCCACCTCCATCTGTCAAATCAGTCAGTTGAAGGCTGAGTGCCCACCACGTGCACACCTCAATAAGCAACATAGTTGGGGTAGAGCAACGTAGGCAGTTCGTCCTTGCTATTCCAAATACCCAGGAGAATTCCCTTAAATACATTTGTCAACAATAGGCCAAGAACCATCCAAAATTAAGTTGCACAATATCTACGTGGAGATATTAAAACAGCATGCACAGTATTTCACTTTAATCTTTAAAAATTACTTCATGGTGTTAAATTTCACTCGCATAGGTTGTCTGCATTCTTTAATCGCATTAGTGCCATAGTTGTGATTCGTTCCTCATACTACCCATGAATTCTTCTTGAATCCCTGTACCCTCTAACCACTGTTACCCTTACAGTGCTTGACAGTAAAACTAATCTTCCCACTGGCATGCTTTATATACTGTACACGTGGCCAGGTCTTCTTTTTGATGACAAAGGAGGAAAAACAAATTTATCTTTGACCCTGTTTCTGAATCATAAATTACTCATTTTTAACTTAAGAGAATGACTCAGGCAGAAGAAAGAAATGTGTGTGTGTGTGTGTGCAGTGCTGTAAGATAAGCACTTGACTGTTAACCACAAGGTCAGTAGTTCAAACCTACCAGCTGCTCCTCAGAAACCCTATACAGCGTTTTTGACTCAGAACTGATTACACGGCACTTAACAACAACAAACACATA
>NW_006408618.1:11531224-11548216 GCF_000296735.1 Chrysochloris asiatica
CTTTCTCCCGCGGAGCAGCTGGTAGTTTCGAACCGCTGACCTTAAGGTTCGCAGTCCGATTCGTAACCACTACGCTACCAGAGCTCCTTATATATATATATGCATATTTACATAAACATATGTATATATGCATTTCATTCATCATTCATTTCCCACAGTGCATTCTAACATCTAAATATTGTTCCAGCTTTTTGTTGTTGTTTAATTCTCCAAGAACTTGGTAAGGTTTTCTCCTTTGCTCTTTCTGGCTTCCCTTTTGTTGATAGGTGCCATCTAGTTGGTTCTGACACATAGTAATCCTAGGTACACTAGAATGAAACACTGTCCAGTCCTGTGCCATACTTGAAGTAGTTATTTTGTTTGACCTATTGTCGCACCTACTGTGTCAATCCATCTCTTGGGGGTCTTCCTCCTTTCCCACGACACTCTGTTTTCTGAAACATGATGGTCTTATTCTGAGATTGGTCTCTTCTAATAACATGTCTGTCTTAGTTATGTAGAGCTTCTAAACAGAAATACCACAAGTGGATGACTTTAACAAACAGAAATTTATTCTGTTTAGAAAGCTAGAAGTTCAAACTTAGAGTGCTGACTCTAGGGAAAGGCTTGCTTTCTTTGTTGGCTCTAGGGAAAAGTCCTTGTCTCCTTTCAGCATCTAGAGGCCCAACATTTCCTGGAAATCTCTATGTGTTTTGGAATCAGTCTTCCCCTGAATCTAGGAGCTTTACAGTGCAGAGACTCCAGATCCAAAGGACACAGTGCACTTCCTGGCTCTTCTTGGTGGCAATAGGTCTCCTTGCTCTGTTCCTTTTATTTCTCTCCTTTTATACCTTGTAAGATAAAAAGTTCACCACTCATCCATCAGTTTGTCATACTGTGGTGCCTTGCATGTTGCTGTGAAGCTGGAAGCTATACCACCTGCATTTTAAGTACCAGCAGGATCACCTATGATAGACAGGTTTCAGTGGAGCTTCCAGACTAAGACACACTATGAAGAAGGAGAGGCAGACTACCTCTGAATGTTTAGCCACTGAAAATCTTATGAATAGTAGTGAAACACATAGCACCAGAATACTGAATATTGAAACACTATGAATAGCACCAGAATATTGTTAGATATAGTGCTGGAAGATGAGTCCTTCAAGTTGGAAGGCACTCAAAATATGACAGGGGAAGAGCTGCCACCTATGCTGATGAGGCACAACTCAAAATGAGGAGAAACAGCTGCAAACATCCGTTATTAATCAGAATGTGGAATGTATGAAATAGAAATCTAGGAATATTAGAAGTTGTCAAAAATGAAATGAAACACATAAAAATTGGTATCCTAAGCATTAGTGAGCTGAAATGGACTGACATTGACCATTTTGAATTTGACAATCATGGTTTACTATGTTGTTGTTGTTGTTGTTGTTGTCAGGTGCCATCGAGTCGGAACCGACTCATAGCGACCCCATGCACAGCAGAATGAAACAATGTCCGATCCTGGGCCAACCTCACTACCGCTGCCACACTTGACACCATCAATGATGCCACCTGGCTGATCCATCTCGTTGGGGGTCTTCCTCTTTTTCTCTGACCCTCCATCTTACCCAGCATGACATCCTTCTCCAGCGACTGTTCCCTCCTGACAATATGTCCAAAGCTTAGCCATCCTGGCCTCCAAGGAGCACTCTGGCTGCACTTCTTCCAAAACAGATCTATTGGTTCTTTTGGGCAGTCCACGGCACTTTCAGTATTCTCCTTCAACACCACAACTCAAAGGCATCAATTCTTCTACAATCTTCCTTATTCACTGTACAGCTTTTACATCCATATGAGGTTATATTTCACATCCATATGAGGTTTACTATGTAGGGAATGACAAATTGAAGAGGAACGGTGTCGAATTCATTTCAAGAACATTTCAAGATTTATCTTGAAGTATAATTCTGTCTATGATAGGATAATATCCATACACCTACAAAGAAGACCAGTTAATACCACCATTAATAAAAATTATCCACCAACCAAAAAAGCCAGAATGATGAAATTGAAGAATCCTACCAACTTCTTCATTCTGAAACTGATGAAACACAAAATTAAGATACATTGATAATTACTGGTGATTGGAATGTGAAGGTTGGAAACAAAAAGGAAGAATCAGTAGTTGGAAAATATGACCTTGAATAGTTATAGAAACAATGCTTGAGATTGCATGATAGAATTTTGCAAGACCAATGACTTATTCATCACAATCACCTGTTTAAAACAACATAAAAAGACAATTATATGCATGGACCTCACCAGATGGCATACAGAGAAATCAAATTGACTACATCTGTGGGAAGCGACAATAGAAAAGCTCCATATCATCAGCCAAGACAAGGTCAGAGGCAGACTGTGGAACAGACCATCAATTGCTTATATCCAAGTTCTGACTGAAGCTGAAGAAAACTGAAACAAGTCTACAAGAACCAAAATATGACTTTGAACATATCCCACTTACATTTGAACATCATCTCAAGAACAGATTTGATGCATTAGACACTAATAACCGAAGCCCAGAAAAGTTGTGGGATGACATAAAGAACATCATAGAGGAAGAAATTTAAAGGTCATTAAGAAGACAAGAAAGAAGGGAACAACCAAAATGGATGTCAGAAGAAACTCTGAAACTTATTCTCCATAGTAGAGATGCTAAAGCAAATGGAAGAAATGAGGAGCTAAAAGAGCTGAACAGAAATCTTAAAGGGCAGCTAGAGAAGACAAAGTCAAGTATTATAGTGAAATGTGCAAAGACCTAGAGTTAGAAAACCAAAACTGAAGAACCAGCATTTCTCAAGTTAAAAGAATAAAGAAAAAAAATTCAAGTCTCAACTTGAAATATTGAAGGATTCTCTGGTCAAAATATTGAATGATGCAGAAAGCATCAAAAGAAGATGGAAGGAATACACAGAGTCACTGTACCACAAAAAAAGGACTCATGTTCAACCATTTCAGGAGGTAGAATATGATCAAGACCTAATGGTACTGAAGGAAGAAGTCCAAAGTACACTGAAGGCACTGGCAAAAAACAAGGCTCCGGGAATCGATGTGCTTTTGATTATGCAAAGGATTGCAACTATGTAGATCATGCCAAGCTATGAACAGCATTGCAGGGAGTGGGTACTGCAGAACAGTTCGTTATGCTCATAAAGAACCTGTACATAGAACAAGAGACAGGGTTTGAACAGAATGAGGGGATACTGAATTATTGAAAATCAGAGAAAGTGTGTGCCACGGTTGTATTTTTTCACCATACTTATTCAATCTGAATGTTGAACAAATAATGCTAGAAGCTGGGTTATATGAAGAACGTGGCATCAGGTTTGGAAGAAGACTTGTTAATAACTGGTGATATGTAGATGATACAACCTTGCTCTCTGAACGCAAAGAGGGCTTAAAATATTTACTAATGAAGGTCAAATACTATAGACTTCAGTACATGGATTGTACTTCAGTGTAAAGAAAACAAACATACTCACCACTGGACCAATAAACATATAAATGGAGAAAAGATTAAAGTTGTCAAAGAATTCATTTTGCTTGGAACCACTATCTGCTCTCATGGAAGCAGCAGTCAGGAAATCAAACAATGCATTGCATTAGGCAAATCTACTGCACAAGACCTCTTTAAAGTGTTCAAGATCAAAGATGTCAGTTTGAAGACTAAGGTACACCTGACCCAAGCCACGGTATTTTTTAATAGCCTCATAAGCATATAAAAGTTGGATAACAAATAAGAAAGACTGTAGAAGAATTAGTACATTTGAGTTATGATGTTAGAGAAGAATATTAAAAGCTAGGATGGTGAAACTCCATCTCTCATACTTTGGACTTATTATCAGGAAGGACCAGTCCCTAGAAAAGGACCTCATGTTTGGTAAAGTGAAGTGTCAGAGAAAAAGAAGAAGATCCCCAATAAGATGGATTGTCACAGTGACAGTAGCAATGGGCTCAAGCGTAACAATTGTGAGGAGGGCGTGGGACCAAGCAGTGTTTTGTTCTGCTGTGCATAAGATCACTATGAATCTAAACCAACTCGATGACACATAACAACAAGCACAAGATGAAAAGTTTTGCAGGCCACAACCCTGGAAAACTCCCTGGCATTGGATCAGGTTTGGGATTAAGGGTATTGCAGCTCACTCTTAATCATTTTATGGGTTTATCACATCAGATCGCATTTTAGGAAAGTATCATATAATTACCTCATTACATCATATATAACTTCCAAATCTTCAGAATCATGACGCAACCAAGTTGACACCTATATTGGGGGACACGGTTTAATCTATAACAATGTCCAAAGTACATGGTTTGAAGTCTTGCCATCTTCACTTACAAGGTACATTCTGGCTTTGCTTCATCCAAAACAGATGTGTTTTGTTCTTCTGGAAGTACATGGTACTTCATCAGCACCACAATTCAAATACATCAATTCTTCTCCAGTCTCTTTATTCATTATCCAGCTTTCACATGCATGTGAAAACCAAAACCCAAACTAAACCCAATGCCATCACATCAATATTGACTTATAGTGACCTTATGTAGAGTTTCCTAAGCTGTAAATCTTTATGGGAGCAGAAAGCCTCATTTTTTTTCACTTGGAGCAGCTGGCAGATTCAAAGTGCTGACCTTGTGGTTAGCAGCCCTTCCCCACCGGGGCTACTTCAAATGCATATAAGGCAACTGAAAATACCAGGTCAGGTGCACCTTAGTCTTCAAAGTGATATCTTTGCTCTTAAAAACTCTAAACACTCTTTTCCAGCAAACTTACCCAATTCAATATGCCATTTGATTTCTTGACTGATGCTTTCATGAGCGTTGATCATGGATCCAAGAGAAATAAAATCATTGGCAACTTCAACCTTTTCTCAGTTTATCAGGATATTGTTTATTGGTTCTGTTGTAAGAATTTTTTATTTCTTTACATTTAGTTGTAATTCACACTAAAGGCTGTAGTTTATGATCTCAATCAGTTAGTGCTTCAAATTCTCTTAGTTTTAGCAAGTGAGGTTGTGTCGTTTGCATGTTACAGGTTGTTAATGACCTTCTTCTGATCCTGATGCTGTGTTCTTCTTCATATAGTACAGCTTCTCAGGTTATTTGCTTAGCATACAGATTGAATAAGTATGGTAAAAGGATACAACACTGACACACACATTTCCTAATTTAAAACCATTCAATATCCCTTTGTTCTGTTCAAAAGATTTCCTCTACTTGTAATAAATATCTGCTACTGGAGGCACCACAGTGAAGATGTGTTTGAGATTAGAATAGAAAGATGGACACCCCTGCGAAAATGCCATAAAATAACTGTTGGGAAGGTGGCGATAGGTAGAGAGGCGGATGCAGTTCTCCTTAATGTGTCTTCCATAGAAGCAGGTAGATCTTGTACGAACCCTCCAGTGAGGTAAATACTCACCTGGCTGGTACAAATGGTTAGGTGTTGGACTATTAACCAAAGAATTGGCATTTCAAACCCACAAAGAGGCATTTGGGAATCTCACAGGCATGGAGATCCGCTTCTGAAAGGTCATATCCTTGAAAAACATATGGAGTAAATGGGAGCAAAACAACTGGAACAGAAATACAGAGCATGCTGACAAAATGTGAAGAATGTAATCAATGTCACTGATCATTATGTCTACAAACTGTGGAATGGGAGTGGGATTTTCTGTGTATCTTTTACCAAAGGTAAAATTTGTCATCGTTGTTTTAAGTGCCAGTGAGTTCATTTTGAATGCCTCAGAAACCCTTTACAACTTGATGCAAAGGGTTTCCGAGGCACTCAGTCTTTGCAGGAGCAGAACGCCTCATCTCACTGCCACAGAACAGCTGGTGAGCTCAAACCATCAACCTTGTGATTCGCAGTCCAGTGCTTATTGTATTGTTGTTGTTGTTGTTAAGAATAGAGTCACTTAAATATTTTTAAAATGGGAAAAAGGAGAAAGAGAAGAATTGAAGACTGTGAGTGTACACGCTTTTGAGAGGTTTGCAATAAATTACAGCAGAAAAATTAGTGGGGGGCTGGGATAAAGAGATGGGAAAAATAATTGTGTCTGAATGTTATGGGGGGAAAAATAGATGTAAAAACAACAATATTGGCACAACAGTATGTTTCCATTTAATAAAATTAACATATTTTCTTCACACAAGTAAAAACCTACCCATTATTAAAAAGAAAGAAAGAAAAGAAAAGAAAACCCTATGGAGTGGTTCCATTCCGTACACTTGGAGTTGTCATGAGTTGGAATCAACTGGAAAGCAGCCACCACCAAATCTATAAGAGCATTATTGAATTATGATTCCATTGCCATCAGGTGTGTCCAGAAATAACTTAAATTTTCCCCAAAAATGAAAACAGAAACACTATCCTTAAGCGCTGTATGGAATATTAATTTTCCACTCAAATCAGTGTTTTTCTGTGTTTAAAATGTGCTTTTTATGAAAAATAGGTCCCCAAATGTTTTTAACTACTGAAAAAAAGCTCACAAGGGATAGGATTATCATATAGCCATAATTTGGTTTAATATGTGTACAGGGTTTTTTTTGGTCTTTTTTTTTCTTTTTTTACAACATTTCAATTTGGGGGTAACTTCCTGGTTTCTCTGTTAATCCATGCATGTTATATGATAGGTGATATAAACAACCATGAAGATGACACAAGACTGGGCAAATTTTCCTCCTGGTAAACATCAGGTTGACATGACTTAGAGCCAACTTGACAACAACTAACAACAAAAGATATGATAGAATATGACAGATGAGTATCATACAGGGCAATGATTAAGGGCAGGGACTAGGTAGTCAAACTACTTGAGTCCAAAACTTGTCTCTTACTCACTTGATCTTGGGCCAAGTATCCAAACTTAGTTGTGCCTCCATTCCTCATTTGTAAAGTGACAATGATAATACTAGTTCTTCCCTTGTATGGAGGAGCCCTGTTGATGCAGTGGTTAAGAATTAAACTGCTAACCAAAAGGTCAGGTGCTCAAACCCACCAGTCATCCCGTGGGAGGAATATGTGACTGCTTTCACTAGAACTACAGCCTTGAAATCCCATGAGCCTGTTCTACTCTGTCCTATAGAGTCAGAATCAACTTGATGGAAATTGGTTTGGACCTTACCTGAGCCTGGTTTCTCTAGAGAAGCAAAACTAGAGAGACGTGTATATGTAGAAAGTGATTTGCTTCAAAGAAATGGCTCATACTCTTGTGGAGGTTGGAACATCCTGAATCAGTGGGTCAGACATTAGACTGGAGGCTTCTCTTGACTTACATGGTTGCAGAGGCCGATGAACCCAAAATCTGCAGGTCAGAGAGCCGGCTGCTAGCTCATACCCCAAGAACCAGAGGTCAGAGGATGACAAGTTGCATACAGGATCAAGAAAGGGTAAGTTTTGCCAGAACATCCATAATGTATTGGGTGCAGGCTCCACCCTCAAGGACACTCCCCTTCCAACTGATTGACTTTCAACTGACTGATTATGATTACATAATATCTGCCAAACCACTTAGAATCAATACCTCACCAAGTCAACATATAACCTTTATCATCACAGCATTTGTAGGGATAGTGTAAGGACTAAGTTATTTAACTTGCATAAGATACTTAAAATAGTATTTGGAATATAAGAATACAAGCATTTACTGCTAGCACAAAAATTTACTGTTTTCAGAAATTCATCATTTTTCCAAAGCCTAACTTCTTCAAGTGGTATATGCTTAGATCAAGGAACAATGTCTACAGTAAAATTTATTCAGGTTAGTCCCTCCTCCTACATTTAAACTAAAAACAAAAAGTCCCAAAGCCCCATTGCTATTGAGTGGACTGCAACTCATAGCAACCCTATAGAATGAGAAGAGCTGCCTCAGAGGGTTTCCAAGGTTGGGATAGTTTATACTCTTTCTGAGTACCTGGTGGATTCCAGCCACTACCCCACCAGAGTGAAACAAAAGCACCAACCAAACAAAAATATGTTGTTGTTATGTGCCATGGAGTCGGTTCCAACTCATAGCAACCCTGCATAGGGTTTCCGAGGCTGTACATTTTTACGGGACCAGAAAGCCTCATCTTTCTCCCACAGAACAGCTGGTAGTTTCAAACTGTTATCCCTGAGGTTAGCAGCCTGATTCGTAACCACTACACTACCAGAGCTCCTAACCAAAATATGTAGAATCATATAATCCTCATTGTTACAAGCAGCTACCTGTATCTAAACTATTGTATAATTTGCATATGAAGATTCCCCTAGTCTAGAGCAAACATCCTATAAACTGAAAATTCAACATTGCATTTTAGGGTAGTCTATGTCTACCCAGAACACGAAGAGGTTCTGGTAGCGTAGTGGTTACGAATCGGGCTGCGAACCTTAAGGTCAGCCATTCGAAACTACCAGCTGTTCCACAGGAGAAAGATGAGGCTTTCTGCTCCCATAAAGATTTACAGCCTTGGAAACTCTGTACAGGGTCACTGTGAATCAGAACCGACTCCACAGCATATCACAATGACAACAACCCAGAACATGAATTATTTTATTGATATTTTTCAACTCTTTCATTTTCAAAATACAATGAGAGGTCTCACAATGTGTGTGTATACTGAAGGATGGGGTGTGTAGGCACCTAACAACAACAACAACATGCCATCCTCACAATTGTTCTTACATTTGAGCTGATTACTACTAACACTGTTCCAATTCATTCAGTTGGGGTCTTCCACTTTTTCACTTACCCTCCAGTTTACCAAATCTATTCTGACTCACAGTGACCCTGTATAGGGTTTCTGAGTAGCAGCTGATAAGTTTGAACCACCGACCTTGTGGTTCACAGTCCAGTGCTTATCCTATAGTGCCACACCACAAGTCTGATCTTCCTTATAAGCATATGGATATTATCCTATCACAGACATCATTGTACTTCATGATGGATTTTAAAAAGTTCTTTTTGACAATGACTGTAATTATTCATGAAATTATCCTTCCTGGCATAGTAAACCCATATGATTCTCTGATTTAAAATGGCTAATACTAGCTCATTAATACCTACAATATGGGTCTTTATGTGTCCATTTCATTTTTGGCAACTTACAATTCTCCTAGATTTTGATTATTAATGGATGTTAGCAGCTGTCTCCCCTCATTTTGTACCTGATCAGCAAATGAAAGTCCCCAAAACTTTACTCCATTTATATCCTCATGGTAAACTGTGTTCAGAAGACATAGCTCTGCCCTAGTGATATTTTGAGTGCCTTCTAATCTGTGGGATTAGAATAAATAGTATTCTGATACTATTTATAATGTTTTCATCTCCTAGAATTATAGATGATCATGTTCACTGCTATTCATAAGGTTTTCAATGACTAAACATTCAGAAGTAGTCTGTCTCTCCTTCTTCCCAGTCTATCTTAGTCTGGAAGCTCCACTGAAATCTGTCTACTGTGGATGAACTGGCTGATATTTAAAATACTGGCAGCATAGCTGTCAGAATTATAGCAACATGCAAGGCACCACAGTATGACAAACTGGCAGGCGAGTGGTAGTCCATCTAGTTAATTAAATGTGGGAAACTCTTTCACACCAGTACAACCAAGACAAAGTAACTTGCCCAATAATTGTTGTTGTTGTTAGGTGCCATGGAATTGATTCCTACTCTCAAAGACCCTATGTACAACAGAATGGAACACTGCCTGGTCCTGCCCCATCCTCACATTCATTGTTAAGTTTAGCCCATTGCTGCTGCCACTGTTCCAGTCCATCCTCTTTTTCACTGACCTTCAACTTTATCTGGCATGATACCCTTCTCCAAGGACTGGTCCTTGATAATATGTCCAAAATATGAGAGGTGAAGTCTCACAATCCTGACTTCCGAGGAGCATCCTGGTTGTACTTCTTCCAACACAGTTTTGTTTGTTTTTCTGGAAGTCCTTGGTACTTTTAATATTCTCCTCCAACACCATAACTCAAATGCATCAATTCTTCTACTGTCTACCTTATTCCTTATTCAACTTTCATGCACATATGAAGCTATTGAAAATACCGTGTCTCGGGTCAGGTGCACTTTAGTTCTCAAACTGATATCTCTGTTCTTGAACACTTTAAACAGGTCTTGTGCAACAGATTTACCTAATGTAATATGTCCTTTGATTTCTTGATTACTGCTTCCATGAGTGTTGATAGTGGATCCAAGAAAAGTGAAGTCTTTGACAACTTCAATCTTTTCTCCATTTATCATGATTGCATTATCATACAGAATGTTTACTGCTACACTGCTCACCATTAAAACAGTCCCTGGAATTATCATCCTGAACTAAATTGAAGACAGCTGTGAGCTCCAGGCAGCATCAGAACCAGAGAAAATAAGTAACAGGAAGGGCAGAATAGCACAGGGACAGTCTTACTTGATTGATAACCAGGTGCAGGCATGAAAGATCAGACACATAACAAACAGCAATAAAGTAAGCTGAAGACAAAGAGTCTCATAATTCTCACCTTCCCTATTACTAGGAGCAATACCACAATGACCAGAAACAAGAAGCTTGTGAGCAACGTTTCACTGATCCCGTCTTTACCAGCCACATTCCTAGACTCTAGCCACATTTTACAATATCTCTCAGATCTACCTCTTTCTTAACATCTGAATAACCACAGTCTTAGTTTAGGCTTAGGTCATCATTCTGCTTCATTCCTGTATTAATATCCTTTCTTCTTAGATTCCTCAATTTTACCACCAAGCAATTCATGAAACAAAAATGGTTTCTTTCTCTCATTGCTGTCAACTATGCCTCCTCTACATTATGTACATAATCTAAAACTTCCATCTAGTGTTTCAAAGTTTTTTTCAAGATACCCTGGTTATAAATGTCTAATGTTTGTCATCTCTTGTTCCTCAAGTTCCCACTCCTCCTATGACATGCCTTATCTAATTAATCTATTTCAAGGATGTCTCCTTTTTAACCATGACTTTTGCAATAGATGTTGTTGCTGTTAGTTGCTATCAAATTGACTCCAATTTATGTATGCTGTTGTTGTTAAGTGTCATCAAGTCGGTTCCAACCCATAGCAGTCCTGTACAGGGTTTCTGAGACTGTAAATCTTTACAGGAGCAGAAAGCCTCATCTTTCTCCCATGGAGCTGGTGGTAGTTTCGAACTGCTGACCTTAAGTTTCGCAACCCGATTTGCGTAACCACTACGCTACCAGAGCTCCTTAATTTATGTATGTTGTTGTTATGTGCCGTGTTTCTGACTCATAGCGATCCTGTATAGGGTTTCCGAAGCTGTAAATCTTTATGGGAGCAGAAAGCCTCATCTTTCTCCCATGGAACAGCTGGTAATTTTTAACTGCTGACCTTGCGGTTCGCAGCCCGATTCGTAACCACTATGCTACCAGAGCTCCTAGTCCTGTGTCATCTTCATGATTGTTAGCAGGAGTGGCATTTATGTTAATGAGGCAGGAGGCTATTTACAGCATTAGATTGTGTCTTCAGTCAATGGCTTTTGAGATATAAAAAATATTGAACAGTCAGATATCAGAGGGGCCTACTACTACCAAGAAAGAAGAGCCAGAAGTAGAACATGTCTTTTGGACCCAGGGTCCTTGCTCCCAAACCCAGGCGAAGATTTATGCCAAAACACATATAGATCTCCAAAGAGTGTTGGGTCCACAGATGTTGAAAGCAGACAAGGACCTTCCCCTAAAATCTACAGACAGAGAAAGCCTTCCCTTTGAGCTGGCATCCTGAATTTGGACTTCTAGTCTCCTAAACTGTGATAGAATAATTTTCTCTGTGTTAAAGCCATTAACTTACTGTATTTTCATTATAGCAGGATTAGGTAACTAAGATAGTATGTTTGATTCCATTGTTTCAGCTATTGTATGAGTCCGACTCATTGAGTGTTCCCCTCATTTTCACTGTCCTTAGTAATTTCTGATTCAGAAAATGCTCATCTTTAACTTATGTTATCTAAGGGAATGATTCAGGCAGAAAACAAAAATTATACATATTACGCTGTGTACCATTGAATCGATTCCAACCCATAATGGCTCTATAAGACAGAGTATAACTGATTTCTACTATAGGATTATCAAGGCGGTAATCTTTACAGAAGCAGACTACCATATCTTTCTCCTGCCAAGTGCCTGGTGAGTTCAAACTGCCATTTCCGTTAGCAGCTGAGCACTTTAACCACTGTGTCACCAAGGCTTCTTAAAACCATCACCAGGGGAAAAGCTGCCTGCTCAAAGTAGGGTTGGTCATGATGATGCTCATGCAGTAAAACTTTCAGGATCTTCATTTGCTGATGGGACACAACTCAAAATGAGGAGAAACAGCTACAAACATCAGTTAATAACCAGGATGTAACATATATGAAGTATGAATCTAGGAAAATTGGAAGTTGTCAAAAATGAAACAAAACCCATAAACATCCATATCCTAGGTATTCATGAACAGAAATGGGCTGGTATTGGACATTTTGAATTTAACAATCATATAGTTTACTATGCCAGAAATAACAAATTCAAGAGGAATGCCGTTGTATTAATCATCAAAAAGGAACATTTCAAGTTCTATCATGAAGTACAATGATGCCTGTGATAGGATAATATTCATAAGCCTGTAAGGAAGACCAGTTAATACCACTTGCTCACCAGCATAGAGATGCTAAAGCTAATGGAAGAAATGAAGAAGTAAAAGAGCTAAACAGAAAATTTCCAAGGGCAGCTTGAGATGAAAAAGTCAAGTAGTATAATGAAATGTGGAAAAACTTAGTCTCAGAAAACCAAAAGGGAAGAACATGCTCAGCATTTCTCAAACTGAAAGAAATGAATTAAAAATTCAGAAAGCATCAAAAGAAGATGGAAGGAATCCACAGAATCACTGTACCAAAAAGAAATAGTTAATTCCAGCCATTTCAAGAAGTAGCATATGATCAAAAGCCAATGGTACTGAAGGAAGACGTCCAAGCTGCACTGAAGGCATTGGCAAGGACCAACACTCCAGGCATTGATGGAATCCAAATAGAAATCTTTCAATAAACTGATACAGCACTGGAGGCACTCATTCATCTATGCCAACAAATTTGAAAAACAACTACCTGGCTAACTGATTGGAAGAGATCCATATCTATACAGAGAAGAGACCCGAGGGAATGTGTACACCATTGAACAATATCATTAATACCACATGCAAGTAAAATTTTGTTGAAGATAATTAAAAAATGGCTACATTAGTACATTGACAGGGAACTGCCAGAAACTCAAAGCCGAATTCAGAAGAGGACATAGAATAAGGGATATCAATGCTGACATGAAATGGATCTTGGCTGAAAGCAGAGAATACCAGAAAGATGTTTACCTGTGCATTATTGACTATGAAAAGGTTTTTGACTGCGTGAATCATGACAAGCTATGGATAACATTTTAAGAATAGGTATTCTAGAACACTTAATTGTGTTCATGAGGAACCTTTACATAGACTAAGAGGCAGTAGTTTGAACAGAATGTTGTTGTTGTTAAGTACCGTGGAGTTGGTTCCGACTTAAAGTGTCCCTGCACACGGTTTCTGAGGCTGTAAATCTTTATGGGAACAGAATGCCTCATCTTTCTCCCATGGAGCTGTTGGTGGTTTCGAACTGCCGACCTTGTAGTTGGCAGCCTGACTTGTAACCACTATGCTATGATACTAAATAGTTTAAAATAAGGAAAGAAATGCACCAGGGTTGTATTTTTTCACCATATTTATTCAATCTGTATGCTGAGCAAATAATCCAAGAAGACGGATTGTATGAAGTAGAACGTGGTGTCAGGATTAGAGGAAGACTCATTGTTAACCTGCGATATGCAGATGGCACAACCTTGCTTTCTGAAAGTGAAGAGAACTTAAAATAATTACTGATAAAGATCAGAGACCAGAGCTTTCAGTATGGGTTGCACTTAAATGTAAACAAAATGAAAATCATCATAACTAGACCAGTAAAAGATGAGGTTGTCAAAGAATTCATTTTGCTTGGATTCACTATCAACACTCATGGAAGCAGCACTCAAGAAATAAAATGACATATTGCATTAGGCAAATCTGCTGCACAAGACCTCTTTAAAGAGTTCAAGAACAAAAGATGTCAGTTTGTGAATTAAGGTGTGCCTGACTCAAGCCATGGTATTTTCAGTAGCCACATATGCATGTGAAAGTTGGACAATGAATAAGGAAGACCATAGAAGAATTGATGCATTTGAGCTATGGTGTCAGAGAAAAATATTAAAAGTACCATGGACTGCCAGAAGAACAAACAAATCTGTGTTCAAAGAAGTATAGCCAGGATGCTCCTTAGAAGCCAAGATGGCAAGACTTTGTCTCTCATACTTCAGACATTATCAGGAGGTACCAGTCCCTCGTGAAGGACATCATGCTTAGAATAGTGGAGAGTTAGGGGAAAAGAGGAAAACCCCCAACGAGATGGATTGACATAGTGGCTGCAGCAGTGGGCTTAAGCATAACAACAATTGTGAGGATGGTGCAGGACCCAGAAGTGTTTTGTTCTGTTGTGCACAGGGCAGTTATGAGTTGGAATCACCTCGATGGCACCTAACAAGAATTGTAAAATAAGATATTCACAAAGATAAGGTGAAATATTGTTGTTGGGGTGGTTTCCATTGCTTTTATTTTGACTTATGGTGATCTCATGTATACACAGTTATTGATGCCATCAAGTTGGTTTCAATTCATAGTGACCCTGTACAGGGTTTCCAGAGAGTGGCTGGTGAGTTTGAACGGTCAACTTTGCGGTTAGTTTAGTCTAGTACTTATCCTACAGCACCACACAGAGTAGAATTGCTGAAACATACCTCCCAGACATGTCCATCATTCACCCCTGACTTACACAGAACAATCTAACTTTTTTCTACATGAGATAGATAGATACACAGACCGACAGATAGCCAGCTACCCACTGAGTCAACTCTGAGTATAGCAGAAAAAAACACTGCCCAACCCTATGTCATACTCATGATTGCCAGCATGTTTGAATCTAGTGCTGCAGCTATTGTGCCAACCTTTTCCACAAGGGCCTCCCTTTCCCTCAATGGTCCTCTATTTCACCAAACAGGATGTCCTCCCCTAAAGTTTGATCCCTCCTGGTGACATGTCCAAACCAATATAGTCAGATGATATTCTGTTGTGAGCTATAAGGTTTCCATTGGCTAATTTTAGAATTATATCTAAGGCCTTTGTTCCTAGCCTGTCTTAGTCTAGAAGTTCTGTTGAAACTTACCCACCATGGGTGACTCTGCTGTTATTTAAAACACAGGCTGCAGAGCTTCCTGTTTCATAGCAACACACAAACTGACAGATGGGTACTGATTTCCCCTTCAGTATTTGAAAGCTGTCATAGCTCCCCAAATCTTTTGTTTTACTTTATATATGCATGTGCCTGTATGGTTAATTTGATTCATCTGGGTCTATATTTATCTATATGAGCTGGAAATGTTTATGGAAGAAACTGGAAGAAAAAAATTTGCTGTCTTTTTAAGCATAACATTTTTCTTAAGTAGTTTGTGCATGCAGTACTTTTGAATTTGTTTATGAGTGGTTTGTCTCTACATTGTTGTATTAAATCTTTAAAGGCCTGTGAAGTGCCAAATACTGGTCCATTTACAGATGGACACTTTAAGAGGTTTTTTGGATGACGATAATGATAAGAATGCTGATGCTTGTTATCTGGCTAAGATAAAAGAAGTCATCCTCTTTGAAGATAAGGAGATGGATTAAATGACTTCTTATTGTTCCTTTTAGCCCCAAGAGTCTATGATTCAAAATTACATTGATTAAAAAACTTTATAAATTATTAAGAGACTATTTCAAACAATTGGCAAAGTACTACATAAATGTTACCCGTAGCAATAATAATATCTATTCATTTTAAATTAATAAATTAGTACTCACTTTCTTTTCAGTGGCAGTAATGAAATAGCCGATTAAATAATTCATTTAAAATACAGTCTAGTGCTAACTATATTGCAGTGGACATAGGCCTGGTTTCCAACTTACGTGAAATTGGGTTTATATCAGTTATGTATTACTGCATAGGAAGCCACCCAAAAAATTTATTGCTGTTAAATGTTGTCAAGTCAGTTCCGACTCATAGCAACCCTGTATAGAGTTTCTGAGAAGCAGTTTGTGAGTTTGAACTGCTGACTTTGTGACTCATAGTCCAGTCCTGATATCACCTAAATTCATTCATGTAACTGCATTTGGCTTCAAGGTCAACTGAGCTGAAAGGAACAAGATGGCTCCATTCACATTTTGGGCAGCTGGTACTGGCTGACTGTTAGAGCACTGTTTTCCATGTGACCTCCAGTAGGCTAGACTGGGCTTCCTCACGAAGATGGTCTCAAAATTCTAAGGCAGATTGAAGAAAAGCTGCCAGCTTGCTTGAGTCCTAGATTCCCAAACGTTCGCGGTCTCACTTTCATCACATTTTATTGGTCAAAATGAGCCACAAGACCAGCCCAGAATTAAAGAAAATAGAATAGCAAAACAAGATGGTCATGTTTTCAGTCTATCACATAATTCTACCCATTTTATAAGTAACTAGCTATATATAAGAGCCCTGGTGTAGTGCTGTGGGTTAATATGCTGAACTGCAAAGTCAGTTTGATCCACAAGATCAGTGGTTCAAGTTCACCAGCTGCTCCTCGGCAACCTTACACAGGGTTACTATGGGTCAGAACAGACTCAATGGAACTTAACAACAACAACAACAAGCTACGTATGAGGCCTTAGATTAATCATAAAAGTAGGGATTCTGAGAATCAAAAAGTACCTAGACCATATTCAATATTGTGCTGGAAGTCTTAGCAAGAGCTAAACTGCAAGACAGGGAAATTAAAGGCACCCAAATTGGCAAAGAGGAAGTAAACTCTCCCTATTTGCAGACGATATGATCCTATATGTAGAAAACCCCAAAGACT
>NW_006408618.1:11550196-11551391 GCF_000296735.1 Chrysochloris asiatica
CACCCAAAGGATGGAATATCTAGGAATAAATGTAACCAGAGAAACAAAGGACTTATACAAAGAAAACTACAAAACACTACTAAAAGAAACCAAAAGAGACTTCCAAAAATGGAAGAATGTGCTCTTCTTTCTGCCTTCTCCTCTCTTCTCTTCTGCCTCCTGCCTTCTCTCTCCAGCAGAGGTCACCTTCCTCACCCTGAATAAAAGTCTCTAAATGGGCCGTCTGGTGTGCAGTATGGTTGATGAGTGACGCAGGGGTTTGTTTTCCCTTTCATTGGTGTCAGAAGTGGGATGGATTAAGGCCCTAAATGTGAATCCCAGGACCCCAATTCTCCCGGCGCCCTAACCCACTCATTTCAACATGCTATCCCAGCGCCCGCCCGCGATCATCTTCCCTGATGCCTTCTCAGCGCCCATCACTGGCAGGAGTTATACGCCTAGTCAAATTTGGCCGCAATACAAATTAGACAACCAAAATACCTGGCCGCCTAATGGCTCGTTCGAATCAGGTCTAATCCAAGACCTATATAACTTTATGAGCAGCAGGGAAAATGGTCAGAGACCCCTTATATCCAGGGCTTTTCCTACCTTTGACTTTCTCTTTGTTCCATTGCTTTTCCTTTTGACTCCACGCCCTGTTTTGGTCCCTCTCTCACCTTCTCCAGGTCCCCAGAAACTCCCCTTACCATCCTCTTACTTCCTCTTCTTTCTGCCTTCTCCTCTCTTCTCTTCTGCCTCCTGCCTTCTCTCTCTGGCAGAGGTCACCTTTCTCTTCCTCAACCTGAATAAAAGTCTCTAGACTGGCAAAAAAAAAAAAAAAAGGAAGAATGTATCATGCTCCTGGATAGGAAGACTTAACATTGTGAAAATGTCAATACTTCCCAAAGCAATTTACACATATAATGCGATCCCAATTCAGATTCCAATGCCATTCTTCAAAGAGATGGAAAAAATAATTACAAACTTTATATGGAAAGGAAAGAGACCAAGGATAAGCAAAGCACTGCTTAAGAATAAGAATAAGGTTGGAGGTCTGTCACTTCCCGACTTCAGAATTTACTACATGGCTACAGTGGTCAAAACAGCTTGGTACTGGTACAATGAAAGGTACATAGATCAATGGAACAGAATCGAGAATCCAGAAATTAATGCTTCTACATACAGCCAACTGATTTTTGACAAAACACCTAAATAT
>NW_006408618.1:11552115-11553474 GCF_000296735.1 Chrysochloris asiatica
CAATATGGCGTTTCCTCAGATGGTTGAAAATAGAAATACCTTATGACCCAGCAATTCCTCTACTTGGTATTTACCCACAAGAAAAATGAGCCACAAGTGCTTGGCGTGGGACATGGGTGCAGGCTTCTCTCTGACATGTATGATGCTCATCTCACCAAGGATTACACATTGTGTGGCATACTGGACAGAGCCATAGAAGACTTCTGTGAGGATCGGAGGCTGTTGGAGAAGACGACGTATGATCACATGACCAGAGAGAAGCTGGACCGAATTTTAGCAGTGATCCAAGGTTCCCAACAGAAGGCCCTGGTGATAGGTTCAGTGCATGCATGAGAAACAGAAGCAGCTACGAAGACTGGTGCATGAAATCGGCCTGGAACTAAAGACCACAGCAGTCTGTTCCCAAGTACGGTGCACACGTGACAGCTTCTTTACACTAGACGATGCCCTGCTGAGGACCCAGTGTCACCTATACAGCATCCAGGATGCTATTCAGGCTGCAGCCCCCCGGGTAGCAGCAGAGCTGGAGAAGAGCTTGAGGCCAGTGCTGGGCACCCAGCATCTCCCAGATACAGGCCAGCCCTGGGACTCTGCAAGACCAAACTCTACCTGGGGGCTAGAGAGCTATGAGGGACAGTGAGAGAAGAGGGAGCTGGTAAGGCAGTGGTTGGCAGAGGATAAGACCTGTTTGTGAACCAGAACTGATGACTGTGCAGAAAGTGAGAAAAGAGGAAGCCTTTCTACATGTGACCTGGCCTCTGAAGCTGTAAGTGAAAGCCTGGCAGACTTGACCCACCTGGGAACTTAAAAACTTCCTTAGCCAAGTGGCAGAACTCCTGATTCAGGTAGTGTGTACCTTTGATGTGATATGAAGAAATGGAACTTTGTTATTGTTGGGTGCCGTCAAGTTGGTTCTGACCCATGGTGACCCTGTGTAGGATTTCTGAGGAGCCCCCTCAGCTGGTGAGCCTTGTGGTTCAAACTGACGTTGCAGTCCAGTGTGTTAACCCCACAGCGCCACAACGGGAGTCACCCATAACTCCAGCCTAATCATGAGAAAAACAGACAAATTCCAGTAGTAGACATCTTATAGTCTACTTGATGACTGTAATCCTCAACCTGTCAAGATCATCAAAACCAAGCAAAGTCTGAGGAGACATGATGACTAGATTTAATGGGGCCCAAATGGGATCTGGAACAGAAAAGGACATTCAGTAAAACTGAAGATATCTGAATAAAGTGTGGATTTCAGCTACTAAAAAAAAAAGAAAGAAAGAAAAATGAGTCACAACACAAGAAGATATATGCACACCAATGTTCATAGCAGCACTATTTACAATAGCAAAAAGATGGAGGCAG
>NW_006408618.1:11554719-11567150 GCF_000296735.1 Chrysochloris asiatica
GATGCAGTAGCTCAAAAGAGGGAACCAATCCTTACAGCAAGAATCATTCCCACCCCCTCCACTCACAGAGTAGACAGGGATGGGCAACTTGGACATTGGCTACTCAAAATGGGGTGGGGTGGGGGGCTACAATGGCAAGAAGTGACTGGCTTACAAGCTTTCAAGAGGGAACCTAGAGCCATAGGGCAAGGAGGAAGGCAGAATCTCCAGTGAGTAATATTCAATCTGTCTAGGCAGAGCTGATGAAATGAAATGCAGATGGGTCTCTTGTGATACAATAGTAAATAATTGTTATCATGACTGATTGTGAGGGTTGGAAATGTAAAGGTAGACGTTTTATAGCAAGGAAGGGAGTGATTAACTTTCCAGTCTAGGAGCAGAGGTCCCTAGGACCATTAACAGAGAAGAGCAGAGTGCAGGACCCTACCCACAGAAGCAGTGATGCCTGAGATGGAGGCAGAGATGATGACGTGGAGAGATGGAGCAGCTGGGGACTTTAGATCCAGAGAGGGAAAGGGACTGTGTGCTGAAAACCAGGAGAAGGGGTGTGGGGGGCAAGCTTGCAGGGTATACACTTTGGTTGGTTGATGATGCACAGAGGGGATTGTAACCATGGCAATGAAACGATATACGAAAGAATGAATGTAAAACTAATGTTCTCCCATGTAAACTATCAAATAACTCACAATAAAACAGTAAAAATTACCTAGGCCAATAGTACTGAATAGATTCCCTCTGCCCTATCCCCACCCCAAGCTCTCTTTCTCTTTCCATTCTATGGACTGTTTCTAGGTGAACTCATATTGCTTCTGTGCCTTTCCTTACGCTGTTTCCCTTGCCTTGAAAGTCAATACTCTCTCATTTTATTTTCTTCTGTTTAGTTAAGTACAATGCTCAAGCATAAAAGTAAATAAAGTAAGTATACTGTTTAGTGAATTCCACAAACCAAACACATGCACATCATCAGCATCCAGGTCAAAAGAGCAGAGTATTACCAGCACCCAAAAGTCCTCTTCATGCCCCTCCAGGCTCTACCTATTCTGTAACTCCAAAGGAACAACTATCTTGATTTCTAATAAAAGAGATTAGTTTTGTACTTTATATAAATGAAATCATATAGTTTGTATTCTTCTGTATATGACTCCTTTCACCCAATATTACAAGATTCATTCATATTTTTGTTTATAGTTATAATTTATTTTTTTATCGCTGTATACTATTTTATTATGTGATGACATATTTGTTGTTGTTGTTAAGTACTGTCGAGTTGATTCTGACTCATAGAGAAACTGTATAGGGTTTCAAAGGAGCGACTGGCGGCTTAGAACCTCCACTTTGCAGTTCAAATCTACCTTGTGGTCTAGCGCTTATCCTACAGCGCCACACCAGGACGCTGAGGATATATTACAGTTTATTTTACTCATTCAACTTTTGACAAACAGGGTAGTTTTCATTTGGGGCTATTACAATTAGTGCTGTAATGAACATCCTGTTACATGTCTTCTGTTGGATTTTTGCTAGGTATTAGCTGAGACATGGAGCCTGGTGTCGTGGCACTGTGGGTTAACACACTGGACTGCAAAGTCAGTTTGAACCACAAGGTCGGTGGCTCAAGCTCACCTGCTGCCCCTCAAAATCCTATACAGGGTCACTGTGTGTTGGAACCGACTCAATAGCACTTAACAACAATAACAAGCTGAGACTTAGGGTATGGAATGTTTGGCTTTGCTACACTACACATTGCTGTCAAATCTATTTGACTCAGTAGAATTGCCCCCAGAGGGTTTCCAAGGTTGTAATCCTTGTGGAAGCCGATTGCCACGTCTTTCTCTCACAGAGTGGCTGGTATGCTCAAACTGCCAACCTCTTTTTCAGTTAGCAACCATGAACCTTAACCACTGTGCCACCAGGGTTATAGGATCACTATGAGTCAAAATCCACTTGATGGCAACCCATAGCCTCTATTAGATACGATCTTCAAAGTTTTTCAAGGAGCTCTCGTAGCGTAGTGGTTACGAATCAGGCGACTAATCTCATGGTCAGCAGTTCGAAACTACCAGCTGTTTCACGGGAGAAAGATGAGGCTTTCTGCTCCCATAAAGATTTACAGCCTCAGAAACCCTGTACAGGGTCACTATGAGTCGGAATCGACTCCACGGCATATAACAACAACAGTAGTTTTCCAGAGTGGTTTTACAAATTGACATTCTCACCATTATGTTTAAGCATTTTAGCTCTTCCACATCATCATTAACACTAACACATTTTGGTTATTGTTATTATTATTATTATTATTTTAATCCATCCCACATTATTTATCAATATCACTTTGCTTTTTATCTAAATAATATTTTTAAATAAAATATTTTAACTCCTAGTTGCCTTTTAGGACTCCTGGTGTAGCGCTGTAGGATCAGCACTGGACTTCGAACTAAAAGTTGACAGTTCAAAATCACCAACTGCTTCTGGGAAACCCTACACAGGGTCACTATGAATCAGAACCAACTTAACAACAACAACTTACCTTTTGAAAATTCAAATTAGGAGTAACCTCCTGCAAGATTAGTTTAAGAAAGGACAAACTGTCCTATGTGCAGGTGGAAGTATAAATGAAACACATTTTGCAGCATTTAGCAGTATATATGGAGTTCTGTGTGGCACTGTGGGCTAATGCATCAGACTGCAAAGTCATTTTAACTGCAAGGTCGGTGGGTCAAGCTCACCAGCTGCTCCTTGGAAACCCTATACAGGGTTGCTAGGGGTCAGAATTGACTTGACTGCACTTAACAACAATGGACTCCTGATATGGCGCTGTAGGATCAGCACTTGACTGTGAACCACAGGTGAACAGTTCAAACCCACCAGCTGATCCTTAAAAGCTTATACAGGATCACTGTAAGTCAAAACCAACTGAACAACATTTTAACAACAACATCGAAATCTGAAACGCATGCATTCATTTACCCAATTATTCCCACCAATTACTTTTAAACATAGACAGAGATACTTATATAAGTATGGTCACAGTATTGTTTTTATTAGTGAAAAATGAAAACAACTTTATGTACATCAATATTTGTTGTTGTTCTTAAGTGCCATCGAGTCAGTCCTAAGACGTCCTCATAATTGTTGTTATGCTTGAGTCCATTGCTGCTGCCATTGTGCCAATCCATCTCATTAGGGGTCTTCCTTTTTTTTACTGACCCTCCACTTTACCAAGCATGATGTCCTTTTCTAGGGACTGGTCCTTCCTGATAACATATCCAAAGTAGAAGAGACGAAGTCTCACTATTTTGCCTTTTAAGAAGCATTCTGGCTGTACTTTTTCCACCACATTTGCTGGTTCTCCTGGCAGTCCATGATACTTTCAATATTCTTCTTCAACACCACTTCAATTCATTGCATCAATTCGTCTATGGTCTTCTTTATTCCTTGTTCAACTTTTCCATGCATATAAGACTATTGAAAATACAATGTCTTGGGTCAAGTTCACCTTAGTCCTTAAACTGATATATTTGTTCTTGAACACTTTAAAGACGTTTTGTGCAACCGATTTGCCTAACGCAATATGTTATTTGATTTTTTGACCGCTGCTTGCATGAGTGTTGACAGTTGACCCAAGCAAAATGAAGTCTCTGACAACTTCAATCTTTTCTCCATTTATCATGATATGATATTTATTATTAGTCCATTTGTGAGGATTTTCATTTTCTTTATAGTGAAGTGCAATCCATATGGAAGACTGTAGTTTTCGATCTTCGTCTGTAAGTATTATAAGTCTTATTTGTTTCCAGAAAGCAAGGTTGTACAACTGCATATCACAGGTTGTTGATGACTCTTCCTCCAATCCTGGTGCCATGTTTCTCTTTATATAATCTAGTTTCTTGGATTATTTGCTCAGCATACATATTAAATAAGTATGATAACAGAACACAACCCTGGCACACACTTCTCCTGATTTTAAACCATTCAGTGTTTCTTTGTTCTGTTTGAGCAACTGTTTTTGGTCTATGTACAGGTTCCTTATGAGCACAATTAAGATTCTAGAATACCTGTTCTTTGCAATGTTATCCATAGCTTGTCATGATCCACAGTGACAAAAGCTTTTGCATAGTCATTAAAACACAAATAAACATCTTTCTGATATTCTGTGCTTTCATCCAAAATCCATCTGATGTGAGCAACGATGTTCCTGGTTGTACATCCTCTTATAAATCTGGCTTAAACTTCTGGCAGTTCCCTGTTAATGTACAGTTACAGTCATTTGTTAATTATCTTTAGCAAAATTTGACTTACATGTGATATTATTCAGTGATTTCCACATTCCATTGGGTCACCTTCCTTTGGAATAGGCACAAATCTGAATCTCTTCCAGTCGGTTGGCCAGGTAATTGATTTCCAAATTTCTTGACATAGATGAGTGAATGCCTCCAGTACTGCATCAGATTTCAATATATATTCTATCAATTCCTGGAGCCTTGTTTTTTGCCAATGCCTTCAGTGTAGCTTGGACTTCTTCCTTCAGTACCACCATTTCTTGATCATATGCTGCCTCTTGAAACAGTTAAACATCAATCATTTCTTTCTGATACAGTGACTTTGTATATTCCTTCCATCTTCTTTTGATGCTTTCTACATCATTCAATATTTTGCCTATGTTGTTGTTAGCTACCATTGAGTCCATACCGACTCATAGAGACCCTATGCACAACAGAATGAAACACTGCCTGATCCTGGACCAACCTCACAATTGTTGCCACGCTTGAACCCATTGATGCTGCCACTTTGCCAATCCATCTCGCTGGTGGTCTTCCTCTTTTTATCTGACCCTCCACCTTACCAACCATGATATCCTTCACCTGTGATTGGTCCCTCCTGACAATATGTACAAAGTATGAGAGACAAACTGTGACCATCCTGGCCTCCAGGGAGCACTCTGGCTGCACTTCTTCCAACACAGATCTGTTGGTTCTTTTGGCAGCCCATGGCACTTACAATATTCTCCTCCAACACCATAACTCAAAAGCATCAATTCTTCTACTGGCTTCCTTATTCACTGTCCAGCTTTCACATGCATACGAGGTTATTGAAAATACCATGGCTTGGGTCAGGTGCACCTTAGTCCTCAAGCTGACATCTTTGCTTTTCAACACTTTAAAAAGGTCTTGCGCAGCAGATTTGCCTAATGCAATATGTCATTTGATTTCTTGACTGCTGCTTCCATGAGTGTTGATAGTTGGTCCAAGAAGAATGAAGTCCTTGACAACTTCAATCTTTTCTCCCTTGATAAGAATATTGTTTATTGGTCCAGTGGTGAGGTTTTTGTTTTCTTGACATTGAGATGTAATCCATACTGAAGGCTGTGGTCTTTGTTAATGAGTCTTCCTCTAATCCTGATGCCACATTTATCTTCATATAACCCTGTTTCTCAGAGTATTTGTTCAGCATATAGGTTGAATAAATATAGGGGAAGAATACAACCCTGTCGCACACCTTTCTTAATATTAAACCATTCAGTGTTCCTATGTTCTGTTGCCCATAGAATCCTGCAATATTTCAAGTTGAGTTTTAAATTTTTTCTTCATTTCTTTCAGCTTGAGAAATGCTGAAAATGTTCTTCCCTTCTGGTTTCCTAACTCTAGGTTTTTGCACATTTCATTATAATCTTGACTTAGTCTTCTCGAGATGTTCTTTGAAATTTTTTGTTCAGGCCTTTTTACTTCCTTATTTCTTTCATTTGTTTTGGCATCTTTACGCTGGCGAGCAAATTTCAGAATCTCTTCTGCCATCCATTTTGGTCTTTTCTTTCTTTCCTGTCTTTTTGATGACCTTTTGCCTTCCTCAGTACGATGTCATCCCACAACTTTTCTGATCTTCAGTCATTCGTGTCTAAGGCATCAGTCTGTTCTTGAGAGGTTCTCTAGACTCAGGTAGAATATGTTCAAAGTCATATTTTGGATACCACTTTATCCTTACACTGTATTTTATAGAATCTAAGCTATATATTTTTTCACAATATTTTAACACCTATGAAAATAAGTTATATCTCATAGTGGATGATGTGCTACAGTTTAATTGGCAGTGTTATTGTGAAATGCCGTCAAATCATCTCTAACCAATAGTGACCCAGTATAAGGTTTTCAAGGAGCAACTGGTGAGTTTGAGCTGCTGAATTGTTGGTTAGCAGTCCAGGGCTTATCCCACAGTGCCACACCAGGACTCTTACTGTCCTGGATATTAGAATCTAAGACAACTTAGATTTGATTGTTGTTTTAAGTGCCATCAAGTCAGTTCTGACCTATAACAACCCTGTATACGGTTTCCAAGGAGCAGCTGGTGAGCTTGAACCACTAACCTTGCGGCTCAAACAGACTTTGCAGTCCAGTGCATTAACTCACAGTGCCACACCAGGACTCCCTGAAGCATATGAGGGGGTCTCCAAAATGTAACATTAGAAATCTTTATTTTCTATCTTTTCCATAAATTTATTATGAGAGAATTTATCAAATATATATATTTTGAAGACAAGTTTAAAACCATCAGAGTAATATGTGTTTAATTTAGAAATTTTTGAAGATGTAGAAAATTACAAAGAAGGATGCAGAAATTTCTATAGTCCTACTATTCTGATGTAAATATCTTTGGTGTTTTTTTCCTTTAGGTTTTGTTCCCCTTGTTTCTCTCTATATATTGTTCTGGGGTGGGAGGGGGAAGACCCAAATTGAAACATATTTTATAGAGACCCCTTATTAAACAGGACAAAGACATCATCCAGATGAGGGAAGCTATCAGACTAAGGTGATAATGGTATCCAAAGAACTCACACTTCGTGGCTAATTAAAGATGATGGAAAGCATTACAAAGGCATGATTGATAGCAGATCAGTTCGTAACTGTTGTAAGGAAGTGAGGCAAAGGGCCATGACTGGGGTAGTTTGTAATTGCAGATTAGAGAAGGATTGATTCTGGGGCTCTTTGACCACTTGTCTACTTGATGGTTAAAGTATGACTCAAGACCATGTGGGCTGGGTACCTCAACTCTGTCAATCACTAAGGGCACGCCCAGGCAAGTTCCTGAGAGCAAGACTGCCACTCCCTGAGCTGACCAGGGGAGTTGTAATCTACTTTCAAACACTACCTGAAGGCCAAACTGCCACATTGCTGGTTAATGCTAAGAGTTATCACAAACCAGAAGCTGAAATAAAGTCAAGACTCAGAAAGGAGTTAGGGCTTCCACTGTAAACCAGCATCACCCACAAACCAAGTACTTTAGAATTTAAGTTCTAACACATGTTAGTTGTTAAATGCTGTTGAGTCAATTACAATTCATAGTGACTCTGTGTAGGGTTTCCAAGGAGTGACTGGTGGGTTTGAACTGCCAACCTTGTGGTCCAAACCAACTTTTCAGTCCAGTGCTTTCTCCTACAGTGCTGCACCAGGACTCTATGCTAAATTCTTGCTAATTTGTATTTTTAAAAAAAATAAATAATACATGGCATACCAAGGTCTGCCAGAGAACAAAAAAAGGTCTGCGTTGGAAGAGGTACAACCAGAATGCTTCTTGGAGACAAGCATGGCGAGACTTCATCTCTCACACTTCGCACATATTACCATCAGGGACCAGTCCCTGGAGAAGGACATTAAGCTTGGTAAAATGGAGGGTCATCGAAAAAGAGGAAGACTCCTCCCCCCATCAATGAGATGCATTGACACTGTGGCAGCAGCAGTGGGCTCATGCGTGACAACAATTTTGAGGTTGGTACAGGACAGGGCAGTGTTTCATTCTGTTGTACATAGGGTCGCTATGGGTCAGAACTGACTCCATGGCACTTGCCAACAACACGACAGCAATTTTACTTGCATAATGTCCTCCAGTTTCATTGATGTCATGAGTATGTTGTAACTTCAACATTATTCCTCAGCATGGAGTAGTATCCACTGTGTGTATGTACCAAAGTTTCTTTTATCCATTCTTCCATTGATAGGCTTTTAGACTATCACCATCTTTTTGCTATTGTGAATAGTACTGCGGAAGTTACAAATCTTTATAGAAGCAGAAAGCCTCATCTTTCTCTCAAGGAGAGACTAGTAGGTTTGAACCACTGACCTTGTGGTTAGCAGTCCAGTGCTTAACCCACTATACTACCAGGGTGCTTTAAGATGGTGAAAGCAGAGCAATTAACCAAGCATGGGGTCTTTGTAAGTATAAGACCTCTGCCTAAGAAGTTGGTCTTGAGTGTATCCATGGATTTTCTATATATAAAAATGAAATGTACATCTTTATTTATAACTATAAAATATAATACGATACATAATTGTTGTTGTCAATTCAGTTCCGATTCATAGTGATCCTGTATAGAGTTTCTAAGGAGCAGTTGGTGGGTTTGAACTGCCGACCTGTGGTTAGAAGTTCAGTGTTGCTCCTACAGCACCACACGAGGAATCCATGGTACTTAATTATAACTATGTAATATGCCATAGCTTTGTCCAGGAGAAGGGATGAGATCAGCAACGCCTGTACTAAAAGAAACCAGAGTTCCTTGGAGAAATGGTCTGGAACAGGTGTGACAGGAAAATGGCTAATTGTAGGGTTATGCCAGAAGGCAAGGAAATGCTCATAGACTTGTAAGCATGTCAAAAAAGAAACACAAGAGCTAATCTGAAAGAGGACTAAGTGATCAAATCTGGGAAATCTGAGTATCAAAATAAATAATTATAAAATAAAGGATTTAAGTAAGATAAAATCACCTGTTTCATGAAGAGTGTTACAAACATAGAAATGGAGAAGATATTAAATAAAATAGGGAACCAATAGCCCATACTGATGCATATTAATAAATAAGTAATGTGAAAGTTAGTTAAGTCATGAGTTACTAACATGTCTTAAAGTAGTCCCCCACAGAATACTTTTTATTTACAAAGGCAAAAAGAGAAATGATATTAGAGAAGCCTGGCAAACACTATGTTAATCAAGTGATCAAAAGGAACATCACCACAAATAGAATTAATCAAAATAATTTTCTATCTGAGAGGACGCAAGGAGAGAACACAGTTTCCCAGGTTACCAATGTCTGACATACAGACAACTCATACTTGCCCTTTAAAACCTGTTCTGTGATTCTTTCATGACCCATGAAGCAAAACAGGAACAGACTTGAAGTTTTACAGTTTGGCAGATTTAACATGGTACCTGGCACAGGAACAATTGTGGGTTGAAATTCTGGAAAGGGAGACGTGGAAGAAACATATCAAGTACTTTCAGGAGTTGATACATGGCATTGGATTATTGGAAAGGCTGTAGGAGAGTGATATACTTTCAAAGTGATGTGATTGTTTGTCATGTTTGAATTGGGGAGGGAGCTCTCATGTTCTAACAGGGTGCTGCCATCTTTGAATAGGAAACTGCTGCTTCAAAATATGCTCAAAATCTGAGTGCATGAGATTTGGTTGTTATGCAATGGTTCCACTGTCTTTCCTCTGTAAGAGGGAGATTCAGTTTCTAGGAAGGTGTCCATGCATAATTTTTCTCATTTTGACTATCTTTCTAGTTCACCATAACTTTTTTAAAAATTGGAGTTTGTTCCAGTGACGATGCTTCCTCAGCTATATATGAACTGGGAAGAACCATTTCAAAGTTGTGACAAAATCTTAAAGATACAGTTATGAATAGCTCTTGTTTATACCCCTTGAATGTATTCTTCGATATTTCTACCAAAGATACATACCTGATCCTGATCATAAGGAAACATTAAACAATCCCAGAATCAGAGGCACTATTCTGCAATCTGGAAAAGAGTTTACAAAAGTCAAGGAAAGACTGAAGAATGGCTTCAGACTGAAAGGGACCAATAAATAAAGAGACAACGCAACCAAAGACAGCTCATTATTCTAGGTATGATCTATTTACTTTAAGGGACATTACCTGGACATTTGACAAAACTTGAATAGAGTACGAAATCAATGTTAATTTCCTGATTTTGAAAGTTGTATTGTGGCTACATAGTCATCACATGGCACTGTAAGATAAGCACTGAACCACAGGTCAGTTTGAACCCAAGATTAGCAGTTCAAACTCACCAGCTGCTCTTCAGAAACTCTATGCAGGGTTGCTGTGAGTGAGCACTGACTCAATGGCACATACCAACAACAACATTGTGGTTACATAGAGTATTGATGTGGCATTATAGGATAAGCAATGGACTGCTAACCACAAGGTTGGTAGTTTAAAGCATCAGCTGCTCCTCAGAAACCCTCAACAGCAGGGATGGGGAAACTATTTTATGCCAACATTTGTAATATCATTTGCGGGCAATACAAAATTATCAGCTTCAAAATTAGCCTGCTAAATTCAAATAATCAGAGAATCCGGGTTATATGACGAAAAATGTGGCATCAGGATTAGAAGAAGACCCATTAACAACCTGCAATATGCAGATGATACGTTTTTTGCTGAAAGTGAAGAGGACTTAAAACATTTACTGATGAAGATCAAAGAGCACAGCCTTTGGTATGGATTACATCTCAATGTCAAGAAAACAAAGAATCCTCACCACTGGACCAATCAACAACATTCTTATCAATGGAGAAAAGATTGAAGTTGTCAAGGACTTCATTCTTCTTGGACCAACTATCAACACTCATGGAAGCAGCAGTCAAGAAATCAAACGACATACTGCATTAAGCGAATGTGCAGCACAAGACCTTTTTGAAGTGTTGAAGAGCAAAGATGTCAGCTTGAGGACTAAGGTGCGCCTGACCCAAGCCATGGTATTGTCAATAACCTCATATGCATGTGAAAGCTGGACAGTGAATAAGGAAGACTGTAGAAGAATTGACGCATTTGAGCCATGGTGTAGAATATTGAAAGTGCCATGGACTGCCAAAAGAACAAACAGATCTGTTTTGGAATAAGTGCAGCCAGAGTGCTCTTTGGAGGCCAGGATGGCCAAGCTTTGTCTCTCATACTTTGTACATATTGTCAGGAGGGACCAGTCGCAGGAGAAGGATATCATGGTTGGTAAGGTGGAGGGTCAGAGAAAAAGAGGAAGACCCCCAATAAGATGGATTGATCAGGTGGCAACATCTATGGACTCAAGCGTGGCAACAGTAGTGAGGTTGGCCCAGGATCAGGCCGTGTTTCTCTCTGTTGTGCATAGGGTTGCTATGAGTCGGTACCAACTTGATGGCACCTAAAAACAACAATATATTTGGTCAAACACTTAATTAGCTCTCCCCTAATGTAATGGCTAAGGAGCTCTGATAGAGTAGTGGTTACGAATCAGGCTGCGAACTGCAAGATCAGCAGTTCGAAACTACCAGCTGTTCCATGGGAGAAAGATGAGGCTTTCTGGTCCCGTAAAGATTTACAGCCTTGGAAACTCTGTACAGGGTCGCTATGAATCGGAACCGACTCCACAGCACATAACAGCAACAAGAACAATGTAATGGCTGGAGTCCTGGTTTGGCGCTGTGGGTTAAGGTGCCAGACTAGCTTTGAACTGCAAGGTCAGTAGTTCAAAGCTCACCAACTGCTTCATGGAAACCCTATACAGGGTCACTATGGGTCGGAACCAACTCGATGGCACTTAACAATAACAATGTAGTGGCTGGAGTCCTGGTTGGCATTGTGGGTTAATGCGCCAGACTGCAAAGCCATTTGAACTGCAAGGTCGGTGGTTCAATCTCACCAGTCGCTCCACGGAAACCATATACAGGGTCGCTATGAGTTGGAACCGACTCGACGGCACTTAACAACAACAAAAATGTAATGGCTGGACTTCTGGTGTGGTGCTGTGGATCAGTACTGGATGACAATCCACAAGGTTGGGTGGTTCAAATCCACTAGTTGCTTCTCGAAAACCCTATACAAGGTCGCTATGAGTTGGAACCAACTAAACGGCTTTTATCAACAACAACAATGTGATGGCTGGTGTGACACTGTGGGATAAAACATTGGATCACAAGGTCGGTTTGAATCACAGAGTCAGTGGTTCAAACTCACCAGCTGCTCCTTGAAAACCCTATAGAGGGTTGCTATGAGTCAGAACCAACTCGGCATCACTTAACAACAAGGTGATGGCTAGAACTGCAGTTACCTTGGCAGGGCCAGACCAACTGATTTTTTGGGCTTTATTTAGTTACATGGCATCCTGGTATAGTGCTGTAGGATAACTGGACTGCTAACAACAAAGTCAGTAGTTCAAACTTATAAGCTGCTCCTCAGAAAACCTATATAGCGTCGCTCTGAGTCATAACCACTCCACAGCACTTAACAACAACAATTGTGGTTACATATGAAAATGTTTATGAAAAATGCACACTAAAGTATTAAGGGGTTATAAATCATGAATAATCATGTAAATCAAATGTCTAGGGACATTAGTCTCGCTCATATGATCTGAGAGTAAATAGACAAAGGCTCACAAAACAGGC
>NW_006408618.1:11568050-11570318 GCF_000296735.1 Chrysochloris asiatica
CGGGGATAATAATCAATGTAATGAAACAAGCTATATGAATGGTTGAATGTGAAGCTGATGATGTGCCCTGTAAACTTTCACTCAATGCAAAATAAAAACATTTAATTTAAAAAAAAAAAAATCATGAATAAAACCAAACTTATTACTTTTAAGTCTGTTTCAACTCATAGCAATTCCATGTGTTACAGAGCAGAACTGAGCTCCATAGGATTTTCTTGGCTGGGATCTTTACAGTCAAGTACATCACCAGGCCTTTCTTCCATGGCATTGCTTGGTGGTGGTGTCAGTGGTAGCTGAGATTAAATTGTGCCACCCAAGGATAAAATAATCTTAACTTATTCAAGTGCCTTTCAAAAAGTAGGTTTATAAAAATTCCCTTAATTATTAATCTAACAACTTTAACAAGAAAAGAATGTCTCTTAAGAATGATTTGTTTGTTTTTCATTTTTTCATATATGCTTAAAGGTTACCTGCTAATTAACTTTTGGTCAGGGGTTGTATTACAGTCTCAAATGAAAATATTTCTGAAAATAGAGCATTTGCTTATTGCTAGTATTTTTGTTCATCCCTTTCTGCTATTTTAGAGATTGTCACCAATGCTAAATAAAGCAAGCAGCTTTCCCAATTTGCCTGGGACCGTACCATTTTAGCACTGAAAATCCCACATATTGGAAATCCCCATGCCTGGATGCAAAAAGTCCCAATTTTATGAATGGGTGTGGACAGTTGTAGGAAAAGTACAAAACCCAGATAGAAGCCGAAAAGTAGAGGCTGGAAGTCAACTAGTGGCGTCACCAGGGTGATGTCACCCAGTACAGTAACTCATGACATCACCATACAGAATCCTTAGTCATGCTTATTATCAATTTTAATCATAGAATAATATGTGATATAGTTGCAAATTCCATAAATGTAATATTTCTTAGATTATATAAATACTGACAATAAAATTGGTTTATAATCTTTCTACATTGAATCACACCATTATTAGTTACATTAGTAGTAATGGAGGAAAAAATCTTTAAATATTTTTCTCTCTCTGTCCCCATTAACTATTACTTCAGCCTCAAAAAAAGTTATTGTTGTTGCTGTTGTTGTTAAGTGCTGTTGAGTAGATTCTGACTCATAGCGACCCTATGTAGGTTTCCAAGGAGCAGCTGGTGAGTTTGAATCTCTCACTCTGTGATTCAAACTGACCTTGTGGTCCAGTGCTTTATCCCAGAGTGCCACACCAGTTCATGATATGGGTTCATAAATATTAAATATCACAACATTATAGCTAAAACACCAGAAAATCTGACAAAACCAGCAACTATAAAAAAACACTGACAGGAGGAGGCAGGGCTTGATGGCAACTAGGGTGGAGGTACAGTGAGGTTCACTGTCAGCAATACCACAGTATACCAGGCAAAGCAGATGCAGGGCAGAGCTCCAAAACTCAGAACCACAAAGGTAGGAATATTTTAAAAGTTTGAAGGGTTATAGCTAGTGGAACTTGTAGCGAAAGTAAGAAATCACATACTTTTGAATCTGCCAGGCTCAGTGGCCAGGAAACAACAACTTGGGCGAGACCAAATGGCAAGATCAAGCGAGGGAGCAGACACACCACGGAAAAATGCCGCGGGAACCTTGGAGCAAAGGTGGACAATACACTTTCTTGGTTTTGCTTTGTTCTCATTTTCTTTTTTTGGTATTTGTTCTTTGGTCCCCCACTGTTTGTACACCTCCATTTTGGTGACTAGAGGGGGTGCCTGAGAGAGTGGACGCCCCCTCCCCTCAACACTGGAGGGTTCTTCTGCCACGCATGTGCACAGATACTCTCAGCCCAAGAGCCGGCCCTGAACTGTTGTTTTTTTAATATGGAAAAGGCCAGAAAACAAGGAGTATGGAGAGGGAAAGAGAGTTTAAAAACAAAACAGGCTGAAAATTAAATTAAATCCTGAGGTATAGCATAACAACCAATAGTGGCATCTTTAAATCTTTTAGGCAGCTTTGAAGGCAAGAAGCTGAATGAAGACATTAAAGTTATACTCATATGAGGCTACAGAATTTTTTCTTTCTTATCTCCATCCTCTCCCTTTTCTGCATTTATAGATTACAGTATACAGTCTACTTTGTTGTTGTTGGTTTTTGTTCTTTTGTTGTTGTTGTTGTTGCTGTTTTATGCTCCCCTTTCTGTACTTGGGGGACTCTTTCTCTCCCTATATTACCTAAGAAGAGACAGCAACTGCTGCCATATAGTCAAGCTACAATCACACTTTATAAAAC
>NW_006408618.1:11570583-11571605 GCF_000296735.1 Chrysochloris asiatica
AAGAAGCAAAAGCAGATGACCATATCAGCACATGTCCAGAAACAAGATAAAATGTCTGAGACAAATGACCTAGAGGTAGACCTGGATTCCATTCTGGAAGGGGGGCTGGCCTCAGAAATGCCTGAGAAGGAATTCAGAAAAATGATCATAAAATGTTTCAAAACACTTTACAATGGAGTTGAGAAAAATAAGGAAAAAGTCAGCGAAGTGCTATAGAAACAATCAAACAAGATAGATACAGCATTGGAAACAATTCAAAACCTACAGAAAGATAATAGATATCATCTTTTATAAATCAATAATAGAATATAAGAAATAGAAAATACACTAAAAAGGCAAAGGAGCAGAATAGAAGAGATGGAAGGCAGAACCAGTGAGCTGGAAGACAAATCTCTCAATAACACTAACATAGAAGAGCAAACAGAAAAAAGGATAACAAAATCTGAAGAAGGTCTAAGATTCATGTTGGACAACATGAAGAGGAATAACATAAGAATTACTGGCATCCCCAAACAAGAAGAATCACACAAGTCCACAAAAATAGTTGAAGGACTTCTGGAATAAAATTTCTCTAACATCCTGAAAAGTCAAAAGATAAACACTCAGGAAGCTCAACGAACACCAGGAAGAATAGACCCCAAAAGAAAATCGCAGAGACATTTCATAATCAAGCCCTCCAAAACCAAAGATAAGGACAGAATCCTGAAAGGAGCTAGGGAAAACAGAAGTGTTATATACAAAGGCAAGAAAGTCAGATTAAGCTCAGATCTCTCAGCAGAAACCATGCAAGCAAGAAGGCAATGGGGAGACATATATAAAACCCTGAAAGAAAATAACTGACAACCAAGAATCCTTTATCAGCAAAGCTATCAATCAAATACAACGGTGTAATCAAAATATTCCAGGATAAACAAAAGTCAAGGGATTTTGCCAAAGCCAACCCTGCACTACAAAACATCCTAAAGGGAGTTCTGTGGACTGAGAACCAACAAGAACAGACAACAACCAAAGACTGACATATG